>NW_026902378.1:334287-668574 GCF_027409185.1 Cynocephalus volans
AGCGTGAGAGAAGCTTCTCCGTTTAGAATCCAGCATATCTCACTGAACCGAAGAAGTGGTAGTTAGAAGGGAGTTAGAGCTGCAAGCAGTTTGGTTTGGGAAATTAGACGCGAAATGACACTGCAAAGGCCTTCCAACAGGCTTGGAAAAGTGTGTTCTATATCTCTGCCAAACAGAGTCCCGGGAGGTTGAGCTTTCAGAAGCAAGCTTAACTGTTAGGGAGGAAGCAGCAGAATGTGCCTCTCACATCTAGCCTGTAGGAATTCAGGTTGGCAAGTTCTATGGGGAAGCCCATTGCTGCCTATGGTGGAAATGGCATGGGAGATTTCAGTTTCAAAATCTCTGTGAAAAAGCGTCAGAGAAGCCTCTCCGTTTAGAATCCAGCATATCTCACTGAACCGAAGAAGTGGTAGTTAGAAGGGAGTTAGAGCTGCAAGCAGTTTGGTTTGGGAAATTAGACGCGAAATGAAACTGCAAATGCCTTCCAACAGGCTTGGAAAAGTGTGTTCTATATCCCTGCCAAACAAACTCCCCGGAGGTTGAGCTTTCAGAAGCTAGTTTAACTCTAAGGGAGGAAGCAGCAGAATGTGCCTCTCACATCTAGCCTGTAGGAATTCAGGTTGGCAAGTTCTATGGGGAAGCCCATTGGCGCCTTCGTTGGAAACGGGTTTGGAAATTTCAGTTTCAAAATCTCTGTGAAAAAGCGTCAGAGAAGCTTCTCCGTTTAGAATCCAGCATATCTCACTGAACCGAAGAAGTGGTAGTTAGAAGGGAGTTAGAGCTGCAAGCAGTTTGGTTTGGGAAATTAGATGCGAAATGACACTGCAAAGGCCTTCCAACAGGCTTGGAAAAGTGTGTTCTATATCTGTGCCAAACAGAGTCCCCGGAGGTTGAGCTTTCAGAAGCAAGCTTAACTGTTAGGGGGAAGCAGCAGAATGTGCCTCTCACATCTAGCCTGTAGGAATTCAG
This sequence comes from Cynocephalus volans, assembly GCF_027409185.1. NCBI lineage: Eukaryota > Metazoa > Chordata > Mammalia > Dermoptera > Cynocephalidae > Cynocephalus > Cynocephalus volans. The sequence continues at coordinate 335,257 of NW_026902378.1, forward strand.
GTTGGCAAGTTCTATGGGGAAGCCCATTGCTGCCTATGGTGGAAACGGCATGGGAGATTTCAGTTTCAAAATCTCTGTGAAAAAGCGTCAGGGAAGCTTCTCCGTTTAGAATCCAGCATATCTCACTGAACCGAAGAAGTGGTAGTTAGAAGGGAGTTAGAGCTGCAAGCAGTTTGGTTTGGGAAATTAGACGCGAAATGAAACTGCAAATGCCTTCCAACAGGCTTGGAAAAGTGTGTTCTATATCTCTGCCAAACAAACTCCCCGGAGGTTGAGCTTTCAGAAGCTAGTTTAACTCTAAGGGAGGAAGCAGCAGAATGTGCCTCTCACATCTAGCCTGTAGGAATTCAAGTTGGCAAGTTCTATGGGGAAGCCCATTGGCGCCTTCATTGGAAACGGGTTTGGAAATTTCAGTTTCAAAATCTCTGTGAAAAAGCGTCAGAGAAGCTTCTCCGTTTAGAATCCAGCATATCTCACTGAACCGAAGAAGTGGTAGTTAGAAGGGAGTTAGAGCTGCAAGCAGTTTGGTTTGGGAAATTAGACGCGAAATGACACTGCAAAGGCCTTCCAACAGGCTTGGAAAAGTGTGTTCTATATCTCTGCCAAACAGAGTCCCGGGAGGTTGAGCTTTCAGAAGCAAGCTTAACTGTTAGGGAGGAAGCAGCAGAATGTGCCTCTCACATCTAGCCTGTAGGAATTCAGGTTGGCAAGTTCTATGGGGAAGCCCATTGCTGCCTATGGTGGAAATGGCATGGGAGATTTCAGTTTCAAAATCTCTGTGAAAAAGCGTCAGAGAAGCCTCTCCGTTTAGAATCCAGCATATCTCACTGAACCGAAGAAGTGGTAGTTAGAAGGGAGTTAGAGCTGCAAGCAGTTTGGTTTGGGAAATTAGACGCGAAATGAAACTGCAAATGCCTTCCAACAGGCTTGGAAAAGTGTGTTCTATATCCCTGCCAAACAAACTCCCCGGAGGTTGAGCTTTCAGAAGCTAGTTTAACTCTAAGGGAGGAAGCAGCAGAATGTGCCTCTCACATCTAGCCTGTAGGAATTCAGGTTGGCAAGTTCTATGGGGAAGCCCATTGGCGCCTTCGTTGGAAACGGGTTTGGAAATTTCAGTTTCAAAATCTCTGTGAAAAAGCGTCAGAGAAGCTTCTCCGTTTAGAATCCAGCATATCTCACTGAACCGAAGAAGTGGTAGTTAGAAGGGAGTTAGAGCTGCAAGCAGTTTGGTTTGGGAAATTAGACGCGAAATGACACTGCAAAGGCCTTCCAACAGGCTTGGAAAAGTGTGTTCTATATCTCTGCCAAACAGAGTCCCCGGAGGTTGAGCTTTCAGAAGCAAGCTTAACTGTTAGGGAGGAAGCAGCAGAATGTGCCTCTCACATCTAGCCTGTAGGAATTCAGGTTGGCAAGTTCTATGGGGAAGCCCATTGCTGCCTATGGTGGAAACGGCATGGGAGATTTCAGTTTCAAAATCTCTGTGAAAAAGCGTCAGAGAAGCTTCTCCGTTTAGAATCCAGCATATGTCACTGAACCGAAGAAGTGGTAGTTAGAAGGCAGTTAGAGCTGCAAGCAGTTTGGTTTGGGAAATTAGACGCGAAATGAAACTGCAAATGCCTTCCAACAGGCTTGGAAAAGTGTGTTCTATATCTCTGCCAAACAAACTCCCCGGAGGTTGAGCTTTCAGAAGCAAGTTTAACTCTAAGGGAGGAAGCAGCAGAATGTGCCTCTCACATCTACCCTGTAGGATTTCAGGTTGGCAAGTTCTATGGGGAAGCCCATTGCTGCCTATGGTGGAAACGGCATGGGAGATTTCAGTTTCAAAATCTCTGTGAAAAAGCGTCAGAGAAGCTTCTCCGTTTAGAATCCAGCATATCTCACTGAACCGAAGAAGTGGTAGTTAGAAGGGAGTTAGAGCTGCAAGCAGTTTGGTTTGGGAAATTAGATGCGAAATGACACTGCAAAGGCCTTCCAACAGGCTTGGAAAAGTGTGTTCTATATCTGTGCCAAACAGAGTCCCCGGAGGTTGAGCTTTCAGAAGCAAGCTTAACTGTTAGGGGGAAGCAGCAGAATGTGCCTCTCACATCTAGCCTGTAGGAATTCAGGTTGGCAAGTTCTATGGGGAAGCCCATTGCTGCCTATGGTGGAAACGGCATGGGAGATTTCAGTTTCAAAATCTCTGTGAAAAAGCGTCAGGGAAGCTTCTCCGTTTAGAATCCAGCATATCTCACTGAACCGAAGAAGTGGTAGTTAGAAGGGAGTTAGAGCTGCAAGCAGTTTGGTTTGGGAAATTAGACGCGAAATGAAACTGCAAATGCCTTCCAACAGGCTTGGAAAAGTGTGTTCTATATCTCTGCCAAACAAACTCCCCGGAGGTTGAGCTCTCAGAAGCTAGTTTAACTCTAAGGGAGGAAGCAGCAGAATGTGCCTCTCACATCTAGCCTGTAGGAATTCAGGTTGGCAAGTTCTATGGGGAAGCCCATTGGCGCCTTCATTGGAAACGGGTTTGGAAATTTCAGTTTCAAAATCTCTGTGAAAAAGCGTCAGAGAAGCTTCTCCGTTTAGAATCCAGCATATCTCACTGAACCGAAGAAGTGGTAGTTAGAAGGGAGTTAGAGCTGCAAGCAGTTTGGTTTGGGAAATTAGACGCGAAATGACACTGCAAAGGCCTTCCAACAGGCTTGGAAAAGTGTGTTCTATATCTCTGCCAAACAGAGTCCCGGGAGGTTGAGCTTTCAGAAGCAAGCTTAACTGTTAGGGAGGAAGCAGCAGAATGTGCCTCTCACATCTAGCCTGTAGGAATTCAGGTTGGCAAGTTCTATGGGGAAGCCCATTGCTGCCTATGGTGGAAATGGCATGGGAGATTTCAGTTTCAAAATCTCTGTGAAAAAGCGTCAGAGAAGCCTCTCCGTTTAGAATCCAGCATATCTCACTGAACCGAAGAAGTGGTAGTTAGAAGGGAGTTAGAGCTGCAAGCAGTTTGGTTTGGGAAATTAGACGCGAAATGAAACTGCAAATGCCTTCCAACAGGCTTGGAAAAGTGTGTTCTATATCCCTGCCAAACAAACTCCCCGGAGGTTGAGCTTTCAGAAGCTAGTTTAACTCTAAGGGAGGAAGCAGCAGAATGTGCCTCTCACATCTAGCCTGTAGGAATTCAGGTTGGCAAGTTCTATGGGGAAGCCCATTGGCGCCTTCGTTGGAAACGGGTTTGGAAATTTCAGTTTCAAAATCTCTGTGAAAAAGCGTCAGAGAAGCTTCTCCGTTTAGAATCCAGCATATCTCACTGAACCGAAGAAGTGGTAGTTAGAAGGGAGTTAGAGCTGCAAGCAGTTTGGTTTGGGAAATTAGACGCGAAATGACACTGCAAAGGCCTTCCAACAGGCTTGGAAAAGTGTGTTCTATATCTCTGCCAAACAGAGTCCCCGGAGGTTGAGCTTTCAGAAGCAAGCTTAACTGTTAGGGAGGAAGCAGCAGAATGTGCCTCTCACATCTAGCCTGTAGGAATTCAGGTTGGCAAGTTCTATGGGGAAGCCCATTGGCGCCTTCGTTGGAAACGGGTTTGGAAATTTCAGTTTCAAAATCTCTGTGAAAAAGCGTCAGAGAAGCTTCTCCGTTTAGAATCCAGCATATCTCACTGAACCGAAGAAGTGGTAGTTAGAAGGGAGTTAGAGCTGCAAGCAGTTTGGTTTGGGAAATTAGATGCGAAATGACACTGCAAAGGCCTTCCAACAGGCTTGGAAAAGTGTGTTCTATATCTCTGCCAAACAGACTCCCCGGAGGTTGAGCTTTCAGAAGCAAGCTTAACTCTTAGGGAGGAAGCAGCAGAATGTGCCTCTCACATCTAGCCTGTAGGAATTCAGGTTGGCAAGTTCTATGGGGAAGCCCATTGCTGCCTATGGTGGAAACGGCATGGGAGATTTCAGTTTCAAAATCTCTGTGAAAAAGCGTCAGAGAAGCTTCTCCGTTTAGAATCCAGCATATCTCACTGAACCGAAGAAGTGGTAGTTAGAAGGCAGTTAGAGCTGCAAGCAGTTTGGTTTGGGAAATTAGACGCGAAATGAAACTGCAAATGCCTTCCAACAGGCTTGGAAAAGTGTGTTCTATATCTCTGCCAAACAAACTCCGCGGACGTTGAGCTTTCAGAAGCTAGTTTAACTCTAAGGGAGGAAGCAGCAGAATGTGCCTCTCACATCTAGCCTGTAGGAATTCAGGTTGGCAAGTTCTATGGGGAAGCCCATTGGCGCCTTCGTTGGAAACGGGTTTGGAAATTTCAGTTTCAAAATCTCTGTGAAAAAGCGTCAGAGAAGCTTCTCCGTTTAGAATCCAGCATATCTCACTGAACCGAAGAAGTATTAGTTAGAAGGGAGTTAGAGCTGCAAGCAATTTGGTTTGGGAAATTAGACGCGAAATGAAACTGCAAATGCCTTCCAACAGGATTGGAAAAGTGTGTTCTATATCTCTGCCAAACAAACTCCCCGGAGGTTGAGCTTTCAGAAGCAAGTTTAACTCTTAGGGAGGAAGCAGCAGAATGTGCCTCTCACATCTAGCCTGTAGGAATTCAGGTTGGCAAGTTCTATGGGGAAGCCCATTGCTGCCTATGGTGGAAACGGCATGGGAGATTTCAGTTTCAAAATCTCTGTGAAAAAGCGTCAGAGAAGCTTCTCCGTTTAGAATCCAGCATATCTCACTGAACCGAAGAAGTGGTAGTTAGAAGGGAGTTAGAGCTGCAAGCAGTTTGGTTTGGGAAATTAGATGCGAAATGACACTGCAAAGGCCTTCCAACAGGCTTGGAAAAGTGTGTTCTATATCTGTGCCAAACAGAGTCCCCGGAGGTTGAGCTTTCAGAAGCAAGCTTAACTGTTAGGGAGGAAGCAGCAGAATGTGCCTCTCACATCTAGCCTGTAGGAATTCAGGTTGGCAAGTTCTATGGGGAAGCCCATTGCTGCCTATGGTGGAAACGGCATGGGAGATTTCAGTTTCAAAATCTCTGTGAAAAAGCGTCAGAGAAGCTTCTCCGTTTAGAATCCAGCATATCTCACTGGACCGAAGAAGTGGTAGTTAGAAGGGAGTTAGAGCTGCAAGCAGTTTGGTTTGGGAAATTAGACGCGAAATGAAACTGCAAATGCCTTCCAACAGGCTTGGAAAAGTGTGTTCTATATCTCTGCCAAACAAACTCCGCGGACGTTGAGCTTTCAGAAGCTAGTTTAACTCTAAGGGAGGAAGCAGCAGAATGTGCCTCTCACATCTAGCCTGTAGGAATTCAGGTTGGCAAGTTCTATGGGGAAGCCCATTGGCGCCTCCGTTGGAAACGGGTTTGGAAATTTCAGTTTCAAAATCTCTGTGAAAAAGCGTCAGAGAAGATTCTCCGTTTAGAATCCAGCATATCTCACTGAACCGAAGAAGTGGTAGTTAGAAGGGAGTTAGAGCTGCAAGCAGTTTGGTTTGGGAAATTAGATGCGAAATGACACTGCAAAGGCCTTCCAACAGGCTTGGAAAAGTGTGTTCTATATCTCTGCCAAACAGACTCCCCGGAGGTTGAGCTTTCAGAAGCAAGCTTAACTCTTAGGGAGGAAGCAGCAGAATGTGCCTCTCACATCTAGCCTGTAGGAATTCAGGTTGGCAAGTTCTATGGGGAAGCCCATTGCTGCCTATGGTGGAAACGGCATGGGAGATTTCAGTTTCAAAATCTCTGTGAAAAAGCGTCAGAGAAGCTTCTCCGTTTAGAATCCAGCATATCTCACTGAACCGAAGAAGTGGTAGTTAGAAGGCAGTTAGAGCTGCAAGCAGTTTGGTTTGGGAAATTAGACGCGAAATGAAACTGCAAATGCCTTCCAACAGGCTTGGAAAAGTGTGTTCTATATCTCTGCCAAATAAACTCCCCGGAGGTTGAGCTTTCAGAAGCAAGTTTAACTCTAAGGGAGGAAGCAGCAGAATGTGCCTCTCACATCTTCCCTGTAGGATTTCAGGTTGGCAAGTTCTATGGGGAAGCCCATTGCTGCCTATGGTGGAAACGGCATGGGAGATTTCAGTTTCAAAATCTCTGTGAAAAAGCGTCAGAGAAGCTTCTCCGTTTAGAATCCAGCATATCTCACTGAACCGAAGAAGTGGTAGTTAGAAGGGAGTTAGAGCTGCAAGCAGTTTGGTTTGGGAAATTAGACGCGAAATGAAACTGCAAATGCCTTCCAACAGGCTTGGAAAAGTGTGTTCTATATCTCTGCCAAACAAACTCCCCGGAGGTTGAGCTTTCAGAAGCTAGTTTAACTCTAAGGGAGGAAGCAGCAGAATGTGCCTCTCACATCTAGCCTTTAGGAATTCAGGTTGGCAAGTTCTATGGGGAAGCCCATTGGCGCCTTCGTTGGAAACGGGTTTGGAAATTTCAGTTTCAAAATCTCTGTGAAAAAGCGTCAGAGAAGCTTCTCCGTTTAGAATCCAGCATATCTCACTGAACCGAAGAAGTGGTAGTTAGAAGGGAGTTAGAGCTGCAAGCAGTTTGGTTTGGGAAATTAGACGCGAAATGACACTGCAAAGGCCATCCAACAGGCTTGGAAAAGTGTGTTCTATATCTCTGCCAAACAGAGTCCCCGGAGGTTGAGCTTTCAGAAGCAAGCTTAACTGTTAGGGTGGAAGCAGCAGAATGTGCCTCTCACATCTAGCCTGTAGGAATTCAGGTTGGCAAGTTCTATGGGGAAGCCCATTGCTGCCTATGGTGGAAACGGCATGGGAGATTTCAGTTTCAAAATCTCTGTGAAAAAGCGTCAGAGAAGCTTCTCCGTTTAGAATCCAGCATATCTCACTGAACCGAAGAAGTGGTAGTTAGAAGGGAGTTAGAGCTGCAAGCAGTTTGGTTTGGGAAATTAGATGCGAAATGACACTGCAAAGGCCTTCCAACAGGCTTGGAAAAGTGTGTTCTATATCTCTGCCAAACAGACTCCCCGGAGGTTGAGCTTTCAGAAGCAAGCTTAACTCTTAGGGAGGAAGCAGCAGAATGTGCCTCTCACATCTAGCCTGTAGGAATTCAGGTTGGCAAGTTCTATGGGGAAGCCCATTGCTGCCTATGGTGGAAACGGCATGGGAGATTTCAGTTTCAAAATCTCTGTGAAAAAGCGTCAGAGAAGCTTCTCCGTTTAGAATCCAGCATATCTCACTGAACCGAAGAAGTGGTAGTTAGAAGGGAGTTAGAGCTGCAAGCAGTTTGGTTTGGGAAATTAGACGCGAAATGAAACTGCAAATGCCTTCCAACAGGCTTGGAAAAGTGTGTTCTATATCTCTGCCAAACAAACTCCCCGGAGGTTGAGCTTTCAGAAGCTAGTTTAACTCTAAGGGAGGAAGCAGCAGAATGTGCCTCTCACATCTAGCCTGTAGGAATTCAGGTTGGCAAGTTCTATGGGGAAGCCCATTGGCGCCTTCGTTGGAAACGGGTTTGGAAATTTCAGTTTCAAAATCTCTGTGAAAAAGCGTCAGAGAAGCTTCTCCGTTTAGAATCCAGCATATCTCACTGGACCGAAGAAGTGGTAGTTAGAAGGGAGTTAGAGCTGCAAGCAGTTTGGTTTGGGAAATTAGACGCGAAATGAAACTGCAAATGCCTTCCAACAGGCTTGAAAAAGTGTGTTCTATATCTCTGCCAAACAAACTCCCCGGAGGTTGAGCTTTCAGAAGCTAGTTTAACTCTAAGGGAGGAAGCAGCAGAATGTGCCTCTCACATCTAGCCTGTAGGAATTCAGGTTGGCAAGTTCTATGGGGAAGCCCATTGCTGCCTATGGTGGAAACGGCATGGGAGATTTCAGTTTCAAAATCTCTGTGAAAAAGCGTCAGAGAAGCTTCTCCGTTTAGAATCCAGCATATCTCACTGAACCGAAGAAGTGGTAGTTAGAAGGGAGTTAGAGCTGCAAGCAGTTTGGTTTGGGAAATTAGATGCGGAATGACACTGCAAAGGCCTTCCAACAGGCTTGGAAAAGTGTGTTCTATATCTGTGCCAAACAGAGTCCCCGGAGGTTGAGCTTTCAGAAGCCAGCTTAAGTGTTAGGGAGGAAGCAGCCCAATGTGCCTCTCACATCTAGCCTGTAGGAATTCAGGTTGGCAAGTTCTATGGGGAAGCCCATTGCTGCCTATGGTGGAAACGGCATGGGAGATTTCAGTTTCAAAATCTCTGTGAAAAAGCGTCAGAGAAGCTTCTACGTTTAGAATCCAGCATATCTCACTGAACCGAAGAAGTGGTAGTTAGAAGGGAGTTAGAGCTGCAAGCAGTTTGGTTTGGGAAATTAGACGCGAAATGAAACTGCAAATGCCTTCCAACAGGCTTGGAAAAGTGTGTTCTATATCTCTGCCAAACAAACTCCCCGGAGGTTGAGCTTTCAGAAGCTAGTTTAACTCTAAGGGAGGAAGCAGCAGAATGTGCCTCTCACATCTAGCCTGTAGGAATTCAGGTTGGCAAGTTCTATGGGGAAGCCCATTGGCGCCTTCGTTGGAAACGGGTTTGGAAATTTCAGTTTCAAAATCTCTGTGAAAAAGCGTCAGAGAAGCTTCTCCGTTTAGAATCCAGCATATCTCACTGAACCGAAGAAGTGGTAGTTAGAAGGGAGTTAGAGCTGCAAGCAGTTTGGTTTGGGAAATTAGAGGCGAAATGACACTGCAAAGGCCTTCCAACAGGCTTGGAAAAGTGTGTTCTATATCTGTGCCAAACAGAGTCCCCGGAGGTTGAGCTTTCAGAAGCAAGCTTAACTGTTAGGGAGGAAGCAGCAGAATGTGCCTCTCACATCTAGCCTGTAGGAATTCAGGTTGGCAAGTTCTATGGGGAAGCCCATTGCTGCCTATGGTGGAAACGGCATGGGAGATTTCAGTTTCAAAATCTCTGTGAAAAAGCGTCAGAGAAGCTTCTCCGTTTAGAATCCAGCATATCTCACTGAACCGAAGAAGTGGTAGTTACAAGGGAGTTAGAGCTGCAAGCAGTTTGGTTTGGGAAATTAGACGCGAAATGAAACTGCAAAAGCCTTCCAACAGGCTTGGAAAAGTGTGTTCTATATCTCTGCCAAACAAACTCCCCGGAGGTTGAGGTTTCAGAAGCTAGTTTAACTCTAAGGGAGGAAGCAGCAGAATGTGCCTCTCACATCTAGCCTGTAGGAATTCAGGTTGGCAAGTTCTATGGGGAAGCCCATTGCTGCCTATGGTGGAAACGGCATGGGAGATTTCAGTTTCAAAATCTCTGTGAAAAAGCGTCAGAGAAGCTTCTCCGTTTAGAATCCAGCATATCTCACTGAACCGAAGAAGTGGTAGTTAGAAGGGAGTTAGAGCTGCAAGCAGTTTGGTTTGGGAAATTAGATGCGAAATGACACTTCAAAGGCCTTCCAACAGGCTTGGAAAAGTGTGTTCTATATCTCTGCCAAACAGACTCCCCGGAGGTTGAGCTTTCAGAAGCAAGCTTAACTGTTAGGGAGGAAGCAGCAGAATGTGCCTCTCACATCTAGCCTGTAGGAATTCAGGTTGGCAAGTTCTATGGGGAAGCCCATTGCTGCCTATGGTGGAAACGGCATGGGAGATTTCAGTTTCAAAATCTCTGTGAAAAAGCGTCAGAGAAGCTTCTCCGTTTAGAATCCAGCATATCTCACTGAACCGAAGAAGTGGTAGTTAGAAGGGAGTTAGAGCTGCAAGCAGTTTGGTTTGGGAAATTAGACGCGAAATGAAACTGCAAATGCCTTCCAACAGGCTTGGAAAAGTGTGTTCTATATCTCTGCCAAACAAACTCCCCGGAGGTTGAGCTTTCAGAAGCTAGTTTAACTCTAAGGGAGGAAGCAGCAGAATGTGCCTCTCACATCTAGCCTGTAGGAATTCAGGTTGGCAAGTTCTATGGGGAAGCCCATTGGCGCCTTCGTTGGAAACGGGTTTGGAAATTTCAGTTTCAAAATCTCTGTGAAAAAGCGTCAGAGAAGCTTCTCCGTTTAGAATCCAGCATATCTCACTGGACCGAAGAAGTGGTAGTTAGAAGGGAGTTAGAGCTGCAAGCAGTTTGGTTTGGGAAATTAGACGCGAAATGAAACTGCAAATGCCTTCCAACAGGCTTGGAAAAGTGTGTTCTATATCTCTGCCAAACAAACTCCCCGGAGGTTGAGCTTTCAGAAGCTAGTTTAACTCTAAGGGAGGAAGCAGCAGAATGTGCCTCTCACATCTAGCCTGTAGGAATTCAGGTTGGCAAGTTCTATGGGGAAGCCCATTGCTGCCTATGGTGGAAACGGCATGGGAGATTTCAGTTTCAAAATCTCTGTGAAAAAGCGTCAGAGAAGCTTCTCCGTTTAGAATCCAGCATATCTCACTGAACCGAAGAAGTGGTAGTTAGAAGGGAGTTAGAGCTGCAAGCAGTTTGGTTTGGGAAATTAGATGCGGAATGACACTGCAAAGGCCTTCCAACAGGCTTGGAAAAGTGTGTTCTATATCTGTGCCAAACAGAGTCCCCGGAGGTTGAGCTTTCAGAAGCCAGCTTAACTGTTAGGGAGGAAGCAGCAGAATGTGCCTCTCACATCTAGCCTGTAGGAATTCAGGTTGGCAAGTTCTATGGGGAAGCCCATTGCTGCCTATGGTGGAAACGGCATGGGAGATTTCAGTTTCAAAATCTCTGTGAAAAAGCGTCAGAGAAGCTTCTACGTTTAGAATCCAGCATATCTCACTGAACCGAAGAAGTGGTAGTTAGAAGGGAGTTAGAGCTGCAAGCAGTTTGGTTTGGGAAATTAGACGCGAAATGAAACTGCAAATGCCTTCCAACAGGCTTGGAAAAGTGTGTTCTATATCTCTGCCAAACAAACTCCCCGGAGGTTGAGCTTTCAGAAGCTAGTTTAACTCTAAGGGAGGAAGCAGCAGAATGTGCCTCTCACATCTAGCCTGTAGGAATTCAGGTTGGCAAGTTCTATGGGGAAGCCCATTGGCGCCTTCGTTGGAAACGGGTTTGGAAATTTCAGTTTCAAAATCTCTGTGAAAAAGCGTCAGAGAAGCTTCTCCGTTTAGAATCCAGCATATCTCACTGAACCGAAGAAGTGGTAGTTAGAAGGGAGTTAGAGCTGCAAGCAGTTTGGTTTGGGAAATTAGATGCGAAATGACACTGCAAAGGCCTTCCAACAGGCTTGGAAAAGTGTGTTCTATATCTCTGCCAAACAGACTCCCTGGAGGTTGAGCTTTCAGAAGCAAGCTTAACTCTTAGGGAGGAAGCAGCAGAATGTGCCTCTCACATCTAGCCTGTAGGAATTCAGGTTGGCAAGTTCTATGGGGAAGCCCATTGCTGCCTATGGTGGAAACGGCATGGGAGATTTCAGTTACAAAATCTCTGTGAAAAAGCGTCAGAGAAGCTTCTCCGTTTAGAATCCAGCATATCTCACTGAACCGAAGAAGTGGTAGTTAGAAGGCAGTTAGAGCTGCAAGCAGTTTGGTTTGGGAAATTAGACGCGAAATGAAACTGCAAATGCCTTCCAACAGGCTTGGAAAAGTGTGTTCTATATCTCTGCCAAACAAACTCCCCGGAGGTTGAGCTTTCAGAAGCTAGTTTAACTCTAAGGGAGGAAGCAGCAGAATGTGCCTCTCACATCTAGCCTGTAGGAATTCAGGTTGGCAAGTTCTATGGGGAAGCCCATTGGCGCCTTCGTTGGAAACGGGTTTGGAAATTTCAGTTTCAAAATCTCTGTGAAAAAGCGTCAGAGAAGCTTCTCCGTTTAGAATCCAGCATATCTCACTGAACCGAAGAAGTGGTAGTTAGAAGGGAGTTAGAGCTGCAAGCAGTTTGGTTTGGGAAATTAGAGGCGAAATGACACTGCAAAGGCCTTCCAACAGGCTTGGAAAAGTGTGTTCTATATCTGTGCCAAACAGAGTCCCCGGAGGTTGAGCTTTCAGAAGCAAGCTTAACTGTTAGGGAGGAAGCAGCAGAATGTGCCTCTCACATCTAGCCTGTAGGAATTCAGGTTGGCAAGTTCTATGGGGAAGCCCATTGCTGCCTATGGTGGAAACGGCATGGGAGATTTCAGTTTCAAAATCTCTGTGAAAAAGCGTCAGAGAAGCTTATCCGTTTAGAATCCAGCATACCTCACTGAACCGAAGAAGTGGTAGTTACAAGGGAGTTAGAGCTGCAAGCAGTTTGGTTTGGGAAATTAGACGCGAAATGAAACTGCAAAAGCCTTCCAACAGGCTGGGAAAAGTGTGTTCTATATCTCTGCCAAACAAACTCCCCGGAGGTTGAGGTTTCAGAAGCTAGTTTAACTCTAAGGGAGGAAGCAGCAGAATGTGCCTCTCACATCTAGCCTGTAGGAATTCAGGTTGGCAAGTTCTATGGGGAAGCCCATTGCTGCCTATGGTGGAAACGGCATGGGAGATTTCAGTTTCAAAATCTCTGTGAAAAAGCGTCAGAGAAGCTTCTCCGTTTAGAATCCAGCATATCTCACTGAACCGAAGAAGTGGTAGTTAGAAGGCAGTTAGAGCTGCAAGCAGTTTGGTTTGGGAAATTAGACGCGAAATGAAACTGCAAATGCCTTCCAACAGGCTTGGAAAAGTGTGTTCTATATCTCTGCCAAACAGACTCCCTGGAGGTTGAGCTTTCAGAAGCAAGTTTAACTCTAAGGGAGGAAGCAGCAGAATGTGCCTCTCACATCTAGCCTGTAGGATTTCAGGTTGGCAAGTTCTATGGGGAAGCCCATTGCTGGCTATGGTGGAAACGGCATGGGAGATTTCAGTTTCAAAATCTCTGTGAAAAAGCGTCAGAGAAGCTTCTCCGTTTAGAATCCAGCATATCTCACTGAACCGAAGAAGTGGTAGTTAGAAGGCAGTTAGAGCTGCAAGCAGTTTGGTTTGGGAAATTAGACGCGAAATGAAACTGCAAATGCCTTCCAACAGGCTTGGAAAAGTGTGTTCTATATCTCTGCCAAACAAACTCCCCGGAGGTTGAGCTTTCAGAAGCAAGTTTAACTCTAAGGGAGGAAGCAGCAGAATGTGCCTCTCACATCTAGCCTGTAGGAATTCAGGTTGGCAAGTTCTATGGGGAAGCCCATTGGCGCCTTCGTTGGAAACGGGTTTGGAAATTTCAGTTTCAAAATCTCTGTGAAAAAGCGTCAGAGAAGCTTCTACGTTTAGAATCCAGCATATCTCACTGAACCGAAGAAGTGGTAGTTAGAAGGCAGTTAGAGCTGCAAGCAGTTTGGTTTGGGAAATTAGACGCGAAATGAAACTGCAAATGCCTTCCAACAGGCTTGGAAAAGTGTGTTCTATATCTCTGCCAAACAAACTCCCCGGAGGTTGAGCTTTCAGAAGCAAGTTTAACTCTAAGGGAGGAAGCAGCAGAATGTGCCTCTCACATCTAGCCTGTAGGAATTCAGGTTGGCAAGTTCTATGGGGAAGCCCATTGCTGCCTATGGTGGAAACGGCATGGGAGATTTCAGTTTCAAAATCTCTGTGAAAAAGCGTCAGAGAAGCTTCTCCGTTTAGAATCCAGCATATCTCACTGAACCGAAGAAGTGGTAGTTAGAAGGGAGTTAGAGCTGCAAGCAGTTTGGTTTGGGAAATTAGACGCGAAATGAAACTGCAAATGCCTTCCAACAGGCTTGGAAAATTGTGTTCTATATCTCTGCCAAACAAACTCCCCGGAGGTTGAGCTTTCAGAAGCAAGTTTAACTCTAAGGGAGGAAGCAGCAGAATGTGCCTCTCACATCTAGCCTGTAGGAATTCAGGTTGGCAAGTTCTATGGGGAAGCCCATTGGCGCCTTCGTTGGAAATGGGTATGGAAATTTCAGTTTCAAAATCTCTGTGAAAAAGCGTCAGAGAAGCTTCTCCGTTTAGAATCCAGCATATCTCACTGAACCGAAGAAGTGGTAGTTAGAAGGGAGTTAGAGCTGCAAGCAGTTTGGTTTGGGAAATTAGATGCGAAATGACACTGCAAAGGCCTTCCAACAGGCTTGGAAAAGTGTGTTCTATATCTCTGCCAAACAGACTCCCTGGAGGTTGAGCTTTCAGAAGCAAGCTTAACTCTTAGGGAGGAAGCAGCAGAATGTGCCTCTCACATCTAGCCTGTAGGAATTCAGGTTGGCAAGTTCTATGGGGAAGCCCATTGCTGCCTATGGTGGAAACGGCATGGGAGATTTCAGTTTCAAAATCTCTGTGAAAAAGCGTCAGAGAAGCTTCTCCGTTTAGAATCCAGCATATCTCACTGAACCGAAGAAGTGGTAGTTAGAAGGCAGTTAGAGCTGCAAGCAGTTTGGTTTGGGAAATTAGACGCGAAATGAAACTGCAAATGCCTTCCAACAGGCTTGGAAAAGTGTGTTCTATATCTCTGCCAAACAAACTCCCCGGAGGTTGAGCTTTCAGAAGCTAGTTTAACTCTAAGGGAGGAAGCAGCATAATGTGCCTCTCACATCTAGCCTGTAGGAATTCAGGTTGGCAAGTTCTATGGGGAAGCCCATTGGCGCCTTCGTTGGAAACGGGTTTGGAAATTTCAGTTTCAAAATCTCTGTGAAAAAGCGACAGAGAAGCTTCTCCGTTTAGAATCCAGCATATCTCACTGAACCGAAGAAGTGGTAGTTAGAAGGCAGTTAGAGCTGCAAGCAGTTTGGTTTGGGAAATTAGACGCGAAATGAAACTGCAAATGCCTTCCAACAGGCTTGGAAAAGTGTGTTCCATATCTCTGCCAAACAAACTCCCCGGAGGTTGAGCTTTCAGAAGCAAGTTTAACTCTAAGGGAGGAAGCAGCAGAATGTGCCTCTCACATCTAGCCTGTAGGAATTCAGGTTGGCAAGTTCTATGGGGAAGCACATTGCTGCCTATGGTGGAAACGGCATGGGAGATTTCAGTTTCAAAATCTCTGTGAAAAAGCGTCAGAGAAGCTTCTCCGTTTAGAATCCAGCATATCTCACTGAACCGAAGAAGCGGTAGTTAGAAGGCAGTTAGAGCTGCAAGCAGTTTGGTTTGGGAAATTAGACGCGAAATGAAACTGCAAATGCCTTCCAACAGGCTTGGAAAAGTGTGTTCTATATCTCTGCCAAACAGACTCCCTGGAGGTTGAGCTTTCAGAAGCTAGTTGAACTCTAAGGGAGGAAGCAGCAGAATGTGCCTCTCACATCTAGCCTGTAGGAATTCAGGTTGGCAAGTTCTATGGGGAAGCCCATTGCTGCCTAAGGTGGAAACAGCATGGGAGATTTCAGTTTCAAAATCTCTGTGAAAAAGCGTCAGAGAAGCTTCTCCGTTTAGAATCCAGCATATCTCACTGAACCGAAGAAGTGGTAGTTAGAAGGCAGTTAGAGCTGCAAGCAGTTTGGTTTGGGAAATTAGACGCGAAATGAAACTGCAAATGCCTTCCAACAGGCTTGGAAAACTGTGTTCTATATCTCTGCCAAACAAACTCCCCGGAGGTTGAGCTTTCAGAAGCAAGTTTAACTCTAAGGGAGGAAGCAGCAGAATGTGCCTCTCACATCTAGCCTGTAGGAATTCAGGTTGGCAAGTTCTATGGGGAAGCCCATTGCTGCCTATGGTGGAAACGGCATGGGAGATTTCAGTTTCAAAATCTCTGTGAAAAAGCGTCAGAGAAGCTTCTCCGTTTAGAATCCAGCATATCTCACTGAACCGAAGAAGTGGTAGTTAGAAGGGAGTTAGAGCTGCAAGCAGTTTGGTTTGGGAAATTAGACGCGAAATGAAACTGCAAATGCCTTCCAACAGGCTTGGAAAAGTGTGTTCTATATCTCTGCCAAACAAACTCCCCGGAGGTTGAGCTTTCAGAAGCTAGTTTAACTCTAAGGGAGGAAGCAGCAGAATGTGCCTCTCACATCTAGCCTGTAGGAATTCAGGTTGGCAAGTTCTATGGGGAAGCCCATTGGCGCCTTCGTTGGAAACGGGTTTGGAAATTTCAGTTTCAAAATCTCTGTGAAAAAGCGTCAGAGAAGCTTCTCCGTTTAGAATCCAGCATATCTCACTGAACCGAAGAAGTGGTAGTTAGAAGGCAGTTAGAGCTGCAAGCAGTTTGGTTTGGGAAATTAGACGCGAAATGAAACTGCAAATGCCTTCCAACAGGCTTGGAAAAGTGTGTTCTATATCTCTGCCAAACAAACTCCCCGGAGGTTGAGCTTTCAGAAGCAAGTTTAACTCTAAGGGAGGAAGCAGCAGAATGTGCCTCTCACATCTAGCCTGTAGGAATTCAGGTTGGCAAGTTCTATGGGGAAGCCCATTGCTGCCTATGGTGGAAACGGCATGGGAGATTTCAGTTTCAAAATCTCTGTGAAAAAGCGTCAGAGAAGCTTCTCCGTTTAGAATCCAGCATATCTCACTGAACCGAAGAAGTGGTAGTTAGAAGGGAGTTAGAGCTGCAAGCAGTTTGGTTTGGGAAATTAGACGCGAAATGAAACTGCAAATGCCTTCCAACAGGCTTGGAAAAGTGTGTTCTATATCTCTGCCAAACAAACTCCCCGGAGGTTGAGCTTTCAGAAGCTAGTTTAACTCTAAGGGAGGAAGCAGCAGAATGTGCCTCTCACATCTAGCCTGTAGGAATTCAGGTTGGCAAGTTCTATGGGGAAGCCCATTGGCGCCTTCGTTGGAAACGGGTTTGGAAATTTCAGTTTCAAAATCTCTGTGAAAAAGCGTCAGAGAAGCTTCTCCGTTTAGAATCCAGCATATCTCACTGAACCGAAGAAGTGGTAGTTAGAAGGCAGTTAGAGCTGCAAGCAGTTTGGTTTGGGAAATTAGACGCGAAATGAAACTGCAAATGCCTTCCAACAGGCTTGGAAAAGTGTGTTCTATATCTCTGCCAAACAAACTCCCCGGAGGTTGAGCTTTCAGAAGCAAGTTTAACTCTAAGGGAGGAAGCAGCAGAATGTGCCTCTCACATCTAGCCTGTAGGAATTCAGGTTGGCAAGTTCTATGGGGAAGCCCATTGGCGCCTTCGTTGGAAACGGGTTTGGAAATTTCAGTTTCAAAATCTCTGTGAAAAAGCGTCAGAGAAGCTTCTCCGTTTAGAATCCAGCATATCTCACTGAACCGAAGAAGTGGTAGTTAGAAGGGAGTTAGAGCTGCAAGCAGTTTGGTTTGGGAAATTAGACGCGAAATGAAACTGCAAATGCCTTCCAACAGGCTTGGAAAAGTGTGTTCTATATCTCTGCCAAACAAACTCCCCGGAGGTTGAGCTTTCAGAAGCAAGTTTAACTCTAAGGGAGGAAGCAGCAGAATGTGCCTCTCACATCTAGCCTGTAGGAATTCAGGTTGGCAAGTTCTATGGGGAAGCCCATTGCTGCCTATGGTGGAAACGGCATGGGAGATTTCAGTTTCAAAATCTCTGTGAAAAAGCGTCAGAGAAGCTTCTCCGTTTAGAATCCAGCATATCTCACTGAACCGAAGAAGTGGTAGTTAGAAGGGAGTTAGAGCTGCAAGCAGTTTGGTTTGGGAAATTAGACGCGAAATGAAACTGCAAATGCCTTCCAACAGGCTTGGAAAAGTGTGTTCTATATCTCTGCCAAACAAACTCCCCGGAGGTTGAGCTTTCAGAAGCTAGTTTAACTCTAAGGGAGGAAGCAGCAGAATGTGCCTCTCACATCTAGCCTGTAGGAATTCAGGTTGGCAAGTTCTATGGGGAAGCCCATTGGCGCCTTCGTTGGAAATGGGTTTGGAAATTTCAGTTTCAAAATCTCTGTGAAAAAGCGTCAGAGAAGCTTCTCCGTTTAGAATCCAGCATACCTCACTGAACCGAAGAAGTGGTAGTTACAAGGGAGTTAGAGCTGCAAGCAGTTTGGTTTGGGAAATTAGACGCGAAATGAAACTGCAAAAGCCTTCCAACAGGCTGGGAAAAGTGTGTTCTATATCTCTGCCAAACAAACTCCCCGGAGGTTGAGGTTTCAGAAGCTAGTTTAACTCTAAGGGAGGAAGCAGCAGAATGTGCCTCTCACATCTAGCCTGTAGGAATTCAGGTTGGCAAGTTCTATGGGGAAGCCCATTGCTGCCTATGGTGGAAACGGCATGGGAGATTTCAGTTTCAAAATCTCTGTGAAAAAGCGTCAGAGAAGCTTCTCCGTTTAGAATCCAGCATATCTCACTGAACCGAAGAAGTGGTAGTTAGAAGGGAGTTAGAGCTGCAAGCAGTTTGGTTTGGGAAATTAGATGCGAAATGACACTGCAAAGGCCTTCCAACAGGCTTGGAAAAGTGTGTTCTATATCTCTGCCAAACAGACTCCCTGGAGGTTGAGCTTTCAGAAGCAAGCTTAACTCTTAGGGAGGAAGCAGCAGAATGTGCCTCTCACATCTAGCCTGTAGGAATTCAGGTTGGCAAGTTCTATGGGGAAGCCCATTGCTGCCTATGGTGGAAACGGCATGGGAGATTTCAGTTTCAAAATCTCTGTGAAAAAGCGTCAGAGAAGCTTCTCCGTTTAGAATCCAGCATATCTCACTGAACCGAAGAAGTGGTAGTTAGAAGGCAGTTAGAGCTGCAAGCAGTTTGGTTTGGGAAATTAGACGCGAAATGAAACTGCAAATGCCTTCCAACAGGCTTGGAAAAGTGTGTTCTATATCTCTGCCAAACAAACTCCCCGGAGGTTGAGCTTTCAGAAGCTAGTTTAACTCTAAGGGAGGAAGCAGCAGAATGTGCCTCTCACATCTAGCCTGTAGGAATTCAGGTTGGCAAGTTCTATGGGGAAGCCCATTGGCGCCTTCGTTGGAAACGGGTTTGGAAATTTCAGTTTCAAAATCTCTGTGAAAAAGCGTCAGAGAAGCTTCTCCGTTTAGAATCCAGCATATCTCACTGAACCGAAGAAGTGGTAGTTAGAAGGGAGTTAGAGCTGCAAGCAGTTTGGTTTGGGAAATTAGAGGCGAAATGACACTGCAAAGGCCTTCCAACAGGCTTGGAAAAGTGTGTTCTATATCTGTGCCAAACAGAGTCCCCGGAGGTTGAGCTTTCAGAAGCAAGCTTAACTGTTAGGGAGGAAGCAGCAGAATGTGCCTCTCACATCTAGCCTGTAGGAATTCAGGTTGGCAAGTTCTATGGGGAAGCCCATTGCTGCCTATGGTGGAAACGGCATGGGAGATTTCAGTTTCAAAATCTCTGTGAAAAAGCGTCAGAGAAGCTTATCCGTTTAGAATCCAGCATACCTCACTGAACCGAAGAAGTGGTAGTTACAAGGGAGTTAGAGCTGCAAGCAGTTTGGTTTGGGAAATTAGACGCGAAATGAAACTGCAAAAGCCTTCCAACAGGCTGGGAAAAGTGTGTTCTATATCTCTGCCAAACAAACTCCCCGGAGGTTGAGGTTTCAGAAGCTAGTTTAACTCTAAGGGAGGAAGCAGCAGAATGTGCCTCTCATATCTAGCCTGTAGGAATTCAGGTTGGCAAGTTCTATGGGGAAGCCCATTGCTGCCTATGGTGGAAACGGCATGGGAGATTTCAGTTTCAAAATCTCTGTGAAAAAGCGTCAGAGAAGCTTCTCCGTTTAGAATCCAGCATATCTCACTGAACCGAAGAAGTGGTAGTTAGAAGGGAGTTAGAGCTGCAAGCAGTTTGGTTTGGGAAATTAGATGCGAAATGACACTGCAAAGGCCTTCCAACAGGCTTGGAAAAGTGTGTTCTATATCTCTGCCAAACAGACTCCCTGGAGGTTGAGCTTTCAGAAGCAAGCTTAACTCTTAGGGAGGAAGCAGCAGAATGTGCCTCTCACATCTAGCCTGTAGGAATTCAGGTTGGCAAGTTCTATGGGGAAGCCCATTGCTGCCTATGGTGGAAACGGCATGGGAGATTTCAGTTTCAAAATCTCTGTGAAAAAGCGTCAGAGAAGCTTCTCCGTTTAGAATCCAGCATATCTCACTGAACCGAAGAAGTGGTAGTTAGAAGGCAGTTAGAGCTGCAAGCAGTTTGGTTTGGGAAATTAGACGCGAAATGAAACTGCAAATGCCTTCCAACAGGCTTGGAAAAGTGTGTTCTATATCTCTGCCAAACAAACTCCCCGGAGGTTGAGCTTTCAGAAGCTAGTTTAACTCTAAGGGAGGAAGCAGCATAATGTGCCTCTCACATCTAGCCTGTAGGAATTCAGGTTGGCAAGTTCTATGGGGAAGCCCATTGCTGCCTATGGTGGAAACGGCATGGGAGATTTCAGTTTCAAAATCTCTGTGAAAAAGCGTCAGAGAAGCTTCTCCGTTTAGAATCCAGCATACCTCACTGAACCGAAGAAGTGGTAGTTACAAGGGAGTTAGAGCTGCAAGCAGTTTGGTTTGGGAAATTAGACGCGAAATGAAACTGCAAAAGCCTTCCAACAGGCTGGGAAAAGTGTGTTCTATATCTCTGCCAAACAAACTCCCCGGAGGTTGAGGTTTCAGAAGCTAGTTTAACTCTAAGGGAGGAAGCAGCAGAATGTGCCTCTCACATCTAGCCTGTAGGAATTCAGGTTGGCAAGTTCTATGGGGAAGCCCATTGCTGCCTATGGTGGAAACGGCATGGGAGATTTCAGTTTCAAAATCTCTGTGAAAAAGCGTCAGAGAAGCTTCTCCGTTTAGAATCCAGCATATCTCACTGAACCGAAGAAGTGGTAGTTAGAAGGGAGTTAGAGCTGCAAGCAGTTTGGTTTGGGAAATTAGATGCGAAATGACACTGCAAAGGCCTTCCAACAGGCTTGGAAAAGTGTGTTCTATATCTCTGCCAAACAGACTCCCTGGAGGTTGAGCTTTCAGAAGCAAGCTTAACTCTTAGGGAGGAAGCAGCAGAATGTGCCTCTCACATCTAGCCTGTAGGAATTCAGGTTGGCAAGTTCTATGGGGAAGCCCATTGCTGCCTATGGTGGAAACGGCATGGGAGATTTCAGTTTCAAAATCTCTGTGAAAAAGCGTCAGAGAAGCTTCTCCGTTTAGAATCCAGCATATCTCACTGAACCGAAGAAGTGGTAGTTAGAAGGCAGTTAGAGCTGCAAGCAGTTTGGTTTGGGAAATTAGACGCGAAATGAAACTGCAAATGCCTTCCAACAGGCTTGGAAAAGTGTGTTCTATATCTCTGCCAAACAAACTCCCCGGAGGTTGAGCTTTCAGAAGCTAGTTTAACTCTAAGGGAGGAAGCAGCAGAATGTGCCTCTCACATCTAGCCTGTAGGAATTCAGGTTGGCAAGTTCTATGGGGAAGCCCATTGGCGCCTTCGTTGGAAACGGGTTTGGAAATTTCAGTTTCAAAATCTCTGTGAAAAAGCGTCAGAGAAGCTTCTCCGTTTAGAATCCAGCATATCTCACTGAACCGAAGAAGTGGTAGTTAGAAGGGAGTTAGAGCTGCAAGCAGTTTGGTTTGGGAAATTAGAGGCGAAATGACACTGCAAAGGCCTTCCAACAGGCTTGGAAAAGTGTGTTCTATATCTGTGCCAAACAGAGTCCCCGGAGGTTGAGCTTTCAGAAGCAAGCTTAACTGTTAGGGAGGAAGCAGCAGAATGTGCCTCTCACATCTAGCCTGTAGGAATTCAGGTTGGCAAGTTCTATGGGGAAGCCCATTGCTGCCTATGGTGGAAACGGCATGGGAGATTTCAGTTTCAAAATCTCTGTGAAAAAGCGTCAGAGAAGCTTATCCGTTTAGAATCCAGCATACCTCACTGAACCGAAGAAGTGGTAGTTACAAGGGAGTTAGAGCTGCAAGCAGTTTGGTTTGGGAAATTAGACGCGAAATGAAACTGCAAATGCCTTCCAACAGGCTTGGAAAAGTGTGTTCTATATCTCTGCCAAACAAACTCCCCGGAGGTTGAGCTTTCAGAAGCTAGTTTAACTCTAAGGGAGGAAGCAGCATAATGTGCCTCTCACATCTAGCCTGTAGGAATTCAGGTTGGCAAGTTCTATGGGGAAGCCCATTGGCGCCTTCGTTGGAAACGGGTTTGGAAATTTCAGTTTCAAAATCTCTGTGAAAAAGCGACAGAGAAGCTTCTCCGTTTAGAATCCAGCATATCTCACTGAACCGAAGAAGTGGTAGTTAGAAGGCAGTTAGAGCTGCAAGCAGTTTGGTTTGGGAAATTAGACGCGAAATGAAACTGCAAATGCCTTCCAACAGGCTTGGAAAAGTGTGTTCCATATCTCTGCCAAACAAACTCCCCGGAGGTTGAGCTTTCAGAAGCAAGTTTAACTCTAAGGGAGGAAGCAGCAGAATGTGCCTCTCACATCTAGCCTGTAGGAATTCAGGTTGGCAAGTTCTATGGGGAAGCACATTGCTGCCTATGGTGGAAACGGCATGGGAGATTTCAGTTTCAAAATCTCTGTGAAAAAGCGTCAGAGAAGCTTCTCCGTTTAGAATCCAGCATATCTCACTGAACCGAAGAAGCGGTAGTTAGAAGGCAGTTAGAGCTGCAAGCAGTTTGGTTTGGGAAATTAGACGCGAAATGAAACTGCAAATGCCTTCCAACAGGCTTGGAAAAGTGTGTTCTATATCTCTGCCAAACAGACTCCCTGGAGGTTGAGCTTTCAGAAGCTAGTTGAACTCTAAGGGAGGAAGCAGCAGAATGTGCCTCTCACATCTAGCCTGTAGGAATTCAGGTTGGCAAGTTCTATGGGGAAGCCCATTGCTGCCTAAGGTGGAAACAGCATGGGAGATTTCAGTTTCAAAATCTCTGTGAAAAAGCGTCAGAGAAGCTTCTCCGTTTAGAATCCAGCATATCTCACTGAACCGAAGAAGTGGTAGTTAGAAGGCAGTTAGAGCTGCAAGCAGTTTGGTTTGGGAAATTAGACGCGAAATGAAACTGCAAATGCCTTCCAACAGGCTTGGAAAACTGTGTTCTATATCTCTGCCAAACAAACTCCCCGGAGGTTGAGCTTTCAGAAGCAAGTTTAACTCTAAGGGAGGAAGCAGCAGAATGTGCCTCTCACATCTAGCCTGTAGGAATTCAGGTTGGCAAGTTCTATGGGGAAGCCCATTGCTGCCTATGGTGGAAACGGCATGGGAGATTTCAGTTTCAAAATCTCTGTGAAAAAGCGTCAGAGAAGCTTCTCCGTTTAGAATCCAGCATATCTCACTGAACCGAAGAAGTGGTAGTTAGAAGGGAGTTAGAGCTGCAAGCAGTTTGGTTTGGGAAATTAGACGCGAAATGAAACTGCAAATGCCTTCCAACAGGCTTGGAAAAGTGTGTTCTATATCTCTGCCAAACAAACTCCCCGGAGGTTGAGCTTTCAGAAGCTAGTTTAACTCTAAGGGAGGAAGCAGCAGAATGTGCCTCTCACATCTAGCCTGTAGGAATTCAGGTTGGCAAGTTCTATGGGGAAGCCCATTGGCGCCTTCGTTGGAAACGGGTTTGGAAATTTCAGTTTCAAAATCTCTGTGAAAAAGCGTCAGAGAAGCTTCTCCGTTTAGAATCCAGCATATCTCACTGAACCGAAGAAGTGGTAGTTAGAAGGCAGTTAGAGCTGCAAGCAGTTTGGTTTGGGAAATTAGACGCGAAATGAAACTGCAAATGCCTTCCAACAGGCTTGGAAAAGTGTGTTCTATATCTCTGCCAAACAAACTCCCCGGAGGTTGAGCTTTCAGAAGCAAGTTTAACTCTAAGGGAGGAAGCAGCAGAATGTGCCTCTCACATCTAGCCTGTAGGAATTCAGGTTGGCAAGTTCTATGGGGAAGCCCATTGCTGCCTATGGTGGAAACGGCATGGGAGATTTCAGTTTCAAAATCTCTGTGAAAAAGCGTCAGAGAAGCTTCTCCGTTTAGAATCCAGCATATCTCACTGAACCGAAGAAGTGGTAGTTAGAAGGGAGTTAGAGCTGCAAGCAGTTTGGTTTGGGAAATTAGACGCGAAATGAAACTGCAAATGCCTTCCAACAGGCTTGGAAAAGTGTGTTCTATATCTCTGCCAAACAAACTCCCCGGAGGTTGAGCTTTCAGAAGCTAGTTTAACTCTAAGGGAGGAAGCAGCAGAATGTGCCTCTCACATCTAGCCTGTAGGAATTCAGGTTGGCAAGTTCTATGGGGAAGCCCATTGGCGCCTTCGTTGGAAATGGGTATGGAAATTTCAGTTTCAAAATCTCTGTGAAAAAGCGTCAGAGAAGCTTCTCCGTTTAGAATCCAGCATATCTCACTGAACCGAAGAAGTGGTAGTTAGAAGGGAGTTAGAACTGCAAGCAGTTTGGTTTGGGAAATTAGACGCGAAATGAAACTGCAAATGCCTTCCAACAGGCTTGGAAAAGTGTGTTCTATATCTCTGCCAAACAAACTCCCCGGAGGTTGAGCTTTCAGAAGCAAGTTTAACTCTAAGGGAGGAAGCAGCAGAATGTGCCTCTCACATCTAGCCTGTAGGAATTCAGGTTGGCAAGTTCTATGGGGAAGCCCATTGGCGCCTTCGTTGGAAACGGGTTTGGAAATTTCAGTTTCAAAATCTCTGTGAAAAAGCGTCAGAGAAGCTTCTCCGTTTAGAATCCAGCATATCTCACTGAACCGAAGAAGTGGTAGTTAGAAGGGAGTTAGAGCTGCAAGCAGTTTGGTTTGGGAAATTAGATGCGAAATGACACTGCAAAGGCCTTCCAACAGGCTTGGAAAAGTGTGTTCTATATCTCTGCCAAACAGACTCCCCGGAGGTTGAGCTTTCAGAAGCAAGCTTAACTCTTAGGGAGGAAGCAGCAGAATGTGCCTCTCACATCTAGCCTGTAGGAATTCAGGTTGGCAAGTTCTATGGGGAAGCCCATTGCTGCCTATGGTGGAAACGGCATGGGAGATTTCAGTTTCAAAATCTCTGTGAAAAAGCGTCAGAGAAGCTTCTCCGTTTAGAATCCAGCATATCTCACTGAACCGAAGAAGTGGTAGTTAGAAGGCAGTTAGAGCTGCAAGCAGTTTGGTTTGGGAAATTAGACGCGAAATGAAACTGCAAATGCCTTCCAACAGGCTTGGAAAAGTGTGTTCTATATCTCTGCCAAACAAACTCCCCGGAGGTTGAGCTTTCAGAAGCTAGTTTAACTCTAAGGGAGGAAGCAGCATAATGTGCCTCTCACATCTAGCCTGTAGGAATTCAGGTTGGCAAGTTCTATGGGGAAGCCCATTGGCGCCTTCGTTGGAAACGGGTTTGGAAATTTCAGTTTCAAAATCTCTGTGAAAAAGCGACAGAGAAGCTTCTCCGTTTAGAATCCAGCATATCTCACTGAACCGAAGAAGTGGTAGTTAGAAGGCAGTTAGAGCTGCAAGCAGTTTGGTTTGGGAAATTAGACGCGAAATGAAACTGCAAATGCCTTCCAACAGGCTTGGAAAAGTGTGTTCCATATCTCTGCCAAACAAACTCCCCGGAGGTTGAGCTTTCAGAAGCAAGTTTAACTCTAAGGGAGGAAGCAGCAGAATGTGCCTCTCACATCTAGCCTGTAGGAATTCAGGTTGGCAAGTTCCATGGGGAAGCACATTGCTGCCTATGGTGGAAACGGCATGGGAGATTTCAGTTTCAAAATCTCTGTGAAAAAGCGTCAGAGAAGCTTCTCCGTTTAGAATCCAGCATATCTCACTGAACCGAAGAAGCGGTAGTTAGAAGGCAGTTAGAGCTGCAAGCAGTTTGGTTTGGGAAATTAGACGCGAAATGAAACTGCAAATGCCTTCCAACAGGCTTGGAAAAGTGTGTTCTATATCTCTGCCAAACAGACTCCCTGGAGGTTGAGCTTTCAGAAGCTAGTTGAACTCTAAGGGAGGAAGCAGCAGAATGTGCCTCTCACATCTAGCCTGTAGGAATTCAGGTTGGCAAGTTCTATGGGGAAGCCCATTGCTGCCTAAGGTGGAAACAGCATGGGAGATTTCAGTTTCAAAATCTCTGTGAAAAAGCGTCAGAGAAGCTTCTCCGTTTAGAATCCAGCATATCTCACTGAACCGAAGAAGTGGTAGTTAGAAGGCAGTTAGAGCTGCAAGCAGTTTGGTTTGGGAAATTAGACGCGAAATGAAACTGCAAATGCCTTCCAACAGGCTTGGAAAACTGTGTTCTATATCTCTGCCAAACAAACTCCCCGGAGGTTGAGCTTTCAGAAGCAAGTTTAACTCTAAGGGAGGAAGCAGCAGAATGTGCCTCTCACATCTAGCCTGTAGGAATTCAGGTTGGCAAGTTCTATGGGGAAGCCCATTGCTGCCTATGGTGGAAACGGCATGGG
The DNA here is from genome assembly GCF_027409185.1 of Cynocephalus volans. Taxonomy (NCBI): domain Eukaryota; kingdom Metazoa; phylum Chordata; class Mammalia; order Dermoptera; family Cynocephalidae; genus Cynocephalus; species Cynocephalus volans. The sequence goes on from NW_026902378.1 coordinate 361,284, forward strand.
AGATTTCAGTTTCAAAATCTCTGTGAAAAAGCGTCAGAGAAGCTTCTCCGTTTAGAATCCAGCATATCTCACTGAACCGAAGAAGTGGTAGTTAGAAGGGAGTTAGAGCTGCAAGCAGTTTGGTTTGGGAAATTAGACGCGAAATGAAACTGCAAATGCCTTCCAACAGGCTTGGAAAAGTGTGTTCTATATCTCTGCCAAACAAACTCCCCGGAGGTTGAGCTTTCAGAAGCTAGTTTAACTCTAAGGGAGGAAGCAGCAGAATGTGCCTCTCACATCTAGCCTGTAGGAATTCAGGTTGGCAAGTTCTATGGGGAAGCCCATTGGCGCCTTCGTTGGAAACGGGTTTGGAAATTTCAGTTTCAAAATCTCTGTGAAAAAGCGTCAGAGAAGCTTCTCCGTTTAGAATCCAGCATATCTCACTGAACCGAAGAAGTGGTAGTTAGAAGGCAGTTAGAGCTGCAAGCAGTTTGGTTTGGGAAATTAGACGCGAAATGACACTGCAAATGCCTTCCAACAGGCTTGGAAAAGTGTGTTCTATATCTCTGCCAAACAAACTCCCCGGAGGTTGAGCTTTCAGAAGCAAGTTTAACTCTAAGGGAGGAAGCAGCAGAATGTGCCTCTCACATCTAGCCTGTAGGAATTCAGGTTGGCAAGTTCTATGGGGAAGCCCATTGGCGCCTTCGTTGGAAACGGGTTTGGAAATTTCAGTTTCAAAATCTCTGTGAAAAAGCGTCAGAGAAGCTTCTCCGTTTAGAATCCAGCATATCTCACTGAACCGAAGAAGTGGTAGTTAGAAGGGAGTTAGAGCTGCAAGCAGTTTGGTTTGGGAAATTAGACGCGAAATGAAACTGCAAATGCCTTCCAACAGGCTTGGAAAAGTGTGTTCTATATCTCTGCCAAACAAACTCCCCGGAGGTTGAGCTTTCAGAAGCAAGTTTAACTCTAAGGGAGGAAGCAGCAGAATGTGCCTCTCACATCTAGCCTGTAGGAATTCAGGTTGGCAAGTTCTATGGGGAAGCCCATTGCTGCCTATGGTGGAAACGGCATGGGAGATTTCAGTTTCAAAATCTCTGTGAAAAAGCGTCAGAGAAGCTTCTCCGTTTAGAATCCAGCATATCTCACTGAACCGAAGAAGTGGTAGTTAGAAGGGAGTTAGAGCTGCAAGCAGTTTGGTTTGGGAAATTAGACGCGAAATGAAACTGCAAATGCCTTCCAACAGGCTTGGAAAAGTGTGTTCTATATCTCTGCCAAACAAACTCCCCGGAGGTTGAGCTTTCAGAAGCTAGTTTAACTCTAAGGGAGGAAGCAGCAGAATGTGCCTCTCCCATCTAGCCTGTAGGAATTCAGGTTGGCAAGTTCTATGGGGAAGCCCATTGGCGCCTTCGTTGGAAATGGGTTTGGAAATTTCAGTTTCAAAATCTCTGTGAAAAAGCGTCAGAGAAGCTTCTCCGTTTAGAATCCAGCATATCTCACTGAACCGAAGAAGTGGTAGTTAGAAGGGAGTTAGAACTGCAAGCAGTTTGGTTTGGGAAATTAGACGCGAAATGAAACTGCAAATGCCTTCCAACAGGCTTGGAAAAGTGTGTTCTATATCTCTGCCAAACAAACTCCCCGGAGGTTGAGCTTTCAGAAGCAAGCTTAACTCTTAGGGAGGAAGCAGCAGAATGTGCCTCTCACATCTAGCCTGTAGGAATTCAGGTTGGCAAGTTCTATGGGGAAGCCCATTGCTGCCTATGGTGGAAACGGCATGGGAGATTTCAGTTTCAAAATCTCTGTGAAAAAGCGTCAGAGAAGCTTCTCCGTTTAGAATCCAGCATATCTCACTGAACCGAAGAAGTGGTAGTTAGAAGGGAGTTAGAGCTGCAAGCAGTTTGGTTTGGGAAATTAGATGCGAAATGACACTGCAAAGGCCTTCCAACAGGCTTGGAAAAGTGTGTTCTATATCTCTGCCAAACAGACTCACCAGAGGTTGAGCTTTCAGAAGCAAGCTTAACTCTTAGGGAGGAAGCAGCAGAATGTGCCTCTCACATCTAGCCTGTAGGAATTCAGGTTGGCAAGTTCTATGGGGAAGCCCATTGCTGCCTATGGTGGAAACGGCATGGGAGATTTCAGTTTCAAAATCTCTGTGAAAAAGCGTCAGAGAAGCTTCTCCGTTTAGAATCCAGCATATCTCACTGAACCGAAGAAGTGGTAGTTAGAAGGCAGTTAGAGCTGCAAGCAGTTTGGTTTGGGAAATTAGACGCGAAATGAAACTGCAAATGCCTTCCAACAGGCTTGGAAAAGTGTGTTCTATATCTCTGCCAAACAGACTCCCTGGAGGTTGAGCTTTCAGAAGCAAGTTTAACTCTAAGGGAGGAAGCAGCAGAATGTGCCTCTCACATCTAGCCTGTAGGATTTCAGGTTGGCAAGTTCTATGGGGAAGCCCATTGCTGGCTATGGTGGAAACAGCATGGGAGATTTCAGTTTCAAAATCTCTGTGAAAAAGCGTCAGAGAAGCTTCTCCGTTTAGAATCCAGCATATCTCACTGAACCGAAGAAGTGGTAGTTAGAAGGCAGTTAGAGCTGCAAGCAGTTTGGTTTGGGAAATTAGACGCGAAATGAAACTGCAAATGCCTTCCAACAGGCTTGGAAAAGTGTGTTCTATATCTCTGCCAAACAAACTCCCCGGAGGTTGAGCTTTCAGAAGCAAGTTTAACTCTAAGGGAGGAAGCAGCAGAATGTGCCTCTCACATCTAGCCTGTAGGAATTCAGGTTGGCAAGTTCTATGGGGAAGCCCATTGGCGCCTTCGTTGGAAACGGGTTTGGAAATTTCAGTTTCAAAATCTCTGTGAAAAAGCGTCAGAGAAGCTTCTACGTTTAGAATCCAGCATATCTCACTGAACCGAAGAAGTGGTAGTTAGAAGGCAGTTAGAGCTGCAAGCAGTTTGGTTTGGGAAATTAGACGCGAAATGAAACTGCAAATGCCTTCCAACAGGCTTGGAAAAGTGTGTTCTATATCTCTGCCAAACAAACTCCCCGGAGGTTGAGCTTTCAGAAGCAAGTTTAACTCTAAGGGAGGAAGCAGCAGAATGTGCCTCTCACATCTAGCCTGTAGGAATTCAGGTTGGCAAGTTCTATGGGGAAGCCCATTGCTGCCTATGGTGGAAACGGCATGGGAGATTTCAGTTTCAAAATCTCTGTGAAAAAGCGTCAGAGAAGCTTCTCCGTTTAGAATCCAGCATATCTCACTGAACCGAAGAAGTGGTAGTTAGAAGGGAGTTAGAGCTGCAAGCAGTTTGGTTTGGGAAATTAGACGCGAAATGAAACTGCAAATGCCTTCCAACAGGCTTGGAAAAGTGTGTTCTATATCTCTGCCAAACAAACTCCCCGGAGGTTGAGCTTTCAGAAGCTAGTTTAACTCTAAGGGAGGAAGCAGCAGAATGTGCCTCTCACATCTAGCCTGTAGGAATTCAGGTTGGCAAGTTCTATGGGGAAGCCCATTGGCGCCTTCGTTGGAAATGGGTATGGAAATTTCAGTTTCAAAATCTCTGTGAAAAAGCGTCAGAGAAGCTTCTCCGTTTAGAATCCAGCATATCTCACTGAACCGAAGAAGTGGTAGTTAGAAGGGAGTTAGAACTGCAAGCAGTTTGGTTTGGGAAATTAGACGCGAAATGAAACTGCAAATGCCTTCCAACAGGCTTGGAAAAGTGTGTTCTATATCTCTGCCAAACAAACTCCCCGGAGGTTGAGCTTTCAGAAGCAAGTTTAACTCTAAGGGAGGAAGCAGCAGAATGTGCCTCTCACATCTAGCCTGTAGGAATTCAGGTTGGCAAGTTCTATGGGGAAGCCCATTGGCGCCTTCGTTGGAAACGGGTTTGGAAATTTCAGTTTCAAAATCTCTGTGAAAAAGCGTCAGAGAAGCTTCTCCGTTTAGAATCCAGCATATCTCACTGAACCGAAGAAGTGGTAGTTAGAAGGGAGTTAGAGCTGCAAGAAGTTTGGTTTGGGAAATTAGACGCGAAATGAAACTGCAAATGCCTTCCAACAGGCTTGGAAAAGTGTGTTCTATATCTCTGCCAAACAAACTCCCCGGAGGTTGAGCTTTCAGAAGCAAGTTTAACTCTAAGGGAGGAAGCAGCAGAATGTGCCTCTCACATCTAGCCTGTAGGAATTCAGGTTGGCAAGTTCTATGGGGAAGCCCATTGGCGCCTTCGTTGGAAACGGGTTTGGAAATTTGAGTTTCAAAATCTCTGTGAAAAAGCGTCAGAGAAGCTTCTCCGTTTAGAATCCAGCATATCTCACTGAACCGAAGAAGTGGTAGTTAGAAGGGAGTTAGAGCTGCAAGCAGTTTGGTTTGGGAAATTAGATGCGAAATGACACTGCAAAGGCCTTCCAACAGGCTTGGAAAAGTGTGTTCTATATCTCTGCCAAACAGACTCCACGGAGGTTGAGCTTTCAGAAGCAAGCTTAACTCTTAGGGAGGAAGCAGCAGAATGTGCCTCTCACATCTAGCCTGTAGGAATTCAGGTTGGCAAGTTCTATGGGGAAGCCCATTGCTGCCTATGGTGGAAACGGCATGGGAGATTTCAGTTTCAAAATCTCTGTGAAAAAGCGTCAGAGAAGCTTCTCCGTTTAGAATCCAGCATATCTCACTGAACCGAAGAAGTGGTAGTTAGAAGGGAGTTAGAGCTGCAAGCAGTTTGGTTTGGGAAATTAGACGCGAAATGAAACTGCAAATGCCTTCCAACAGGCTTGGAAAAGTGTGTTCTATATCTCTGCCAAACAAACTCCCCGGAGGTTGAGCTTTCAGAAGCTAGTTTAACTCTAAGGGAGGAAGCAGCAGAATGTGCCTCTCACATCTAGCCTGTAGGAATTCAGGTTGGCAAGTTCTATGGGGAAGCCCATTGGCGCCTTCGTTGGAAACGGGTTTGGAAATTTCAGTTTCAAAATCTCTGTGAAAAAGCGTCAGAGAAGCTTCTCCGTTTAGAATCCAGCATATCTCACTGGACCGAAGAAGTGGTAGTTAGAAGGGAGTTAGAGCTGCAAGCAGTTTGGTTTGGGAAATTAGACGCGAAATGAAACTGCAAATGCCTTCCAACAGGCTTGAAAAAGTGTGTTCTATATCTCTGCCAAACAAACTCCCCGGAGGTTGAGCTTTCAGAAGCTAGTTTAACTCTAAGGGAGGAAGCAGCAGAATGTGCCTCTCACATCTAGCCTGTAGGAATTCAGGTTGGCAAGTTCTATGGGGAAGCCCATTGGCGCCTTCGTTGGAAACGGGTTTGGAAATTTCAGTTTCAAAATCTCTGTGAAAAAGCGTCAGAGAAGCTTCTCCGTTTAGAATCCAGCATATCTCACTGAACCGAAGAAGTGGTAGTTAGAAGGGAGTTAGAGCTGCAAGCAGTTTGGTTTGGGAAATTAGAGGCGAAATGACACTGCAAAGGCCTTCCAACAGGCTTGGAAAAGTGTGTTCTATATCTGTGCCAAACAGAGTCCCCGGAGGTTGAGCTTTCAGAAGCAAGCTTAACTGTTAGGGAGGAAGCAGCAGAATGTGCCTCTCACATCTAGCCTGTAGGAATTCAGGTTGGCAAGTTCTATGGGGAAGCCCATTGCTGCCTATGGTGGAAACGGCATGGGAGATTTCAGTTTCAAAATCTCTGTGAAAAAGCGTCAGAGAAGCTTATCCGTTTAGAATCCAGCATACCTCACTGAACCGAAGAAGTGGTAGTTACAAGGGAGTTAGAGCTGCAAGCAGTTTGGTTTGGGAAATTAGACGCGAAATGAAACTGCAAAAGCCTTCCAACAGGCTGGGAAAAGTGTGTTCTATATCTCTGCCAAACAAACTCCCCGGAGGTTGAGGTTTCAGAAGCTAGTTTAACTCTAAGGGAGGAAGCAGCAGAATGTGCCTCTCACATCTAGCCTGTAGGAATTCAGGTTGGCAAGTTCTATGGGGAAGCCCATTGCTGCCTATGGTGGAAACGGCATGGGAGATTTCAGTTTCAAAATCTCTGTGAAAAAGCGTCAGAGAAGCTTCTCCGTTTAGAATCCAGCATATCTCACTGAACCGAAGAAGTGGTAGTTAGAAGGGAGTTAGAGCTGCAAGCAGTTTGGTTTGGGAAATTAGACGCGAAATGAAACTGCAAATGCCTTCCAACAGGCTTGGAAAAGTGTGTTCTATATCTCTGCCAAACAAACTCCCCGGAGGTTGAGCTTTCAGAAGCTAGTTTAACTCTAAGGGAGGAAGCAGCAGAATGTGCCTCTCACATCTAGCCTGTAGGAATTCAGGTTGGCAAGTTCTATGGGGAAGCCCATTGGCGCCTTCGTTGGAAACGGGTTTGGAAATTTCAGTTTCAAAATCTCTGTGAAAAAGCGTCAGAGAAGCTTCTCCGTTTAGAATCCAGCATATCTCACTGAACCGAAGAAGTGGTAGTTAGAAGGGAGTTAGAGCTGCAAGCAGTTTGGTTTGGGAAATTAGACGCGAAATGACACTGCAAAGGCCATCCAACAGGCTTGGAAAAGTGTGTTCTATATCTCTGCCAAACAGAGTCCCCGGAGGTTGAGCTTTCAGAAGGAAGCTTAACTGTTAGGGTGGAAGCAGCAGAATGTGCCTCTCACATCTAGCCTGTAGGAATTCAGGTTGGCAAGTTCTATGGGGAAGCCCATTGCTGCCTATGGTGGAAACGGCATGGGAGATTTCAGTTTCAAAATCTCTGTGAAAAAGCGTCAGAGAAGCTTCTCCGTTTAGAATCCAGCATATCTCACTGAACCGAAGAAGTGGTAGTTAGAAGGGAGTTAGAGCTGCAAGCAGTTTGGTTTGGGAAATTAGATGCGAAATGACACTGCAAAGGCCTTCCAACAGGCTTGGAAAAGTGTGTTCTATATCTCTGCCAAACAGACTCCCCGGAGGTTGAGCTTTCAGAAGCAAGCTTAACTCTTAGGGAGGAAGCAGCAGAATGTGCCTCTCACATCTAGCCTGTAGGAATTCAGGTTGGCAAGTTCTATGGGGAAGCCCATTGCTGCCTATGGTGGAAACGGCATGGGAGATTTCAGTTTCAAAATCTCTGTGAAAAAGCGTCAGAGAAGCTTCTCCGTTTAGAATCCAGCATATCTCACTGAACCGAAGAAGTGGTAGTTAGAAGGGAGTTAGAGCTGCAAGCAGTTTGGTTTGGGAAATTAGACGCGAAATGAAACTGCAAATGCCTTCCAACAGGCTTGGAAAAGTGTGTTCTATATCTCTGCCAAACAAACTCCCCGGAGGTTGAGCTTTCAGAAGCTAGTTTAACTCTAAGGGAGGAAGCAGCAGAATGTGCCTCTCACATCTAGCCTGTAGGAATTCAGGTTGGCAAGTTCTATGGGGAAGCCCATTGGCGCCTTCGTTGGAAACGGGTTTGGAAATTTCAGTTTCAAAATCTCTGTGAAAAAGCGTCAGAGAAGCTTCTCCGTTTAGAATCCAGCATATCTCACTGGACCGAAGAAGTGGTAGTTAGAAGGGAGTTAGAGCTGCAAGCAGTTTGGTTTGGGAAATTAGACGCGAAATGAAACTGCAAATGCCTTCCAACAGGCTTGAAAAAGTGTGTTCTATATCTCTGCCAAACAAACTCCCCGGAGGTTGAGCTTTCAGAAGCTAGTTTAACTCTAAGGGAGGAAGCAGCAGAATGTGCCTCTCACATCTAGCCTGTAGGAATTCAGGTTGGCAAGTTCTATGGGGAAGCCCATTGCTGCCTATGGTGGAAACGGCATGGGAGATTTCAGTTTCAAAATCTCTGTGAAAAAGCGTCAGAGAAGCTTCTCCGTTTAGAATCCAGCATATCTCACTGAACCGAAGAAGTGGTAGTTAGAAGGGAGTTAGAGCTGCAAGCAGTTTGGTTTGGGAAATTAGATGCGGAATGACACTGCAAAGGCCTTCCAACAGGCTTGGAAAAGTGTGTTCTATATCTGTGCCAAACAGAGTCCCCGGAGGTTGAGCTTTCAGAAGCCAGCTTAACTGTTAGGGAGGAAGCAGCAGAATGTGCCTCTCACATCTAGCCTGTAGGAATTCAGGTTGGCAAGTTCTATGGGGAAGCCCATTGCTGCCTATGGTGGAAACGGCATGGGAGATTTCAGTTTCAAAATCTCTGTGAAAAAGCGTCAGAGAAGCTTCTACGTTTAGAATCCAGCATATCTCACTGAACCGAAGAAGTGGTAGTTAGAAGGGAGTTAGAGCTGCAAGCAGTTTGGTTTGGGAAATTAGACGCGAAATGAAACTGCAAATGCCTTCCAACAGGCTTGGAAAAGTGTGTTCTATATCTCTGCCAAACAAACTCCCCGGAGGTTGAGCTTTCAGAAGCTAGTTTAACTCTAAGGGAGGAAGCAGCAGAATGTGCCTCTCACATCTAGCCTGTAGGAAATCAGGTTGGCAAGTTCTATTGGGAAGCCCATTGGCGCCTTCGTTGGAAACGGGTTTGGAAATTTCAGTTTCAAAATCTCTGTGAAAAAGCGTCAGAGAAGCTTCTCCGTTTAGAATCCAGCATATCTCACTGAACCGAAGAAGTGGTAGTTAGAAGGGAGTTAGAGCTGCAAGCAGTTTGGTTTGGGAAATTAGAGGCGAAATGACACTGCATAGGCCTTCCAACAGGCTTGGAAAAGTGTGCTCTATATCTGTGCCAAACAGAGTCCCCGGAGGTTGAGCTTTCAGAAGCAAGCTTAACTGTTAGGGAGGAAGCAGCAGAATGTGCCTCTCACATCTAGCCTGTAGGAATTCAGGTTGGCAAGTTCTATGGGGAAGCCCATTGCTGCCTATGGTGGAAACGGCATGGGAGATTTCAGTTTCAAAATCTCTGTGAAAAAGCGTCAGAGAAGCTTCTCCGTTTAGAATCCAGCATACCTCACTGAACCGAAGAAGTGGTAGTTACAAGGGAGTTAGAGCTGCAAGCAGTTTGGTTTGGGAAATTAGACGCGAAATGAAACTGCAAAAGCCTTCCAACAGGCTGGGAAAAGTGTGTTCTATATCTCTGCCAAACAAACTCCCCGGAGGTTGAGGTTTCAGAAGCTAGTTTAACTCTAAGGGAGGAAGCAGCAGAATGTGCCTCTCACATCTAGCCTGTAGGAATTCAGGTTGGCAAGTTCTATGGGGAAGCCCATTGCTGCCTATGGTGGAAACGGCATGGGAGATTTCAGTTTCAAAATCTCTGTGAAAAAGCGTCAGAGAAGCTTCTCCGTTTAGAATCCAGCATATCTCACTGAACCGAAGAAGTGGTAGTTAGAAGGGAGTTAGAGCTGCAAGCAGTTTGGTTTGGGAAATTAGATGCGAAATGACACTGCAAAGGCCTTCCAACAGGCTTGGAAAAGTGTGTTCTATATCTCTGCCAAACAGACTCCCTGGAGGTTGAGCTTTCAGAAGCAAGCTTAACTCTTAGGGAGGAAGCAGCAGAATGTGCCTCTCACATCTAGCCTGTAGGAATTCAGGTTGGCAAGTTCTATGGGGAAGCCCATTGCTGCCTATGGTGGAAACGGCATGGGAGATTTCAGTTTCAAAATCTCTGTGAAAAAGCGTCAGAGAAGCTTCTCCGTTTAGAATCCAGCATATCTCACTGAACCGAAGAAGTGGTAGTTAGAAGGCAGTTAGAGCTGCAAGCAGTTTGGTTTGGGAAATTAGACGCGAAATGAAACTGCAAATGCCTTCCAACAGGCTTGGAAAAGTGTGTTCTATATCTCTGCCAAACAAACTCCCCGGAGGTTGAGCTTTCAGAAGCTAGTTTAACTCTAAGGGAGGAAGCAGCATAATGTGCCTCTCACATCTAGCCTGTAGGAATTCAGGTTGGCAAGTTCTATGGGGAAGCCCATTGGCGCCTTCGTTGGAAACGGGTTTGGAAATTTCAGTTTCAAAATCTCTGTGAAAAAGCGACAGAGAAGCTTCTCCGTTTAGAATCCAGCATATCTCACTGAACCGAAGAAGTGGTAGTTAGAAGGCAGTTAGAGCTGCAAGCAGTTTGGTTTGGGAAATTAGACGCGAAATGAAACTGCAAATGCCTTCCAACAGGCTTGGAAAAGTGTGTTCCATATCTCTGCCAAACAAACTCCCCGGAGGTTGAGCTTTCAGAAGCAAGTTTAACTCTACGGGAGGAAGCAGCAGAATGTGCCTCTCACATCTAGCCTGTAGGAATTCAGGTTGGCAAGTTCTATGGGGAAGCACATTGCTGCCTATGGTGGAAACGGCATGGGAGATTTCAGTTTCAAAATCTCTGTGAAAAAGCGTCAGAGAAGCTTCTCCGTTTAGAATCCAGCATATCTCACTGAACCGAAGAAGCGGTAGTTAGAAGGCAGTTAGAGCTGCAAGCAGTTTGGTTTGGGAAATTAGACGCGAAATGAAACTGCAAATGCCTTCCAACAGGCTTGGAAAAGTGTGTTCTATATCTCTGCCAAACAGACTCCCTGGAGGTTGAGCTTTCAGAAGCTAGTTTAACTCTAAGGGAGGAAGCAGCAGAATGTGCCTCTCACATCTAGCCTGTAGGAATTCAGGTTGGCAAGTTCTATGGGGAAGCCCATTGCTGCCTAAGGTGGAAACAGCATGGGAGATTTCAGTTTCAAAATCTCTGTGAAAAAGCGTCAGAGAAGCTTCTCCGTTTAGAATCCAGCATATCTCACTGAACCGAAGAAGTGGTAGTTAGAAGGCAGTTAGAGCTGCAAGCAGTTTGGTTTGGGAAATTAGACTCGAAATGAAACTGCAAATGCCTTCCAACAGGCTTGGAAAACTGTGTTCTATATCTCTGCCAAACAAACTCCCCGGAGGTTGAGCTTTCAGAAGCAAGTTTAACTCTAAGGGAGGAAGCAGCAGAATGTGCCTCTCACATCTAGCCTGTAGGAATTCAGGTTGGCAAGTTCTATGGGGAAGCCCATTGCTGCCTATGGTGGAAACGGCATGGGAGATTTCAGTTTCAAAATCTCTGTGAAAAAGCGTCAGAGAAGCTTCTCCGTTTAGAATCCAGCATATCTCACTGAACCGAAGAAGTGGTAGTTAGAAGGGAGTTAGAGCTGCAAGCAGTTTGGTTTGGGAAATTAGACGCGAAATGAAACTGCAAATGCCTTCCAACAGGCTTGGAAAAGTGTGTTCTATATCTCTGCCAAACAAACTCCCCGGAGGTTGAGCTTTCAGAAGCTAGTTTAACTCTAAGGGAGGAAGCAGCAGAATGTGCCTCTCACATCTAGCCTGTAGGAATTCAGGTTGGCAAGTTCTATGGGGAAGCCCATTGGCGCCTTCGTTGGAAACGGGTTTGGAAATTTCAGTTTCAAAATCTCTGTGAAAAAGCGTCAGAGAAGCTTCTCCGTTTAGAATCCAGCATATCTCACTGAACCGAAGAAGTGGTAGTTAGAAGGGAGTTAGAGCTGCAAGCAGTTTGGTTTGGGAAATTAGATGCGAAATGACACTGCAAAGGCCTTCCAACAGGCTTGGAAAAGTGTGTTCTATATCTCTGCCAAACAGACTCCCCAGAGGTTGAGCTTTCAGAAGCAAGCTTAACTCTTAGGGAGGAAGCAGCAGAATGTGCCTCTCACATCTAGCCTGTAGGAATTCAGGTTGGCAAGTTCTATGGGGAAGCCCATTGCTGCCTATGGTGGAAACGGCATGGGAGATTTCAGTTTCAAAATCTCTGTGAAAAAGCGTCAGAGAAGCTTCTCCGTTTAGAATCCAGCATATCTCACTGAACCGAAGAAGTGGTAGTTAGAAGGGAGTTAGAGCTGCAAGCAGTTTGGTTTGGGAAATTAGACGAGAAATGAAACTGCAAATGCCTTCCAACAGGCTTGGAAAAGTGTGTTCTATATCTCTGCCAAACAAACTCCCCGGAGGTTGAGCTTTCAGAAGCTAGTTTAACTCTAAGGGAGGAAGCAGCAGAATGTGCCTCTCACATCTAGCCTGTAGGAATTCAGGTTGGCAAGTTCTATGGGGAAGCCCATTGCTGCCTATGGTGGAAACGGCATGGGAGATTTCAGTTTCAAAATCTCTGTGAAAAAGCGTCAGAGAAGCTTCTCCGTTTAGAATCCAGCATATCTCACTGAACCGAAGAAGTGGTAGTTAGAAGGGAGTTAGAGCTGCAAGCAGTTTGGTTTGGGAAATTAGATGCGAAATGACACTGCAAAGGCCTTCCAACAGGCTTGGAAAAGTGTGTTCTATATCTCTGCCAAACAGACTCCCCGGAGGTTGAGCTTTCAGAAGCAAGCTTAACTCTTAGGGAGGAAGCAGCAGAATGTGCCTCTCACATCTAGCCTGTAGGAATTCAGGTTGGCAAGTTCTATGGGGAAGCCCATTGCTGCCTATGGTGGAAACGGCATGGGAGATTTCAGTTTCAAAATCTCTGTGAAAAAGCGTCAGAGAAGCTTCTCCGTTTAGAATCCAGCATATCTCACTGAACCGAAGAAGTGGTAGTTAGAAGGGAGTTAGAGCTGCAAGCAGTTTGGTTTGGGAAATTAGACGCGAAATGAAACTGCAAATGCCTTCCAACAGGCTTGGAAAAGTGTGTTCTATATCTCTGCCAAACAAACTCCCCGGAGGTTGAGCTTTCAGAAGCTAGTTTAACTCTAAGGGAGGAAGCAGCAGAATGTGCCTCTCACATCTAGCCTGTAGGAATTCAGGTTGGCAAGTTCTATGGGGAAGCCCATTGGCGCCTTCGTTGGAAACGGGTTTGGAAATTTCAGTTTCAAAATCTCTGTGAAAAAGCGTCAGAGAAGCTTCTCCGTTTAGAATCCGGCATATCTCACTGAACCGAAGAAGTGGTAGTTAGAAGGGAGTTAGAGCTGCAAGCAGTTTGGTTTGGGAATTTAGACGCGAAATGAAACTGCAAATGCCTTCCAACAGGCTTGGAAAAGTGTGTTCTATATCTCTGCCAAACAAACTCCCCGGAGGTTGAGCTTTCAGAAGAAAGCTTAACTCTTAGGGAGGAAGCAGCAGAATATGCCTCTCACATCTAGCCTGTAGGAATTCAGGTTGGCAAGTTCTATGGGGAAGCACATTGCTGCCTATGGTGGAAACGGCATGGGAGATTTCAGTTTCAAAATCTCTGTGAAAAAGAGTCAGAGAAGCTTCTCCGTTTAGAATCCAGCATATCTCACTGAACCGAAGAAGTGGTAGTTAGAAGGGAGTTAGAGCTGCAAGCAGTTTGGTTTGGGAAATTAGACGCGAAATGAAACTGCAAATGCCTTCCAACAGGCTTGGAAAAGTGTGTTCTATATCTCTGCCAAACAAACTCCCCGGAGGTTGAGCTTTCAGAAGCAAGTTTAACTCTAAGGGAGGAAGCAGCAGAATGTGCCTCTCACATCTAGCCTGTAGGAATTCAGGTTGGCAAGTTCTATGGGGAAGCCCATTGCTGCCTATGGTGGAAACGGCATGGGAGATTTCAGTTTCGAAATCTCTGTGAAAAAGCGTCAGAGAAGCTTCTCCGTTTAGAATCCAGCATATCTCACTGAACCGAAGAAGTGGTAGTTAGAAGGGAGTTAGAGCTGCAAGCAGTTTGGTTTGGGAAATTAGACGCGAAATGAAACTGCAAATGCCTTCCAACAGGCTTGGAAAAGTGTGTTCTATATCTCTGCCAAACAAACTCCCCGGAGGTTGAGCTTTCAGAAGCTAGTTTAACTCTAAGGGAGGAAGCAGCAGAATGTGCCTCTCACATCTAGCCTTTAGGAATTCAGGTTGGCAAGTTCTATGGGGAAGCCCATTGGCGCCTTCGTTGGAAACGGGTTTGGAAATTTCAGTTTCAAAATCTCTGTGAAAAAGCGTCAGAGAAGCTTCTCCGTTTAGAATCCAGCATATCTCACTGAACCGAAGAAGTGGTAGTTAGAAGGGAGTTAGAGCTGCAAGCAGTTTGGTTTGGGAAATTAGACGCGAAATGAAACTGCAAATGCCTTCCAACAGGATTGGAAAAGTGTGTTCTATATCTCTGCCAAACAAACTCCCCGGAGGTTGAGCTTTCAGAAGCAAGTTTAACTCTAAGGGAGGAAGCAGCAGAATGTGCCTCTCACATCTAGCCTGTAGGAATTCAGGTTGGCAAGTTCTATGGGGAAGCCCATTGCTGCCTATGGTGGAAACGGCATGGGAGATTTCAGTTTCAAAATCTCTGTGAAAAAGCGTCAGAGAAGCTTCTCCGTTTAGAATCCAGCATATCTCACTGAACCGAAGAAGTGGTAGTTAGAAGGGAGTTAGAGCTGCAAGCAGTTTGGTTTGGGAAATTAGATGCGAAATGACACTGCAAAGGCCTTCCAACAGGCTTGGAAAAGTGTGTTCTATATCTCTGCCAAACAGACTCCCCGGAGGTTGAGCTTTCAGAAGCAAGCTTAACTCTTAGGGAGGAAGCAGCAGAATGTGCCTCTCACATCTAGCCTGTAGGAATTCAGGTTGGCAAGTTCTATGGGGAAGCCCATTGCTGCCTATGGTGGAAACGGCATGGGAGATTTCAGTTTCAAAATCTCTGTGAAAAAGCGTCAGAGAAGCTTCTCCGTTTAGAATCCAGCATATCTCACTGAACCGAAGAAGTGGTAGTTAGAAGGCAGTTAGAGCTGCAAGCAGTTTGGTTTGGGAAATTAGACGCGAAATGAAACTGCAAATGCCTTCCAACAGGCTTGGAAAAGTGTGTTCTATATCTCTGCCAAACAAACTCCCCGGAGGTTGAGCTTTCAGAAGCAAGTTTAACTCTAAGGGAGGAAGCAGCAGAATGTGCCTCTCACATCTACCCTGTAGGATTTCAGGTTGGCAAGTTCTATGGGGAAGCCCATTGCTGCCTATGGTGGAAACGGCATGGGAGATTTCAGTTTCAAAATCTCTGTGAAAAAGCGTCAGAAAAGCTTCTCCGTTTAGAATCCAGCATATCTCACTGAACCGAAGAAGTGGTAGTTAGAAGGGAGTTAGAGCTGCAAGCAGTTTGGTTTGGGAAATTAGACGCGAAATGAAACTGCAAATGCCTTCCAACAGGCTTGGAAAAGTGTGTTCTATATCTCTGCCAAACAAACTCCCCGGAGGTTGAGCTTTCAGAAGCTAGTTTAACTCTAAGGGAGGAAGCAGCAGAATGTGCCTCTCACATCTAGCCTGTAGGAATTCAGGTTGGCAAGTTCTATGGGGAAGAACATTGGCGCCTTCGTTGGAAACGGGTTTGGAAATTTCAGTTTCAAAATCTCTGTGAAAAAGCGTCAGAGAAGCTTCTCCGTTTAGAATCCAGCATATCTCACTGAACCGAAGAAGTGGTAGTTAGAAGGGAGTTAGAGCTGCAAGCAGTTTGGTTTGGGAAATTAGACGCGAAATGACACTGCAAAGGCCTTCCAACAGACTTGGAAAAGTGTGTTCTATATCTGTGCCAAACAGAGTCCCCGGAGGTTGAGCTTTCAGAAGCAAGCTTAACTGTTAGGGAGGAAGCAGCAGAATGTGCCTCTCACATCTAGCCTGTAGGAATTCAGGTTGGCAAGTTCTATGGGGAAGCCCATTGCTGCCTATGGTGGAAACGGCATGGGAGATTTCAGTTTCAAAATCTCTGTGAAAAAGCGTCAGAGAAGCTTCTCCGTTTAGAATCCAGCATATCTCACTGAACCGAAGAAGTGGTAGTTAGAAGGGAGTTAGAGCTGCAAGCAGTTTGGTTTGGGAAATTAGACGCGAAATGAAACTGCAAATGCCTTCCAACAGGCTTGGAAAAGTGTGTTCTATATCTCTGCCAAACAAACTCCCCGGAGGTTGAGCTTTCAGAAGCAAGCTGAACTCTTAGGGAGGAAGCAGCAGAATGTGCCTCTCACATCTAGCCTGTAGGAATTCAGGTTGGCAAGTTCTATGGGGAAGCCCATTGCTGCCTATGGTGGAAACGGCATGGGAGATTTCAGTTTCAAAATCTCTGTGAAAAAGCGTCAGAGAAGCTTCTCCGTTTAGAATCCAGCATATCTCACTGAACCGAAGAAGTGGTAGTTAGAAGGCAGTTAGAGCTGCAAGCAGTTTGGTTTGGGAAATTAGACGCGAAATGAAACTGCAAATGCCTTCCAACAGGCTTGGAAAAGTGTGTTCTATATCTCTGCCAAACAAACTCCCCGGAGGTTGAGCTTTCAGAAGCTAGTTTAACTCTAAGGGAGGAAGCAGCAGAATGTGCCTCTCACATCTAGCCTGTAGGAATTCAGGTTGGCAAGTTCTATGGGGAAGCCCATTGGCGCCTTCGTTGGAAACGGGTTTGGAAATTTCAGTTTCAAAATCTCTGTGAAAAAGCGTCAGAGAAGCTTCTCCGTTTAGAATCCAGCATATCTCACTGGACCGAAGAAGTGGTAGTTAGAAGGGAGTTAGAGCTGCAGGCAGTTTGGTTTGGGAAATTAGACGCGAAATGAAACTGCAAATGCCTTCCAACAGGCTTGGAAAAGTGTGTTCTATATCTCTGCCAAACAAACTCCCCGGAGGTTGAGCTTTCAGAAGCTAGTTTAACTCTAAGGGAGGAAGCAGCAGAATGTGCCTCTCACATCTAGCCTGTAGGAATTCAGGTTGGCAAGTTCTATGGGGAAGCCCATTGGCGCCTTCGTTGGAAACGGGTTTGGAAATTTCAGTTTCAAAATCTCTGTGAAAAAGCGTCAGAGAAGCTTCTCCGTTTAGAATCCAGCATATCTCACTGAACCGAAGAAGTGGTAGGCAGAAGGGAGTTAGAGCTGCAAGCAGTTTGGTTTGGGAAATTAGATGCGAAATGACACTGCAAAGGCCTTCCAACAGGCTTGGAAAAGTGTGTTCTATATCTCTGCCAAACAGACTCCCCGGAGGTTGAGCTTTCAGAAGCAAGTTTAACTCTTAGGGAGGAAGCAGCAGAATGTGCCTCTCACATCTAGCCTGTAGGAATTCAGGTTGGCAAGTTCTATGGGGAAGCCCATTGCTGCCTATGGTGGAAACGGCATGGGAGATTTCAGTTTCAAAATCTCTGTGAAAAAGCGTCAGAGAAGCTTCTCCGTTTAGAATCCAGCATATCTCACTGAACCGAAGAAGTGGTAGTTAGAAGGCAGTTAGAGCTGCAAGCAGTTTGGTTTGGGAAATTAGACGCGAAATGAAACTGCAAATGCCTTCCAACAGGCTTGGAAAAGTGTGTTCTATATCTCTGCCAAACAAACTCCCCGGAGGTTGAGCTTTCAGAAGCAAGTTTAACTCTAAGGGAGGAAGCAGCAGAATGTGCCTCTCACATCTACCCTGTAGGATTTCAGGTTGGCAAGTTCTATGGGGAAGCCCATTGCTGCCTATGGTGGAAACGGCATGGGAGATTTCAGTTTCAAAATCTCTGTGAAAAAGCGTCAGAAAAGCTTCTCCGTTTAGAATCCAGCATATCTCACTGAACCGAAGAAGTGGTAGTTAGAAGGGAGTTAGAGCTGCAAGCAGTTTGGTTTGGGAAATTAGACGCGAAATGAAACTGCAAATGCCTTCCAACAGGCTTGGAAAAGTGTGTTCTATATCTCTGCCAAACAAACTCCCCGGAGGTTGAGCTTTCAGAAGCTAGTTTAACTCTAAGGGAGGAAGCAGCAGAATGTGCCTCTCACATCTAGCCTGTAGGAATTCAGGTTGGCAAGTTCTATGGGGAAGCCCATTGGCGCCTTCGTTGGAAACGGGTTTGGAAATTTCAGTTTCAAAATCTCTGTGAAAAAGCGTCAGAGAAGCTTCTCCGTTTAGAATCCAGCATATCTCACTGAACCGAAGAAGTGGTAGTTAGAAGGGAGTTAGAGCTGCAAGCAGTTTGGTTTGGGAAATTAGACGCGAAATGACACTGCAAAGGCCTTCCAACAGGCTTGGAAAAGTGTGTTCTATATCTCTGCCAAACAGAGTCCCCGGAGGTTGAGCTTTCAGAAGCAAGCTTAACTGTTAGGGAGGAAGCAGCAGAATGTGCCTCTCACATCTAGCCTGTAGGAATTCAGGTTGGCAAGTTCTATGGGGAAGCCCATTGCTGCCTATGGTGGAAATGGCATGGGAGATTTCAGTTTCAAAATCTCTGTGAAAAAGCGTCAGAGAAGCTTCTCCGTTTAGAATCCAGCATATCTCACTGAACCGAAGAAGTGGTAGTTAGAAGGGAGTTAGAGCTGCAAGCAGTTTGGTTTGGGAAATTAGACGAGAAATGAAACTGCAAATGCCTTCCAACAGGCTTGGAAAAGTGTGTTCTATATCTCTGCCAAACAAACTCCCCGGAGGTTGAGCTTTCAGAAGCTAGTTTAACTCTAAGGGAGGAAGCAGCAGAATGTGCCTCTCACATCTAGCCTGTAGGAATTCAGGTTGGCAAGTTCTATGGGGAAGCCCATTGCTGCCTATGGTGGAAACGGCATGGGAGATTTCAGTTTCAAAATCTCTGTGAAAAAGCGTCAGAGAAGCTTCTCCGTTTAGAATCCAGCATATCTCACTGAACCGAAGAAGTGGTAGTTAGAAGGGAGTTAGAGCTGCAAGCAGTTTGGTTTGGGAAATTAGATGCGAAATGACACTGCAAAGGCCTTCCAACAGGCTTGGAAAAGTGTGTTCTATATCTGTGCCAAACAGACTCCCCGGAGGTTGAGCTTTCAGAAGCAAGCTTAACTCTGAGGGAGGAAGCAGCAGAATGTGCCTCTCACATCTAGCCTGTAGGAATTCAGGTTGGCAAGTTCTATGGGGAAGCCCATTGCTGCCTATGGTGGAAACGGCATGGGAGATTTCAGTTTCAAAATCTCTGTGAAAAAGCGTCAGAGAAGCTTCTCCGTTTAGAATCCAGCATATCTCACTGAACCGAAGAAGTGGTAGTTAGAAGGGAGTTAGAGCTGCAAGCAGTTTGGTTTGGGAAATTAGACGCGAAATGAAACTGCAAATGCCTTCCAACAGGCTTGGAAAAGTGTGTTCTATATCTCTGCCAAACAAACTCCCCGGAGGTTGAGCTTTCAGAAGCTAGTTTAACTCTAAGGGAGGAAGCAGCAGAATGTGCCTCTCACATCTAGCCTGTAGGAATTCAGGTTGGCAAGTTCTATGGGGAAGCCCATTGCTGCCTATGGTGGAAACGGCATGGGAGATTTCAGTTTCAAAATCTCTGTGAAAAAGCGTCAGAGAAGCTTCTCCGTTTAGAATCCAGCATATCTCACTGAACCGAAGAAGTGGTAGTTAGAAGGGAGTTAGAGCTGCAAGCAGTTTGGTTTGGGAAATTAGATGCGAAATGACACTGCAAAGGCCTTCCAACAGGCTTGGAAAAGTGTGTTCTATATCTCTGCCAAACAGACTCCCCGGAGGTTGAGCTTTCAGAAGCAAGCTTAACTGTTAGGGAGGAAGCAGCAGAATGTGCCTCTCACATCTAGCCTGTAGGAATTCAGGTTGGCAAGTTCTATGGGGAAGCCCATTGCTGCCTATGGTGGAAACGGCATGGGAGATTTCAGTTTCAAAATCTCTGTGAAAAAGCGTCAGAGAAGCTTCTCCGTTTAGAATCCAGCATATCTCACTGAACCGAAGAAGTGGTAGTTAGAAGGGAGTTAGAGCTGCAAGCAGTTTGGTTTCGGAAATTAGACGCGAAATGAAACTGCAAATGCCTTCCAACAGGCTTGGAAAAGTGTGTTCTATATCTCTGCCAAACAAACTACCCGGAGGTTGAGCTTTCAGAAGCAAGTTTAACTCTAAGGGAGGAAGCAGCAGAATGTGCCTCTCACATCTAGCCTGTAGGAATTCAGGTTGGCAAGTTCTATGGGGAAGCCCATTGGCGCTTTCGTTGGAAACGGGTTTGGAAATTTCAGTTTCAAAATCTCTGTGAAAAAGCGTCAGAGAAGCTTCTCCGTTTAGAATCCAGCATATCTCACTGAACCGAAGAAGTGGTAGTTAGAAGGCAGTTAGAGCTGCAAGCAGTTTGGTTTGGGAAATTAGACGCGAAATGAAACTGCAAATGCCTTCCAACAGGCTTGGAAAAGTGTGTTCTATATCTCTGCCAAACAAACTCCCCGGAGGTTGAGCTTTCAGAAGCAAGTTTAACTCTAAGGGAGGAAGCAGCAGAATGTGCCTCTCACATCTACCCTGTAGGATTTCAGGTTGGCAAGTTCTATGGGGAAGCCCATTGCTGCCTATGGTGGAAACGGCATGGGAGATTTCAGTTTCAAAATCTCTGTGAAAAAGCGTCAGAAAAGCTTCTCCGTTTAGAATCCAGCATATCTCACTGAACCGAAGAAGTGGTAGTTAGAAGGGAGTTAGAGCTGCAAGCAGTTTGGTTTGGGAAATTAGACGCGAAATGAAACTGCAAATGCCTTCCAACAGGCTTGGAAAAGTGTGTTCTATATCTCTGCCAAACAAACTCCCCGGAGGTTGAGCTTTCAGAAGCTAGTTTAACTCTAAGGGAGGAAGCAGCAGAATGTGCCTCTCACATCTAGCCTGTAGGAATTCAGGTTGGCAAGTTCTATGGGGAAGCCCATTGGCGCCTTCGTTGGAAACGGGTTTGGAAATTTCAGTTTCAAAATCTCTGTGAAAAAGCGTCAGAGAAGCTTCTCCGTTTAGAATCCAGCATA
The DNA here is from genome assembly GCF_027409185.1 of Cynocephalus volans. Lineage (NCBI taxonomy): Eukaryota > Metazoa > Chordata > Mammalia > Dermoptera > Cynocephalidae > Cynocephalus > Cynocephalus volans. The sequence continues at coordinate 381,708 of NW_026902378.1, forward strand.
TCTCACTGAACCGAAGAAGTGGTAGTTAGAAGGGAGTTAGAGCTGCAAGCAGTTTGGTTTGGGAAATTAGACGCGAAATGACACTGCAAAGGCCTTCCAACAGGCTTGGAAAATTGTGTTCTATATCTCTGCCAAACAGAGTCCCCGGAGGTTGAGCTTTCAGAAGCAAGCTTACCTGTTAGGGAGGAAGCAGCAGAATGTGCCTCTCACATCTAGCCTGTAGGAATTCAGGTTGGCAAGTTCTATGGGGAAGCCCATTGCTGCCTATGGTGGAAACGGCATGGGAGATTTCAGTTTCAAAATCTCTGTGAAAAAGCGTCAGAGAAGCTTCTCCGTTTAGAATCCAGCATATCTCACTGAACCGAAGAAGTGGTAGTTAGAAGGGAGTTAGAGCTGCAAGCAGTTTGGTTTGGGAAATTAGACGAGAAATGAAACTGCAAATGCCTTCCAACAGGCTTGGAAAAGTGTGTTCTATATCTCTGCCAAACAAACTCCCCGGAGGTTGAGCTTTCAGAAGCTAGTTTAACTCTAAGGGAGGAAGCAGCAGAATGTGCCTCTCACATCTAGCCTGTAGGAATTCAGGTTGGCAAGTTCTATGGGGAAGCCCATTGCTGCCTATGGTGGAAACGGCATGGGAGATTTCAGTTTCAAAATCTCTGTGAAAAAGCGTCAGAGAAGCTTCTCCGTTTAGAATCCAGCATATCTCACTGAACCGAAGAAGTGGTAGTTAGAAGGGAGTTAGAGCTGCAAGCAGTTTGGTTTGGGAAATTAGATGCGAAATGACACTGCAAAGGCCTTCCAACAGGCTTGGAAAAGTGTGTTCTATATCTGTGCCAAACAGAGTCCCCGGAGGTTGAGCTTTCAGAAGCAAGCTTAACTGTTAGGGAGGAAGCAGCAGAATGTGCCTCTCACATCTAGCCTGTAGGAATTCAGGTTGGCAAGTTCTATGGGGAAGCCCATTGCTGCCTATGGTGGAAACGGCATGGGAGATTTCAGTTTCAAAATCTCTGTGAAAAAGCGTCAGAGAAGCTTCTCCGTTTAGAATCCAGCATATCTCACTGAACCGAAGAAGTGGTATTTAGAAGGGAGTTAGAGCTGCAAGCAGTTTGGTTTGGGAAATTAGACGCGAAATGAAACTGCAAATGCCTTCCAACAGGCTTGGAAAAGTGTGTTCTATATCTCTGCCAAACAAACTCCCCGGAGGTTGAGCTTTCAGAAGCAAGCTTAACTTTTAGGGAGGAAGCAGCAGAATGTGCCTCTCACATCTAGCCTGTAGGAATTCAGGTTGGCAAGTTCTATGGGGAAGCCCATTGCTGCCTATGGTGGAAACGGCATGGGAGATTTCAGTTTCAAAATCTCTGTGAAAAAGCGTCAGAGAAGCTTCTCCGTTTAGAATCCAGCATATCTCACTGAACCGAAGAAGTGGTAGTTAGAAGGCAGTTAGAGCTGCAAGCAGTTTGGTTTGGGAAATTAGACGCGAAATGAAACTGCAAATGCCTTCCAACAGGCTTGGAAAAGTGTGTTCTATATCTCTGCCAAACAAACTCCCCGGAGGTTGAGCTTTCAGAAGCTAGTTTAACTCTAAGGGAGGAAGCAGCAGAATGTGCCTCTCACATCTAGCCTGTAGGAATTCAGGTTGGCAAGTTCTATGGGGAAGCCCATTGGCGCCTTCGTTGGAAACGGGTTTGGAAATTTCAGTTTCAAAATCTCTGTGAAAAAGCGTCAGAGAAGCTTCTCCGTTTAGAATCCAGCATATCTCACTGAACCGAAGAAGTGGTAGTTAGAAGGGAGTTAGAGCTGCAAGCAGTTTGGTTTGGGAAATTAGACGCGAAATGACACTGCAAAGGCCTTCCAACAGGCTTGGAAAAGTGTGTTCTATATCTCTGCCAAACAGAGTCCCCGGAGGTTGAGCTTTCAGAAGCAAGCTTAACTGTTAGGGAGGAAGCAGCAGAATGTGCCTCTCACATCTAGCCTGTAGGAATTCAGGTTGGCAAGTTCTATGGGGAAGCCCATTGCTGCCTATGGTGGAAACGGCATGGGAGATTTCAGTTTCAAAATCTCTGTGAAAAAGCGTCAGAGAAGCTTCTCCGTTTAGAATCCAGCATATCTCACTGAACCGAAGAAGTGGTAGTTAGAAGGGAGTTAGAGCTGCAAGCAGTTTGGTTTGGGAAATTAGACGCGAAATGAAACTGCAAATGCCTTCCAACAGGCTTGGAAAAGTGTGTTCTATATCTCTGCCAAACAAACTCCCCGGAGGTTGAGCTTTCAGAAGCTAGTTTAACTCTAAGGGAGGAAGCAGCAGAATGTGCCTCTCACATCTAGCCTGTAGGATTTCAGGTTGGCAAGTTCTATGGGGAAGCCCATTGCTGCCTATGGTGGAAACGGCATGGGAAATTTCAGTTTCAAAATCTCTGTGAAAAAGCGTCAGAGAAGCTTCTCCGTTTAGAATCCAGCATAGCTCACTGAACCGAAGAAGTGGTAGTTAGAAGGGAGTTAGAGCTGCAAGCAGTTTGGTTTGGGAAATTAGACGCGAAATGAAACTGCAAATGCCTTCCAACAGGCTTGGAAAAGTGTGTTCTATATCTCTGCCAAACAAACTACCCGGAGGTTGAGCTTTCAGAAGCAAGTTTAACTCTAAGGGAGGAAGCAGCAGAATGTGCCTCTCACATCTAGCCTGTAGGAATTCAGGTTGGCAAGTTCTATGGGGAAGCCCATTGGCGCCTTCGTTGGAAACGGGTTTGGAAATTTCAGTTTCAAAATCTCTGTGAAAAAGCGTCAGAGAAGCTTCTCCGTTTAGAATCCAGCATATCTCACTGAACCGAAGAAGTGGTAGTTAGAAGGCAGTTAGAGCTGCAAGCAGTTTGGTTTGGGAAATTAGACGCGAAATGAAACTGCAAATGCCTTCCAACAGGCTTGGAAAAGTGTGTTCTATATCTCTGCCAAACAAACTCCCCGGAGGTTGAGCTTTCAGAAGCAAGTTTAACTCTAAGGGAGGAAGCAGCAGAATGTGCCTCTCACATCTACCCTGTAGGATTTCAGGTTGGCAAGTTCTATGGGGAAGCCCATTGCTGCCTATGGTGGAAACGGCATGGGAGATTTCAGTTTCAAAATCTCTGTGAAAAAGCGTCAGAAAAGCTTCTCCGTTTAGAATCCAGCATATCTCACTGAACCGAAGAAGTGGTAGTTAGAAGGGAGTTAGAGCTGCAAGCAATTTGGTTTGGGAAATTAGACGCGAAATGACACTGCAAATGCCTTCCAACAGGCTTGGAAAAGTGTGTTCTATATCTCTGCCAAACAAACTCCCCGGAGGTTGAGCTTTCAGAAGCTAGTTTAACTCTAAGGGAGGAAGCAGCAGAATGTGCCTCTCACATCTAGCCTGTAGGAATTCAGGTTGGCAAGTTCTATGGGGAAGCCCATTGGCGCCTTCGTTGGAAACGGGTTTGGAAATTTCAGTTTCAAAATCTCTGTGAAAAAGCGTCAGAGAAGCTTCTCCGTTTAGAATCCAGCATATCTCACTGAACCGAAGAAGTGGTAGTTAGAAGGGAGTTAGAGCTGCAAGCAGTTTGGTTTGGGAAATTAGACGCGAAATGACACTGCAAAGGCCTTCCAACAGGCTTGGAAAAGTGTGTTCTATATCTCTGCCAAACAGAGTCCCCGGAGGTTGAGCTTTCAGAAGCAAGCTTAACTGTTAGGGAGGAAGCAGCAGAATGTGCCTCTCACATCTAGCCTGTAGGAATTCAGGTTGGCAAGTTCTATGGGGAAGCCCATTGCTGCCTATGGTGGAAACGGCATGGGAGATTTCAGTTTCAAAATCTCTGTGAAAAAGCGTCAGAGAAGCTTCTCCGTTTAGAATCCAGCATATCTCACTGAACCGAAGAAGTGGTAGTTAGAAGGGAGTTAGAGCTGCAAGCAGTTTGGTTTGGGAAATTAGACGCGAAATGAACCTGCAAATGCCTTCCAACAGGCTTGGAAAAGTGTGTTCTATATCTCTGCCAAACAAACTCCCCGGAGGTTGAGCTTTCAGAAGCTAGTTTAACTCTAAGGGAGGAAGCAGCAGAATGTGCCTCTCACATCTAGCCTGTAGGATTTCAGGTTGGCAAGTTCTATGGGGAAGCCCATTGCTGCCTATGGTGGAAACGGCATGGGAAATTTCAGTTTCAAAATCTCTGTGAAAAAGCGTCAGAGAAGCTTCTCCGTTTAGAATCCAGCATAGCTCACTGAACCGAAGAAGTGGTAGTTAGAAGGGAGTTAGAGCTGCAAGCAGTTTGGTTTCGGAAATTAGACGCGAAATGAAACTGCAAATGCCTTCCAACAGGCTTGGAAAAGTGTGTTCTATATCTCTGCCAAACAAACTACCCGGAGGTTGAGCTTTCAGAAGCAAGTTTAACTCTAAGGGAGGAAGCAGCAGAATGTGCCTCTCACATCTAGCCTGTAGGAATTCAGGTTGGCAAGTTCTATGGGGAAGCCCATTGGCGCCTTCGTTGGAAACGGGTTTGGAAATTTCAGTTTCAAAATCTCTGTGAAAAAGCGTCAGAGAAGCTTCTCCGTTTAGAATCCAGCATATCTCACTGAACCGAAGAAGTGGTAGTTAGAAGGCAGTTAGAGCTGCAAGCAGTTTGGTTTGGGAAATTAGACGCGAAATGAAACTGCAAATGCCTTCCAACAGGCTTGGAAAAGTGTGTTCTATATCTCTGCCAAACAAACTCCCCGGAGGTTGAGCTTTCAGAAGCAAGTTTAACTCTAAGGGAGGAAGCAGCAGAATGTGCCTCTCACATCTACCCTGTAGGATTTCAGGTTGGCAAGTTCTATGGGGAAGCCCATTGCTGCCTATGGTGGAAACGGCATGGGAGATTTCAGTTTCAAAATCTCTGTGAAAAAGCGTCAGAAAAGCTTCTCCGTTTAGAATCCAGCATATCTCACTGAACCGAAGAAGTGGTAGTTAGAAGGGAGTTAGAGCTGCAAGCAATTTGGTTTGGGAAATTAGACGCGAAATGACACTGCAAATGCCTTCCAACAGGCTTGGAAAAGTGTGTTCTATATCTCTGCCAAACAAACTCCCCGGAGGTTGAGCTTTCAGAAGCTAGTTTAACTCTAAGGGAGGAAGCAGCAGAATGTGCCTCTCACATCTAGCCTGTAGGAATTCAGGTTGGCAAGTTCTATGGGGAAGCCCATTGGCGCCTTCGTTGGAAACGGGTTTGGAAATTTCAGTTTCAAAATCTCTGTGAAAAAGCGTCAGAGAAGCTTCTCCGTTTAGAATCCAGCATATCTCACTGAACCGAAGAAGTGGTAGTTAGAAGGGAGTTAGAGCTGCAAGCAGTTTGGTTTGGGAAATTAGACGCGAAATGACACTGCAAAGGCCTTCCAACAGGCTTGGAAAAGTGTGTTCTATATCTCTGCCAAACAGAGTCCCCGGAGGTTGAGCTTTCAGAAGCAAGCTTACCTGTTAGGGAGGAAGCAGCAGAATGTGCCTCTCACATCTAGCCTGTAGGAATTCAGGTTGGCAAGTTCTATGGGGAAGCCCATTGCTGCCTATGGTGGAAACGGCATGGGAGATTTCAGTTTCAAAATCTCTGTGAAAAAGCGTCAGAGAAGCTTCTCTGTTTAGAATCCAGCATATCTCACTGAACCGAAGAAGTGGTAGTTAGAAGGGAGTTAGAGCTGCAAGCAGTTTGGTTTGGGAAATTAGACGAGAAATGAAACTGCAAATGCCTTCCAACAGGCTTGGAAAAGTGTGTTCTATATCTCTGCCAAACAAACTCCCCGGAGGTTGAGCTTTCAGAAGCTAGTTTAACTCTAAGGGAGGAAGCAGCAGAATGTGCCTCTCACATCTAGCCTGTAGGAATTCAGGTTGGCAAGTTCTATGGGGAAGCCCATTGCTGCCTATGGTGGAAACGGCATGGGAGATTTCAGTTTCAAAATCTCTGTGAAAAAGCGTCAGAGAAGCTTCTCCGTTTAGAATCCAGCATATCTCACTGAACCGAAGAAGTGGTAGTTAGAAGGGAGTTAGAGCTGCAAGCAGTTTGGTTTGGGAAATTAGATGCGAAATGACACTGCAAAGGCCTTCCAACAGGCTTGGAAAAGTGTGTTCTATATCTGTGCCAAACAGAGTCCCCGGAGGTTGAGCTTTCAGAAGCAAGCTTAACTGTTAGGGAGGAAGCAGCAGAATGTGCCTCTCACATCTAGCCTGTAGGAATTCAGGTTGGCAAGTTCTATGGGGAAGCCCATTGCTGCCTATGGTGGAAACGGCATGGGAGATTTCAGTTTCAAAATCTCTGTGAAAAAGCGTCAGAGAAGCTTCTCCGTTTAGAATCCAGCATATCTCACTGAACCGAAGAAGTGGTATTTAGAAGGGAGTTAGAGCTGCAAGCAGTTTGGTTTGGGAAATTAGACGCGAAATGAAACTGCAAATGCCTTCCAACAGGCTTGGAAAAGTGTGTTCTATATCTCTGCCAAACAAACTCCCCGGAGGTTGAGCTTTCAGAAGCAAGCTTAACTCTTAGGGAGGAAGCAGCAGAATGTGCCTCTCACATCTAGCCTGTAGGAATTCAGGTTGGCAAGTTCTATGGGGAAGCCCATTGCTGCCTATGGTGGAAACGGCATGGGAGATTTCAGTTTCAAAATCTCTGTGAAAAAGCGTCAGAGAAGCTTCTCCGTTTAGAATCCAGCATATCTCACTGAACCGAAGAAGTGGTAGTTAGAAGGCAGTTAGAGCTGCAAGCAGTTTGGTTTGGGAAATTAGACGCGAAATGAAACTGCAAATGCCTTCCAACAGGCTTGGAAAAGTGTGTTCTATATCTCTGCCAAACAAACTCCCCGGAGGTTGAGCTTTCAGAAGCTAGTTTAACTCTAAGGGAGGAAGCAGCAGAATGTGCCTCTCACATCTAGCCTGTAGGAATTCAGGTTGGCAAGTTCTATGGGGAAGCCCATTGGCGCCTTCGTTGGAAACGGGTTTGGAAATTTCAGTTTCAAAATCTCTGTGAAAAAGCGTCAGAGAAGCTTCTCCGTTTAGAATCCAGCATATCTCACTGAACCGAAGAAGTGGTAGTTAGAAGGGAGTTAGAGCTGCAAGCAGTTTGGTTTGGGAAATTAGACGCGAAATGAAACTGCAAATGCCTTCCAACAGGCTTGGAAATGTGTGTTCTATATCTCTGCCAAACAAACTCCCCGGAGGTTGAGCTTTCAGAAGCAAGTTTAACTCTAAGGGAGGAAGCAGCAGAATGTGCCTCTCACATCTAGCCTGTAGGATTTCAGGTTGGCAAGTTCTATGGGGAAGCCCATTGGCGCCTTCGTTGGAAACGGCATGGGAAATTTCAGTTTCAAAATCTCTGTGAAAAAGCGTCAGAGAAGCTTCTCCGTTTAGAATCCAGCATATCTCACTGAACCGAAGAAGTGGTAGTTAGAAGGGAGTTAGAGCTGCAAGCAGTTTGGTTTGGGAAATTAGACGCGAAATGACACTGCAAAGGCCTTCCAACAGGCTTGGAAAAGTGTGTTCTATATCTCTGCCAAACAAACTACCCGGAGGTTGAGCTTTCAGAAGCAAGTTTAACTCTAAGGGAGGAAGCAGCAGAATGTGCCTCTCACATCTAGCCTGTAGGAATTCAGGTTGGCAAGTTCTATGGGGAAGCCCATTACTGCCTATGGTGGAAACGGCATGGGAGATTTCAGTTTCAAAATCTCTGTGAAAAAGCGTCAGAGAAGCTTCTCCGTTTAGAATCCCGCATATCTCACTGAACCGAAGAAGTGGTAGTTAGAAGGGAGTTAGAGCTGCAAGCAGTTTGGTTTGGGAAATTAGATGCGAAATGACACTGCAAAGGCCTTCCAACAGGCTTGGAAAAGTGTGTTCTATATCTCTGCCAAACAAACTCCCCGAAGGTTGAGCTTTCAGAAGCAAGTTTAACTCTTAGGGAGGAAGCAGCAGAATGTGCCTCTCACATCTAGCCTGTAGGAATTCAGGTTGGCAAGTTCTATGGGGAAGCCCATTGCTGCCTATGGTGGAAACGGCATGGGAGATTTCAGTTTCAAAATCTCTGTGAAAAAGCGTCAGAGAAGCTTCTCCGTTTAGAATCCAGCATATCTCACTGAACCGAAGAAGTGGTAGTTAGAAGGGAGTTAGAGCTGCAAGCAGTTTGGTTTGGGAAATTAGACGCGAAATGAAACTGCAAATGCCTTCCAACAGGCTTGGAAAAGTGTGTTCTATATCTCTGCCAAACAAACTCCCCGGAGGTTGAGCTTTCAGAAGCTAGTTTAACTCTAAGGGAGGAAGCAGCAGAATGTGCCTCTCACATCTAGCCTGTAGGAATTCAGGTTGGCAAGTTCTATGGGGAAGCCCATTGGCGCCTTCGTTGGAAACGGGTTTGGAAATTTCAGTTTCAAAATCTCTGTGAAAAAGCGTCAGAGAAGCTTCTCCGTTTAGAATCCAGCATATCTCACTGAACCGAAGAAGTGGTAGTTAGAAGGGAGTTAGAGCTGCAAGCAGTTTGGTTTGGGAAATTAGACGCGAAATGACACTGCAAAGGCCTTCCAACAGGCTTGGAAAAGTGTGTTCTATATCTCTGCCAAACAGAGTCCCCGGAGGTTGAGCTTTCAGAAGCAAGCTTACCTGTTAGGGAGGAAGCAGCAGAATGTGCCTCTCACATCTAGCCTGTAGGAATTCAGGTTGGCAAGTTCTATGGGGAAGCCCATTGCTGCCTATGGTGGAAACGGCATGGGAGATTTCAGTTTCAAAATCTCTGTGAAAAAGCGTCAGAGAAGCTTCTCTGTTTAGAATCCAGCATATCTCACTGAACCGAAGAAGTGGTAGTTAGAAGGGAGTTAGAGCTGCAAGCAGTTTGGTTTGGGAAATTAGACGAGAAATGAAACTGCAAATGCCTTCCAACAGGCTTGGAAAAGTGTGTTCTATATCTCTGCCAAACAAACTCCCCGGAGGTTGAGCTTTCAGAAGCTAGTTTAACTCTAAGGGAGGAAGCAGCAGAATGTGCCTCTCACATCTAGCCTGTAGGAATTCAGGTTGGCAAGTTCTATGGGGAAGCCCATTGGCGCCTTCGTTGGAAACGGGTTTGGAAATTTCAGTTTCAAAATCTCTGTGAAAAAGCGTCAGAGAAGCTTCTCCGTTTAGAATCCAGCATATCTCACTGAACCGAAGAAGTGGTAGTTAGAAGGGAGTTAGAGCTGCAAGCAGTTTGGTTTGGGAAATTAGACGCGAAATGACACTGCAAAGGCCTTCCAACAGGCTTGGAAAAGTGTGTTCTATATCTCTGCCAAAAAGAGTCCCCGGAGGTTGAGCTTTCAGAAGCAAGCTTAACTGTTAGGGAGGAAGCAGCAGAATGTGCCTCTCACATCTAGCCTGTAGGAATTCAGGTTGGCAAGTTCTATGGGGAAGCCCATTGCTGCCTATGGTGGAAACGGCATGGGAGATTTCAGTTTCAAAATCTCTGTGAAAAAGCGTCAGAGAAGCTTCTCCGTTTAGAATCCAGCATATCTCACTGAACCGAAGAAGTGGTAGTTAGAAGGGAGTTAGAGCTGCAAGCAGTTTGGTTTGGGAAATTAGACGCGAAATGAAACTGCAAATGCCTTCCAACAGGCTTGGAAAAGTGTGTTCTATATCTCTGCCAAACAAACTCCCCGGAGGTTGAGCTTTCAGAAGCTAGTTTAACTCTAAGGGAGGAAGCAGCAGAATGTGCCTCTCACATCTAGCCTGTAGGAATTCAGGTTGGCAAGTTCTATGGGGAAGCCCATTGGCGCCTTCGTTGGAAACGGGTTTGGAAATTTCAGTTTCAAAATCTCTGTGAAAAAGCGTCAGAGAAGCTTCTCCGTTTAGAATCCAGCATATCTCACTGAACCGAAGAAGTGGTAGTTAGAAGGGAGTTAGAGCTGCAAGCAGTTTGGTTTGGGAAATTAGACGCGAAATGACACTGCAAAGGCCTTCCAACAGGCTTGGAAAAGTGTGTTCTATATCTCTGCCAAACAGAGTCCCAGGAGGTTGAGCTTTCAGAAACAAGCTTAACTCTTAGGGAGGAAGCAGCAGAATGGGCCTCTCACATCTAGCCTGTAGGAATTCAGGTTGGCAAGTTCTATGGGGAAGCCCATTGCTGCCTATGGTGGAAACGGCATGGGAGATTTCAGTTTCAAAATCTCTGTGAAAAAGCGTCAGAGAAGCTTCTCCGTTTAGAATCCAGCATATCTCACTGAACCGAAGAAGTGGTAGTTAGAAGGGAGTTAGAGCTGCAAGCAGTTTGGTTTGGGAAATTAGACGCGAAATGAAACTGCAAATGCCTTCCAACAGGCTTGGAAAAGTGTGTTCTATATCTCTGCCAAACAAACTCCCCGGAGGTTGAGCTTTCAGAAGCAAGTTTAACTCTAAGGGAGGAAGCAGCAGAATGTGCCTCTCACATCTACCCTGTAGGATTTCAGGTTGGGAAGTTCTATGGGGAAGCCCATTGCTGCCTATGGTGGAAACGGCATGGGAGATTTCAGTTTCAAAATCTCTGTGAAAAAGCGTCAGAGAAGCTTCTCCGTTTAGAATCCAGCATATCTCACTGAACCGAAGAAGTGGTAGTTAGAAGGGAGTTAGAGCTGCAAGCAGTTTGGTTTGGGAAATTAGACGCGAAATGAAACTGCAAATGCCTTCCAACAGGCTTGGAAAAGTGTGTTCTATATCTCTGCCAAACAAACTCCCCGGAGGTTGAGCTTTCAGAAGCTAGTTTAACTCTAAGGGAGGAAGCAGCAGAATGTGCCTCTCACATCTAGCCTGTAGGAATTCAGGTTGGCAAGTTCTATGGGGAAGCCCTTTGGCGCCTTCGTTGGAAACGGGTTTGGAAATTTCAGTTTCAAAATCTCTGTGAAAAAGCGTCAGAGAAGCTTCTCCGTTTAGAATCCAGCATATCTCACTGAACCGAAGAAGTGGTAGTTAGAAGGGAGTTAGAGCTGCAAGCAGTTTGGTTTGGGAAATTAGACGCGAAATGAAACTGCAAATGCCTTCCAACAGGATTGGAAAAGTGTGTTCTATATCTCTGCCAAACAAACTCCCCGGAGGTTGAGCTTTCAGAAGCAAGTTTAACTCTAAGGGAGGAAGCAGCAGAATGTGCCTCTCACATCTAGCCTGTAGGAATTCAGGTTGGCAAGTTCTATGGGGAAGCCCTTTGGCGCCTTCGTTGGAAACGGGTTTGGAAATTTCAGTTTCAAAATCTCTGTGAAAAAGCGTCAGAGAAGCTTCTCCGTTTAGAATCCAGCATATCTCACTGAACCGAAGAAGTGGTAGTTAGAAGGGAGTTAGAGCTGCAAGCAGTTTGGTTTCGGAAATTAGACGCGAAATGAAACTGCAAATGCCTTCCAACAGGATTGGAAAAGTGTGTTCTATATCTCTGCCAAACAAACTCCCCGGAGGTTGAGCTTTCAGAAGCAAGTTTAACTCTAAGGGAGGAAGCAGCAGAATGTGCCTCTCACATCTAGCCTGTAGGAATTCAGGTTGGCAAGTTCTATGGGGAAGCCCATTGCTGCCTGTGGTAGAAACGGCATGGGAGATTTCAGTTTCAAAATCTCTGTGAAAAAGCGTCAGAGAAGCTTCTCCGTTTAGAATCCAGCATATCTCACTGAACCGAAGAAGTGGTAGTTAGAAGGGAGTTAGAGCTGCAAGCAGTTTGGTTTGGGAAATTAGATGCGAAATGACACTGCAAAGGCCTTCCAACAGGCTTGGAAAAGTGTGTTCTATATCTGTGCCAAACAGAGTCCCCGGAGGTTGAGCTTTCAGAAGCAAGCTTAACTGTTAGGGAGGAAGCAGCAGAATGTGCCTCTCACATCTAGCCTGTAGGAATTCAGGTTGGCAAGTTCTATGGGGAAGCCCATTGCTGCCTATGGTGGAAACGGCATGGGAGATTTCAGTTTCAAAATCTCTGTGAAAAAGCGTCAGAGAAGCTTCTCCGTTTAGAATCCAGCATATCTCACTGAACCGAAGAAGTGGTAGTTAGAAGGGAGTTAGAGCTGCAAGCAGTTTGGTTTGGGAAATTAGACGCGAAATGAAACTGCAAATGCCTTCCAACAGGCTTGGAAAAGTGTGTTCTATATCTCTGCCAAACAAACTCCCCGGAGGTTGAGCTTTCAGAAGCTAGTTTAACTCTAAGGGAGGAAGCAGCAGAATGTGCCTCTCACATCTAGCCTGTAGGAATTCAGGTTGGCAAGTTCTATGGGGAAGCCCATTGCTGCCTGTGGTAGAAACGGCATGGGAGATTTCAGTTTCAAAATCTCTGTGAAAAAGCGTCAGAGAAGCTTCTCCGTTTAGAATCCAGCATATCTCACTGAACCGAAGAAGTGGTAGTTAGAAGGGAGTTAGAGCTGCAAGCAGTTTGGTTTGGGAAATTAGATGCGAAATGACACTGCAAAGGCCTTCCAACAGGCTTGGAAAAGTGTGTTCTATATCTGTGCCACACAGAGTCCCCGGAGGTTGAGCTTTCAGAAGCAAGCTTAACTGTTAGGGAGGAAGCAGCAGAATGTGCCTCTCACATCTAGCCTGTAGGAATTCAGGTTGGCAAGTTCTATGGGGAAGCCCATTGCTGCCTATGGTGGAAACGGCATGGGAGATTTCAGTTTCAAAATCTCTGTGAAAAAGCGTCAGGGAAGCTTCTCCGTTTAGAATCCAGCATATCTCACTGAACCGAAGAAGTGGTAGTTAGAAGGGAGTTAGAGCTGCAAGCAGTTTGGTTTGGGAAATTAGACGCGAAATGAAACTGCAAATGTCTTCCAACAGGCTTGGAAAAGTGTGTTCTATATCTCTGCCAAACAAACTCCCCGGAGGTTGAGCTTTCAGAAGCTAGTTTATCTCTAAGGGAGGAATCAGCAGAATGTGCCTCTCACATCTAGCCTGTAGGAATTCAGGTTGGCAAGTTCTATGGGGAAGCCCATTGGCGCCTTCGTTGGAAACGGGTTTGGAAATTTCAGTTTCAAAATCTCTGTGAAAAAGCGTCAGAGAAGCTTCTCCGTTTAGAATCCAGCATATCTCACTGAACCGAAGAAGTGGTAGTTAGAAGGGAGTTAGAGCTGCAAGCAGTTTGGTTTGGGAAATTAGACGCGAAATGAAACTGCAAATGCCTTCCAACAGGCTTGGAGAAGTGTGTTCTATATCTCTGCCAAGCAGACTCCCTGGAGGTTGAGCTTTCAGAAGCTAGTTTAACTCTAAGGGAGGAAGCAGCAGAATGTGCCTCTCACATCTAGCCTGTAGGATTTCAGGTTGGCAAGTTCTATGGGGAAGCCCATTGCTGCCTATGGTGGAAACGGCATGGGAAATTTCAGTTTCAAAATCTCTGTGAAAAAGCGTCAGAGAAGCTTCTCCGTTTAGAATCCAGCATATCTCACTGAACCGAAGAAGTGGTAGTTAGAAGGGAGTTAGAGCTGCAAGCAGTTTGGTTTGGGAAATTAGACGCGAAATGACACTGCAAAGGCCTTCCAACAGGCTTGGAAAAGTGTGTTCTATATCTCTGCCAAACAAACTACCCGGAGGTTGAGCTTTCAGAAGCAAGTTTAACTCTAAGGGAGGAAGCAGCAGAATGTGCCTCTCACATCTAGCCTGTAGGAATTCAGGTTGGCAAGTTCTATGGGGAAGCCCATTGGCGCCTTCGTTGGAAACGGGTTTGGAAATTTCAGTTTCAAAATCTCTGTGAAAAAGCGTCAGAGAAGCTTCTCCGTTTAGAATCCAGCATATCTCACTGAACCGAAGAAGTGGTAGTTAGAAGGGAGTTAGAGCTGCAAGCAGTTTGGTTTGGGAAATTAGACGCGAAATGAAACTGCAAATGCCTTCCAACAGGCTTGGAAAAGTGTGTTCTATATCTCTGCCAAACAAACTCCCCGGAGGTTGAGCTTTCAGAAGCTAGTTTAACTCTAAGGGAGGAAGCAGCAGAATGTGCCTCTCACATCTAGCCTGTAGGAATTCAGGTTGGCAAGTTCTATGGGGAAGCCCATTGGCGCCTTCGTTGGAAACGGGTTTGGAAATTTCAGTTTCAAAATCTCTGTGAAAAAGCGTCAGAGAAGCTTCTCCGTTTAGAATCCAGCATATCTCACTGAACCGAAGAAGTGGTAGTTAGAAGGGAGTTAGAGCTGCAAGCAGTTTGGTTTGGGAAATTAGACGCGAAATGACACTGCAAAGGCCTTCCAACAGGCTTGGAAAAGTGTGTTCTATATCTCTGCCAAACAGAGTCCCCGGAGGTTGAGCTTTCAGAAGCAAGCTTACCTGTTAGGGAGGAAGCAGCAGAATGTGCCTCTCACATCTAGCCTGTAGGAATTCAGGTTGGCAAGTTCTATGGGAAGCCCATTGCTGCCTATGGTGGAAACGGCATGGGAGATTTCAGTTTCAAAATCTCTGTGAAAAAGCGTCAGAGAAGCTTCTCTGTTTAGAATCCAGCATATCTCACTGAACCGAAGAAGTGGTAGTTAGAAGGGAGTTAGAGCTGCAAGCAGTTTGGTTTGGGAAATTAGACGAGAAATGAAACTGCAAATGCCTTCCAACAGGCTTGGAAAAGTGTGTTCTATATCTCTGCCAAACAAACTCCCCGGAGGTTGAGCTTTCAGAAGCTAGTTTAACTCTAAGGGAGGAAGCAGCAGAATGTGCCTCTCACATCTAGCCTGTAGGAATTCAGGTTGGCAAGTTCTATGGGGAAGCCCATTGCTGCCTATGGTGGAAACGGCATGGGAGATTTCAGTTTCAAAATCTCTGTGAAAAAGCGTCAGAGAAGCTTCTCCGTTTAGAATCCAGCATATCTCACTGAACCGAAGAAGTGGTAGTTAGAAGGGAGTTAGAGCTGCAAGCAGTTTGGTTTGGGAAATTAGATGCGAAATGACACTGCAAAGGCCTTCCAACAGGCTTGGAAAAGTGTGTTCTATATCTGTGCCAAACAGAGTCCCCGGAGGTTGAGCTTTCAGAAGCAAGCTTAACTGTTAGGGAGGAAGCAGCAGAATGTGCCTCTCACATCTAGCCTGTAGGAATTCAGGTTGGCAAGTTCTATGGGGAAGCCCATTGCTGCCTATGGTGGAAACGGCATGGGAGATTTCAGTTTCAAAATCTCTGTGAAAAAGCGTCAGAGAAGCTTCTCCGTTTAGAATCCAGCATATCTCACTGAACCGAAGAAGTGGTATTTAGAAGGGAGTTAGAGCTGCAAGCAGTTTGGTTTGGGAAATTAGACGCGAAATGAAACTGCAAATGCCTTCCAACAGGCTTGGAAAAGTGTGTTCTATATCTCTGCCAAACAAACTCCCCGGAGGTTGAGCTTTCAGAAGCAAGCTTAACTCTAAGGGAGGAAGCAGCAGAATGTGCCTCTCACATCTAGCCTGTAGGAATTCAGGTTGGCAAGTTCTATGGGGAAGCCCATTGCTGCCTATGGTGGAAACGGCATGGGAGATTTCAGTTTCAAAATCTCTGTGAAAAAGCGTCAGAGAAGCTTCTCCGTTTAGAATCCAGCATATCTCACTGAACCGAAGAAGTGGTAGTTAGAAGGCAGTTAGAGCTGCAAGCAGTTTGGTTTGGGAAATTAGACGCGAAATGAAACTGCAAATGCCTTCCAACAGGCTTGGAAAAGTGTGTTCTATATCTCTGCCAAACAAACTCCCCGGAGGTTGAGCTTTCAGAAGCTAGTTTAACTCTAAGGGAGGAAGCAGCAGAATGTGCCTCTCACATCTAGCCTGTAGGAATTCAGGTTGGCAAGTTCTATGGGGAAGCCCATTGGCGCCTTCGTTGGAAACGGGTTTGGAAATTTCAGTTTCAAAATCTCTGTGAAAAAGCGTCAGAGAAGCTTCTCCGTTTAGAATCCAGCATATCTCACTGAACCGAAGAAGTGGTAGTTAGAAGGGAGTTAGAGCTGCAAGCAGTTTGGTTTGGGAAATTAGACGCGAAATGAAACTGCAAATGCCTTCCAACAGGCTTGGAAAAGTGTGTTCTATATCTCTGCCAAACAAACTCCCCGGAGGTTGAGCTTTCAGAAGCAAGTTTAACTCTAAGGGAGGAAGCAGCAGAATGTGCCTCTCACATCTACCCTGTAGGATTTCAGGTTGGGAAGTTCTATGGGGAAGCCCATTGCTGCCTATGGTGGAAACGGCATGGGAGATTTCAGTTTCAAAATCTCTGTGAAAAAGCGTCAGAGAAGCTTCTCCGTTTAGAATCCAGCATATCTCACTGAACCGAAGAAGTGGTAGTTAGAAGGGAGTTAGAGCTGCAAGCAGTTTGGTTTGGGAAATTAGACGCGAAATGAAACTGCAAATGCCTTCCAACAGGCTTGGAAAAGTGTGTTCTATATCTCTGCCAAACAAACTCCCCGGAGGTTGAGCTTTCAGAAGCTAGTTTAACTCTAAGGGAGGAAGCAGCAGAATGTGCCTCTCACATCTAGCCTGTAGGAATTCAGGTTGGCAAGTTCTATGGGGAAGCCCTTTGGCGCCTTCGTTGGAAACGGGTTTGGAAATTTCAGTTTCAAAATCTCTGTGAAAAAGCGTCAGAGAAGCTTCTCCGTTTAGAATCCAGCATATCTCACTGAACCGAAGAAGTGGTAGTTAGAAGGGAGTTAGAGCTGCAAGCAGTTTGGTTTGGGAAATTAGACGCGAAATGAAACTGCAAATGCCTTCCAACAGGATTGGAAAAGTGTGTTCTATATCTCTGCCAAACAAACTCCCCGGAGGTTGAGCTTTCAGAAGCAAGTTTAACTCTAAGGGAGGAAGCAGCAGAATGTGCCTCTCACATCTAGCCTGTAGGAATTCAGGTTGGCAAGTTCTATGGGGAAGCCCTTTGGCGCCTTCGTTGGAAACGGGTTTGGAAATTTCAGTTTCAAAATCTCTGTGAAAAAGCGTCAGAGAAGCTTCTCCGTTTAGAATCCAGCATATCTCACTGAACCGAAGAAGTGGTAGTTAGAAGGGAGTTAGAGCTGCAAGCAGTTTGGTTTCGGAAATTAGACGCGAAATGAAACTGCAAATGCCTTCCAACAGGATTGGAAAAGTGTGTTCTATATCTCTGCCAAACAAACTCCCCGGAGGTTGAGCTTTCAGAAGCAAGTTTAACTCTAAGGGAGGAAGCAGCAGAATGTGCCTCTCACATCTAGCCTGTAGGAATTCAGGTTGGCAAGTTCTATGGGGAAGCCCATTGCTGCCTGTGGTAGAAACGGCATGGGAGATTTCAGTTTCAAAATCTCTGTGAAAAAGCGTCAGAGAAGCTTCTCCGTTTAGAATCCAGCATATCTCACTGAACCGAAGAAGTGGTAGTTAGAAGGGAGTTAGAGCTGCAAGCAGTTTGGTTTGGGAAATTAGATGCGAAATGACACTGCAAAGGCCTTCCAACAGGCTTGGAAAAGTGTGTTCTATATCTGTGCCAAACAGAGTCCCCGGAGGTTGAGCTTTCAGAAGCAAGCTTAACTGTTAGGGAGGAAGCAGCAGAATGTGCCTCTCACATCTAGCCTGTAGGAATTCAGGTTGGCAAGTTCTATGGGGAAGCCCATTGCTGCCTATGGTGGAAACGGCATGGGAGATTTCAGTTTCAAAATCTCTGTGAAAAAGCGTCAGAGAAGCTTCTCCGTTTAGAATCCAGCATATCTCACTGAACCGAAGAAGTGGTAGTTAGAAGGGAGTTAGAGCTGCAAGCAGTTTGGTTTGGGAAATTAGACGCGAAATGAAACTGCAAATGCCTTCCAACAGGCTTGGAAAAGTGTGTTCTATATCTCTGCCAAACAAACTCCCCGGAGGTTGAGCTTTCAGAAGCTAGTTTAACTCTAAGGGAGGAAGCAGCAGAATGTGCCTCTCACATCTAGCCTGTAGGAATTCAGGTTGGCAAGTTCTATGGGGAAGCCCATTGCTGCCTGTGGTAGAAACGGCATGGGAGATTTCAGTTTCAAAATCTCTGTGAAAAAGCGTCAGAGAAGCTTCTCCGTTTAGAATCCAGCATATCTCACTGAACCGAAGAAGTGGTAGTTAGAAGGGAGTTAGAGCTGCAAGCAGTTTGGTTTGGGAAATTAGATGCGAAATGACACTGCAAAGGCCTTCCAACAGGCTTGGAAAAGTGTGTTCTATATCTGTGCCACACAGAGTCCCCGGAGGTTGAGCTTTCAGAAGCAAGCTTAACTGTTAGGGAGGAAGCAGCAGAATGTGCCTCTCACATCTAGCCTGTAGGAATTCAGGTTGGCAAGTTCTATGGGGAAGCCCATTGCTGCCTATGGTGGAAACGGCATGGGAGATTTCAGTTTCAAAATCTCTGTGAAAAAGCGTCAGGGAAGCTTCTCCGTTTAGAATCCAGCATATCTCACTGAACCGAAGAAGTGGTAGTTAGAAGGGAGTTAGAGCTGCAAGCAGTTTGGTTTGGGAAATTAGACGCGAAATGAAACTGCAAATGTCTTCCAACAGGCTTGGAAAAGTGTGTTCTATATCTCTGCCAAACAAACTCCCCGGAGGTTGAGCTTTCAGAAGCTAGTTTATCTCTAAGGGAGGAATCAGCAGAATGTGCCTCTCACATCTAGCCTGTAGGAATTCAGGTTGGCAAGTTCTATGGGGAAGCCCATTGGCGCCTTCGTTGGAAACGGTTTGGAAATTTCAGTTTCAAAATCTCTGTGAAAAAGCGTCAGAGAAGCTTCTCCGTTTAGAATCCAGCATATCTCACTGAACCGAAGAAGTGGTAGTTAGAAGGGAGTTAGAGCTGCAAGCAGTTTGGTTTGGGAAATTAGACGCGAAATGAAACTTCAAATGCCTTCCAACAGGCTTGGAGAAGTGTGTTCTATATCTCTGCCAAGCAGACTCCCTGGCGGTTGAGCTTTCAGAAGCTAGTTTAACTCTAAGGGAGGAAGCAGCAGAATGTGCCTCTCACATCTAGCCTGTAGGAATTCAGGTTGGCAAGTTCTATGGGGAAGCCCATTGCTGGCTATGGTGGAAACAGCATGGGAGATTTCAGTTTCAAAATCTCTGTGAAAAAGCGTCAGAGAAGCTTCTCCGTTTAGAATCCAGCATATCTCACTGAACCGAAGAAGTGGTAGTTAGAAGGCAGTTAGAGCTGCAAGCAGTTTGGTTTGGGAAATTAGACGCGAAATGAAACTGCAAATGCCTTCCAACAGGCTTGGAAAAGTGTGTTCTATATCTCTGCCAAACAAACTCCCCGGAGGTTGAGCTTTCAGAAGCAAGTTTAACTCTAAGGGAGGAAGCAGCAGAATGTGCCTCTCACATCTAGCCTGTAGGAATTCAGGTTGGCAAGTTCTATGGGGAAGCCCATTGCTGCCTATGGTGGAAACGGCATGGGAGATTTCAGTTTCAAAATCTCTGTGAAAAAGCGTCAGAGAAGCTTCTCCGTTTAGAATCCAGCATATCTCACTGAACCGAAGAAGTGGTAGTTAGAAGGGAGTTAGAGCTGCAAGCAGTTTGGTTTGGGAAATTAGATGCGAAATGACACTGCAAAGGCCTTCCAACAGGCTTGGAAAAGTGTGTTCTATATCTCTGCCAAACAGACTCCCCGGAGGTTGAGCTTTCAGAAGCAAGCTTAACTCTAAGGGAGGAAGCAGCAGAATGTGCCTCTCACATCTAGCCTGTAGGAATTCAGGTTGGCAAGTTCTATGGGGAAGCCCATTGGCGCCTTCGTTGGAAACGGGTTTGGAAATTTCAGTTTCAAAATCTCTGTGAAAAAGCGTCAGAGAAGCTTCTCCGTTTAGAATCCAGCATATCTCACTGAACCGAAGAAGTGGTAGTTAGAAGGGAGTTAGAGCTGCAAGCAGTTTGGTTTGGGAAATTAGACGCGAAATGAAACTGCAAATGCCTTCCAACAGGCTTGGAAAAGTGTGTTCTATATCTCTGCCAAACAAACTCCCCGGAGGTTGAGCTTTCAGAAGCAACTTTAACTCTAAGGGAGGAAGCAGCAGAATGTGCCTCTCACATCTAGCCTGTAGGAATTCAGGTTGGCAAGTTCTATGGGGAAGCACATTGCTGCCTACGGTGGAAACGGCATGGGAGATTTCAGTTTCAAAATCTCTGTGAAAAAGCGTCAGAGAAGCTTCTCCGTTTAGAATCCAGCATATCTCACTGAACCGAAGAAGTGGTAGTTAGAAGGCAGTTAGAGCTGCAAGCAGTTTGGTTTGGGAAATTAGACGCGAAATGAAACTGCAAATGCCTTCCAACAGGCTTGGAAAAGTGTGTTCTATATCTCTGCCAAACAAACTCCCCGGAGGTTGAGCTTTCAGAAGCAAGTTTAACTCTAAGGGAGGAAGTGGCAGAATGTGCCTCTCACATCTAGCCTTTGGGAATTCAGGTTGGCAAGTTCTATGGGGAAGCCCATTGCTGCCTATGGTGGAAACGGCATGGGAGATTTCAGTTTCAAAATCTCTGTGAAAAAGCGTCAGAGAAGCTTCTCCGTTTAGAATCCAGCATATCTCACTGAACCGAAGAAGTGGTAGTTAGAAGGGAGTTAGAGCTGCAAGCAGTTTGGTTTGGGAAATTAGATGCGAAATGACACTGCAAAGGCCTTCCAACAGGCTTGGAAAAGTGTGTTCTATATCTGTGCCAAACAGAGTCCCCGGAAGTTGAGCTTTCAGAAGCCAGCTTAACTGTTAGGGAGGAAGCAGCAGAATGTGCCTCTCACATCTAGCCTGTAGGAATTCAGGTTGGCAAGTTCTATGGGGAAGCCCATTGCTGCCTATGGTGGAAACGGCATGGGAGATTTCAGTTTCAAAATCTCTGTGAAAAAGCGTCAGAGAAGCTTCTCCGTTTAGAATCCAGCATATCTCACTGAACCGAAGAAGTGGTAGTTAGAAGGGAGTTAGAGCTGCAAGCAGTTTGGTTTGGGAAATTAGACGCGAAATGAAACTGCAAATGCCTTCCAACAGGCTTGGAAAAGTGTGTTCTATATCTCTGCCAAACAAACTCCCCGGAGGTTGAGCTTTCAGAAGCTAGTTTAACTCTAAGGGAGGAAGCAGCAGAATGTGCCTCTCACATCTAGCCTGTAGGAATTCAGGTTGGCAAGTTCTATGGGGAAGCCCATTGGCGCCTTCGTTGGAAACGGGTTTGGAAATTTCAGTTTCAAAATCTCTGTGAAAAAGCGTCAGAGAAGCTTCTCCGTTTAGAATCCAGCATATCTCACTGAACCGAAGAAGTGGTAGTTAGAAGGGAGTTAGAGCTGCAAGCAGTTTGGTTTGGGAAATTAGATGCGAAATGACACTGCAAAGGCCTTCCAACAGGCGTGGAAAAGTGTGTTCTATATCTCTGCCAAACAAACTCCCCGGAGGTTGAGCTTTCAGAAGCAAGCTTAACTCTTAGGGAGGAAGCAGCAGAATGTGCCTCTCACATCTAGCCTGTAGGAATTCAGGTTGGCAAGTTCTATGGGGAAGCCCATTGCTGCCTATGGTGGAAACGGCATGGGAGATTTCAGTTTCAAAATCTCTGTGAAAAAGCGTCAGAGAAGCTTCTCCGTTTAGAATCCAGCATATCTCACTGAACCGAAGAAGTGGTAGTTAGAAGGGAGTTAGAGCTGCAAGCAGTTTGGTTTCGGAAATTAGACGCGAAATGAAACTGCAAATGCCTTCCAACAGGCTTGGAAAAGTGTGTTCTATATCTCTGCCAAACAAACTCCCCGGAGGTTGAGCTTTCAGAAGCAAGTTTAACTCTAAGGGAGTAAGCAGCAGAATGTGCCTCTCACATCTAGCCTGTAGGAATTCAGGTTGGCAAGTTCTATGGGGAAGCCCATTGCTGCCTATGGTGGAAACGGCATGGGAGATTTCAGTTTCAAAATCTCTGTGAAAAAGCGTCAGAGAAGCTTCTCCGTTTAGAATCCAGCATATCTCACTGAACCGAAGAAGTGGTAGTTAGAAGGGAGTTAGAGCTGCAAGCAGTTTGGTTTGGGAAATTAGACGCGAAATGAAACTGCAAATGCCTTCCAACAGGCTTGGAAAAGTGTGTTCTATATCTCCGCCAAACAAACTCCCCGGAGGTTGAGCTTTCAGAAGCTAGTTTAACTCTAAGGGAGGAAGCAGCAGAACGTGCCTCTCACATCTAGCCTGTAGGAATTCAGGTTGGCAAGTTCTATGGGGAAGCCCATTGCTGCCTAGGGTGGAAACGGCATGGGAGATTTCAGTTTCAAAATCTCTGTGAAAAAGCGTCAGAGAAGCTTCTCCGTTTAGAATCCAGCATATCTCACTGAACCGAAGAAGTGGTAGTTAGAAGGCAGTTAGAGCTGCAAGCAGTTTGGTTTGGGAAATTAGACGCGAAATGAAACTGCAAATGCCTTCCAACAGGCTTGGAAAAGTGTGTTCTATATCTGTGCCAAACAGAGTCCCCGGAAGTTGAGCTTTCAGAAGCCAGCTTAACTGTTAGGGAGGAAGCAGCGGAATGTGCCTCTCACATCTAGCCTGTAGGAATTCAGGTTGGCAAGTTCTATGGGGAAGCCCATTGCTGCCTATGGTGGAAACGGCATGGGAGATTTCAGTTTCAAAATCTCTGTGAAAAAGCGTCAGAGAAGCTTCTCCGTTTAGAATCCAGCATATCTCACTGAACCGAAGAAGTGGTAGTTAGAAGGGAGTTAGAGCTGCAAGCAGTTTGGTTTGGGAAATTAGACGCGAAATGAAACTGCAAATGCCTTCCAACAGGCTTGGAAAAGTGTGTTCTATATCTCTGCCAAACAAACTCCCCGGAGGTTGAGCTTTCAGAAGCTAGTTTAACTCTAAGGGAGGAAGCAGCAGAATGTGCCTCTCACATCTAGCCTTTAGGAATTCAGGTTGGCAAGTTCTATGGGGAAGCCCATTGGCGCCTTCGTTGGAAACGGGTTTGGAAATTTCAGTTTCAAAATCTCTGTGAAAAAGCGTCAGAGAAGCTTCTCCGTTTAGAATCCAGCATATCTCACTGAACCGAAGAAGTGGTAGTTAGAAGGGAGTTAGAGCTGCAAGCAGTTTGGTTTGGGAAATTAGATGCGAAATGACACTGCAAAGGCCTTCCAACATGCTTGGAAAATTGTGTTCTATATCTCTGCCAAACAGACTCCCCGGAGGTTGAGCTTTCAGAAGCAAGCTTAACTCTTAGGGAGGAAGCAGCAGAATGTGCCTCTCACATCTAGCCTGTAGGAATTCAGGTTGGCAAGTTCTATGGGGAAGCCCATTGCTGCCTATGGTGGAAACGGCATGGGAGATTTCAGTTTCAAAATCTCTGTGAAAAAGCGTCAGAGAAGCTTCTCCGTTTAGAATCCAGCATATCTCACTGAACCGAAGAAGTGGTAGTTAGAAGGCAGTTAGAGCTGCAAGCAGTTTGGTTTGGGAAATTAGACGCGAAATGAAACTGCAAATGCCTTCCAACAGGCTTGGAAAAGTGTGTTCTATATCTCTGCCAAACAGACTCCCTGGAGGTTGAGCTTTCAGAAGCTAGTTTAACTCTAAGGGAGGAAGCAGCAGAATGTGCCTCTCACATCTAGCCTGTAGGAATTCAGGTTGGCAAGTTCTATGGGGAAGCCCATTGCTGCCTATGGTGGAAACGGCATGGGAGATTTCAGTTTCAAAATCTCTGTGAAAAAGCGTCAGAGAAGCTTCTCCGTTTAGAATCCAGCATATCTCACTGAACCGAAGAAGTGGTAGTTAGAAGGCAGTTAGAGCTGCAAGCAGTTTGGTTTGGGAAATTAGACGCGAAATGAAACTGCAAATGCCTTCCAACAGGCTTGGAAAAGTGTGTTCTATATCTCTGCCAAACAAACTCCCCGGAGGTTGAGCTTTCAGAAGCAAGTTTAACTCTAAGGGAGGAAGCAGCAGAATGTGCCTCTCACATCTAGCCTTTAGGAATTCAGGTTGGCAAGTTCTATGGGGAAGCCCATTGCTGCCTATGATGGAAACGGCATGGGAGATTTCAGTTTCAAAATCTCTGTGAAAAAGCGTCAGAGAAGCTTCTCCGTTTAGAATCCAGCATATCTCACTGAACCGAAGAAGTGGTAGTTAGAAGGGAGTTAGAGCTGCAAGCAGTTTGGTTTGGGAAATTAGATGCAAAATGACACTGCAAAGGCCTTCCAACAGGCTTGGAAAAGTGTGTTCTATATCTGTGCCAAACAGAGTCCCCGGAAGTTGAGCTTTCAGAAGCAAGCTTAACTGTTAGGGAGGAAGCAGCGGAATGTGCCTCTCACATCTAGCCTGTAGGAATTCAGGTTGGCAAGTTCTATGGGGAAGCCCATTGCTGCCTATGGTGGAAACGGCATGGGAGATTTCAGTTTCAAAATCTCTGTGAAAAAGCGTCAGAGAAGCTTCTCCGTTTAGAATCCAGCATATCTCACTGAACCGAAGAAGTGGTAGTTAGAAGGGAGTTAGAGCTGCAAGCAGTTTGGTTTGGGAAATTAGACGCGAAATGAAACTGCAAATGCCTTCCAACAGGCTTGGAAAAGTGTGTTCTATATCTCAGCCAAACAAACTCCCCGGAGGTTGAGCTTTCAGAAGCAAGCTTAACTGTTAGGGAGGAAGCAGCGGAATGTGCCTCTCATATCTAGCCTGCAGGAATTCAGGTTGGCAAGTTCTATGGGGAAGCCCATTGCTGCCTATGGTGGAAACGGCATGGGAGATTTCAGTTTCAAAATCTCTGTGAAAAAGCGTCAGAGAAGCTTCTCCGTTTAGAATCCAGCATATCTCACTGAACCGAAGAAGTGGTAGTTAGAAGGGAGTTAGAGCTGCAAGCAGTTTGGTTTGGGAAATTAGACGCGAAATGAAACTGCAAATGCCTTCCAACAGGCTTGGAAAAGTGTGTTCTATATCTCTGCCAAACAAACTCCCCGGAGGTTGAGCTTTCAGAAGCTAGTTTAACTCTAAGGGAGGAAGCAGCAGAATGTGCCTCTCACATCTAGCCTGTAGGAATTCAGGTTGGCAAGTTCTATGGGGAAGCCCATTGGCGCCTTCGTTGGAAACGGGTTTGGAAATTTCAGTTTCAAAATCTCTGTGAAAAAGCGTCAGAGAAGCTTCTCCGTTTAGAATCCAGCATATCTCACTGAACCGAAGAAGTGGTAGTTAGAAGGGAGTTAGAGCTGCAAGCAGTTTGGTTTGGGAAATTAGATGCGAAATGACACTGCAAAGGCCTTCCAACATGCTTGGAAAAGTGTGTTCTATATCTCTGCCAAACAGACTCCCCGGAGGTTGAGCTTTCAGAAGCCAGCTTAACTCTTAGGGAGGAAGCAGCAGAATGTGCCTCTCACATCTAGCCTGTAGGAATTCAGGTTGGCAAGTTCTATGGGGAAGCCCATTGCTGCCTATGGTGGAAACGGCATGGGAGATTTCAGTTTCAAAATCTCTGTGAAAAAGCGTCAGAGAAGCTTCTCCGTTTAGAATCCAGCATATCTCACTGAACCGAAGAAGTGGTAGTTAGAAGGCAGTTAGAGCTGCAAGCAGTTTGGTTTGGGAAATTAGACGCGAAATGAAACTGCAAATGTCTTCCAACAGGCTTGGAAAAGTGTGTTCTATATCTCTGCCAAACAAACTCCCCGGAGGTTGAGCTTTCAGAAGCTAGTTTAACTCTAAGGGAGGAATCAGCAGAATGTGCCTCTCACATCTAGCCTGTAGGAATTCAGGTTGGCAAGTTCTATGGGGAAGCCCATTGCTGGCTATGGTGGAAACAGCATGGGAGATTTCAGTTTCAAAATCTCTGTGAAAAAGCGTCAGAGAAGCTTCCCCGTTTAGAATCCAGCATATCTCACTGAACCGAAGAAGTGGTAGTTAGAAGGCAGTTAGAGCTGCAAGCAGTTTGGTTTGGGAAATTAGACGCGAAATGAAACTGCAAATGCCTTCCAACAGGCTTGGAAAAGTGTGTTCTATATCTCTGCCAAACAAACTCCCCGGAGGTTGAGCTTTCAGAAGCAAGTTTAACTCTAAGGGAGGAAGCAGCAGAATGTGCCTCTCACATCTAGCCTGTAGGAATTCAGGTTGGCAAGTTCTATGGGGAAGCCCATTGCTGCCTATGGTGGAAACGGCATGGGAGATTTCAGTTTCAAAATCTCTGTGAAAAAGCGTCAGAGAAGCTTCTCCGTTTAGAATCCAGCATATCTCACTGAACCGAAGAAGTGGTAGTTAGAAGGGAGTTAGAGCTGCAAGCAGTTTGGTTTGGGAAATTAGATGCGAAATGACACTGCAAAGGCCTTCCAACAGGCTTGGAAAAGTGTGTTCTATATCTCTGCCAAACAGACTCCCCGGAGGTTGAGCTTTCAGAAGCAAGCTTAACTCTTAGGGAGGAAGCAGCAGAATGTGCCTCTCACATCTAGCCTGTAGGAATTCAGGTTGGCAAGTTCTATGGGGAAGCCCATTGCTGCCTATGGTGGAAACGGCATGGGAGATTTCAGTTTCAAAATCTCTGTGAAAAAGCGTCAGAGAAGCTTCTCCGTTTAGAATCCAGCATATCTCACTGAACCGAAGAAATGGTAGTTAGAAGGGAGTTAGAGCTGCAAGCAGTTTGGTTTGGGAAATTAGACGCGAAATGAAACTGCAAATGCCTTCCAACAGGCTTGGAAAAGTGTGTTCTATATCTGTGCCAAACAAACTCCCCGGAGGTTGAGCTTTCAGAAGCTAGTTTAACTCTAAGGGAGGAAGCAGCAGAATGTGCCTCTCACATCTAGCCTGTAGGAATTCAGGTTGGCAAGTTCTATGGGGAAGCCCATTGGCGCCTTCGTTGGAAACGGGTTTGGAAATTTCAGTTTCAAAATCTCTGTGAAAAAGCGTCAGAGAAGCTTCTCCGTTTAGAATCCAGCATATCTCACTGAACCGAAGAAGTGGTAGTTAGAAGGGAGTTAGAGCTGCAAGCAGTTTGGTTTGGGAAATTAGATGCGAAATGACACTGCAAAGGCCTTCCAACAGGCGTGGAAAAGTGTGTTCTATATCTCTGCCAAACAGACTCCCCGGAGGTTGAGCTTTCAGAAGCAAGCTTAACTCTTAGGGAGGAAGCAGCAGAATGTGCCTCTCACATCTAGCCTGTAGGAATTCAGGTTGGCAAGTTCTATGGGGAAGCCCATTGGCGCCTTCGTTGGAAACGGGTTTGGAAATTTCAGTTTCAAAATCTCTGTGAAAAAGCGTCAGAGAAGCTTCTCCGTTTAGAATCCAGCATATCTCACTGAACCGAAGAAGTGGTAGTTAGAAGGGAGTTAGAGCTGCAAGCAGTTTGGTTTGGGAAATTAGACGCGAAATGAAACTGCAAATGCCTTCCAACAGGCTTGGAAAAGTGTGTTCTATATCTCTGCCAAACAAACTCCCCGGAGGTTGAGCTTTCAGAAGCAAGTTTAACTCTAAGGGAGGAAGCAGCAGAATGTGCCTCTCACATCTAGCCTGTAGGAATTCAGGTTGGCAAGTTCTATGGGGAAGCCCATTGCTGCCTATGGTGGAAACGGCATGGGAGATTTCAGTTTCAAAATCTCTGTGAAAAAGCGTCAGAGAAGCTTCTCCGTTTAGAATCCAGCATATCTCACTGAACCGAAGAAGTGGTAGTTAGAAGGGAGTTAGAGCTGCAAGCAGTTTGGTTTGGGAAATTAGACGCGAAATGAAACTGCAAATGCCTTCCAACAGGCTTGGAAAAGTGTGTTCTATATCTCTGCCAAACAAACTCCCCGGAGGTTGAGCTTTCAGAAGCTAGTTTAACTCTAAGGGAGGAAGCAGCACAATGTGCCTCTCACATCTAGCCTTTAGGAATTCAGGTTGGCAAGTTCTATGGGGAAGCCCATTGGCGCCTTCGTTGGAAACGGGTTTGGAAATTTCAGTTTCAAAATCTCTGTGAAAAAGCGTCAGAGAATCTTCTCCGTTTAGAATCCAGCATATCTCACTGAACCGAAGAAGTGGTAGTTAGAAGGGAGTTAGAGCTGCAAGCAGTTTGGTTTGGGAAATTAGATGCGAAATGACACTGCAAAGGCCTTCCAACAGGCTTGGAAAAGTGTGTTCTATATCTGTGCCAAACAGAGTCCCCGGAAGTTGAGCTTTCAGAAGCAAGCTTAACTGTTAGGGAGGAAGCAGCGGAATGTGCCTCTCACATCTAGCCTGTAGGAATTCAGGTTGGCAAGTTCTATGGGGAAGCCCATTGCTGCCTATGGTGGAAACGGCATGGGAGATTTCAGTTTCAAAATCTCTGTGAGAAAGCGTCAGAGAAGCTTCTCCGTTTAGAATCCAGCATATCTCACTGAACCGAAGAAGTGGTAGTTAGAAGGGAGTTAGAGCTGCAAGCAGTTTGGTTTGGGAAATTAGACGCGAAATGAAACTGCAAATGCCTTCCAACAGGCTTGGAAAAGTGTGTTCTATATCTCTGCCAAACAAACTCCCCGGAGGTTGAGCTTTCAGAAGCTAGTTTAACTCTAAGGGAGGAAGCAGCAGAATGTGCCTCTCACATCTAGCCTTTAGGAATTCAGGTTGGCAAGTTCTATGGGGAAGCCCATTGGCGCCTTCGTTGGAAACGGGTTTGGAAATTTCAGTTTCAAAATCTCAGTGAGAAAGCGTCAGAGAAGCTTCTCCGTTTAGAATCCAGCATATCTCACTGAACCGAAGAAGTGGTAGTTAGAAGGGAGTTAGAGCTGCAAGCAGTTTGGTTTGGGAAATTAGATGCGAAATGACACTGCAAAGGCCTTCCAACATGCTTGGAAAATTGTGTTCTATATCTCTGCCAAACAGACTCCCCGGAGGTTGAGCTTTCAGAAGCAAGCTTAACTCTTAGGGAGGAAGCAGCAGAATGTGCCTCTCACATCTAGCCTGTAGGAATTCAGGTTGGCAAGTTCTATGGGGAAGCCCATTGCTGCCTATGGTGGAAACGGCATGGGAGATTTCAGTTTCAAAATCTCTGTGAAAAAGCGTCAGAGAAGCTTCTCCGTTTAGAATCCAGCATATCTCACTGAACCGAAGAAGTGGTAGTTAGAAGGGAGTTAGAGCTGCAAGCAGTTTGGTTTGGGAAATTAGACGCGAAATGAAACTGCAAATGCCTTCCAACAGGCTTGGAAAAGTGTGTTCTATATCTGTGCCAAACAAACTCCCCGGAGGTTGAGCTTTCAGAAGCTAGTTTAACTCTAAGGGAGGAAGCAGCAGAATGTGCCTCTCACATCTAGCCTGTAGGAATTCAGGTTGGCAAGTTCTATGGGGAAGCCCATTGGCGCCTTCGTTGGAAACGGGTTTGGAAATTTCAGTTTCAAAATCTCTGTGAAAAAGCGTCAGAGAAGCTTCTCCGTTTAGAATCCAGCATATCTCACTGAACCGAAGAAGTGGTAGTTAGAAGGGAGTTAGAGCTGCAAGCAGTTTGGTTTGGGAAATTAGATGCGAAATGACACTGCAAAGGCCTTCCAACAGGCGTGGAAAAGTGTGTTCTATATCTCTGCCAAACAGACTCCCCGGAGGTTGAGCTTTCAGAAGCAAGCTTAACTCTTAGGGAGGAAGCAGCAGAATGTGCCTCTCACATCTAGCCTGTAGGAATTCAGGTTGGCAAGTTCTATGGGGAAGCCCATTGGCGCCTTCGTTGGAAACGGGTTTGGAAATTTCAGTTTCAAAATCTCTGTGAAAAAGCGTCAGAGAAGCTTCTCCGTTTAGAATCCAGCATATCTCACTGAACCGAAGAAGTGGTAGTTAGAAGGGAGTTAGAGCTGCAAGCAGTTTGGTTTGGGAAATTAGACGCGAAATGAAACTGCAAATGCCTTCCAACAGGCTTGGAAAAGTGTGTTCTATATCTCTGCCAAACAAACTCCCCGGAGGTTGAGCTTTCAGAAGCAAGTTTAACTCTAAGGGAGGAAGCAGCAGAATGTGCCTCTCACATCTAGCCTGTAGGAATTCAGGTTGGCAAGTTCTATGGGGAAGCCCATTGCTGCCTATGGTGGAAACGGCATGGGAGATTTCAGTTTCAAAATCTCTGTGAAAAAGCGTCAGAGAAGCTTCTCCGTTTAGAATCCAGCATATCTCACTGAACCGAAGAAGTGGTAGTTAGAAGGGAGTTAGAGCTGCAAGCAGTTTGGTTTGGGAAATTAGACGCGAAATAAAACTGCAAATGCCTTCCAACAGGCTTGGAAAAGTGTGTTCTATATCTCTGCCAAACAAACTCCCCGGAGGTTGAGCTTTCAGAAGCTAGTTTAACTCTAAGGGAGGAAGCAGCAGAATGTGCCTCTCACATCTAGCCTTTAGGAATTCAGGTTGGCAAGTTCTATGGGGAAGCCCATTGGCGCCTTCGTTGGAAACGGGTTTGGAAATTTCAGTTTCAAAATCTCTGTGAAAAAGCGTCAGAGAAGCTTCTCCGTTTAGAATCCAGCATATCTCACTGAACCGAAGAAGTGGTAGTTAGAAGGGAGTTAGAGCTGCAAGCAGTTTGGTTTGGGAAATTAGATGCGAAATGACACTGCAAAGGCCTTCCAACAGGCTTGGAAAAGTGTGTTCTATATCTGTGCCAAACAGAGTCCCCGGAAGTTGAGCTTTCAGAAGCAAGCTTAACTGTTAGGGAGGAAGCAGCGGAATGTGCCTCTCACATCTAGCCTGTAGGAATTGAGGTTGGCAAGTTCTATGGGGAAGCCCATTGCTGCCTATGGTGGAAACGGCATGGGAGATTTCAGTTTCAAAATCTCTGTGAGAAAGCGTCAGAGAAGCTTCTCCGTTTAGAATCCAGCATATCTCACTGAACCGAAGAAGTGGTAGTTAGAAGGGAGTTAGAGCTGCAAGCAGTTTGGTTTGGGAAATTAGACGCGAAATGAAACTGCAAATGCCTTCCAACAGGCTTGGAAAAGTGTGTTCTATATCTCTGCCAAACAAACTCCCCGGAGGTTGAGCTTTCAGAAGCTAGTTTAACTCTAAGGGAGGAAGCAGCAGAATGTGCCTCTCACATCTAGCCTTTAGGAATTCAGGTTGGCAAGTTCTATGGGGAAGCCCATTGGCGCCTTCGTTGGAAACGGGTTTGGAAATTTCAGTTTCAAAATCTCTGTGAAAAAGCGTCAGAGAAGCTTCTCCGTTTAGAATCCAGCATATCTCACTGAACCGAAGAAGTGGTAGTTAGAAGGGAGTTAGAGCTGCAAGCAGTTTGGTTTGGGAAATTAGATGCGAAATGACACTGCAAAGGCCTTCCAACAGGCGTGGAAAAGTGTGTTCTATATCTCTGCCAAACAGACTCCCCGGAGGTTGAGCTTTCAGAAGCAAGCTTAACTCTTAGGGAGGAAGCAGCAGAATGTGCCTCTCACATCTAGCCTGTAGGAATTCAGGTTGGCAAGTTCTATGGGGAAGCCCATTGGCGCCTTCGTTGGAAACGGGTTTGGAAATTTCAGTTTCAAAATCTCTGTGAAAAAGCGTCAGAGAAGCTTCTCCGTTTAGAATCCAGCATATCTCACTGAACCGAAGAAGTGGTAGTTAGAAGGGAGTTAGAGCTGCAAGCAGTTTGGTTTGGGAAATTAGACGCGAAATGAAACTGCAAATGCCTTCCAACAGGCTTGGAAAAGTGTGTTCTATATCTCTGCCAAACAAACTCCCCGGAGGTTGAGCTTTCAGAAGCAAGTTTAACTCTAAGGGAGGAAGCAGCAGAATGTGCCTCTCACATCTAGCCTGTAGGAATTCAGGTTGGCAAGTTCTATGGGGAAGCCCATTGCTGTCTATGGTGGAAACGGCATGGGAGATTTCAGTTTCAAAATCTCTGTGAAAAAGCGTCAGAGAAGCTTCTCCGTTTAGAATCCAGCATATCTCACTGAACCGAAGAAGTGGTAGTTAGAAGGGAGTTAGAGCTGCAAGCAGTTTGGTTTGGGAAATTAGACGCGAAATGAAACTGCAAATGCCTTCCAACAGGCTTGGAAAAGTGTGTTCTATATCTCTGCCAAACAAACTCCCCGGAGGTTGAGCTTTCAGAAGCTAGTTTAACTCTAAGGGAGGAAGCAGCACAATGTGCCTCTCACATCTAGCCTTTAGGAATTCAGGTTGGCAAGTTCTATGGGGAAGCCCATTGGCGCCTTCGTTGGAAACGGGTTTGGAAATTTCAGTTTCAAAATCTCTGTGAAAAAGCGTCAGAGAATCTTCTCCGTTTAGAATCCAGCATATCTCACTGAACCGAAGAAGTGGTAGTTAGAAGGGAGTTAGAGCTGCAAGCAGTTTGGTTTGGGAAATTAGATGCGAAATGACACTGCAAAGGCCTTCCAACAGGCTTGGAAAAGTGTGTTCTATATCTGTGCCAAACAGAGTCCCCGGAAGTTGAGCTTTCAGAAGCAAGCTTAACTGTTAGGGAGGAAGCAGCGGAATGTGCCTCTCACATCTAGCCTGTAGGAATTCAGGTTGGCAAGTTCTATGGGGAAGCCCATTGCTGCCTATGGTGGAAACGGCATGGGAGATTTCAGTTTCAAAATCTCTGTGAGAAAGCGTCAGAGAAGCTTCTCCGTTTAGAATCCAGCATATCTCACTGAACCGAAGAAGTGGTAGTTAGAAGGGAGTTAGAGCTGCAAGCAGTTTGGTTTGGGAAATTAGACGCGAAATGAAACTGCAAATGCCTTCCAACAGGCTTGGAAAAGTGTGTTCTATATCTCTGCCAAACAAACTCCCCGGAGGTTGAGCTTTCAGAAGCTAGTTTAACTCTAAGGGAGGAAGCAGCAGAATGTGCCTCTCACATCTAGCCTTTAGGAATTCAGGTTGGCAAGTTCTATGGGGAAGCCCATTGGCGCCTTCGTTGGAAACGGGTTTGGAAATTTCAGTTTCAAAATCTCTGTGAGAAAGCGTCAGAGAAGCTTCTCCGTTTAGAATCCAGCATATCTCACTGAACCGAAGAAGTGGTAGTTAGAAGGGAGTTAGAGCTGCAAGCAGTTTGGTTTGGGAAATTAGATGCGAAATGACACTGCAAAGGCCTTCCAACATGCTTGGAAAATTGTGTTCTATATCTCTGCCAAACAGACTCCCCGGAGGTTGAGCTTTCAGAAGCAAGCTTAACTCTTAGGGAGGAAGCAGCAGAATGTGCCTCTCACATCTAGCCTGTAGGAATTCAGGTTGGCAAGTTCTATGGGGAAGCCCATTGCTGCCTATGGTGGAAACGGCATGGGAGATTTCAGTTTCAAAATCTCTGTGAAAAAGCGTCAGAGAAGCTTCTCCGTTTAGAATCCAGCATATCTCACTGAACCGAAGAAGTGGTAGTTAGAAGGGAGTTAGAGCTGCAAGCAGTTTGGTTTGGGAAATTAGACGCGAAATGAAACTGCAAATGCCTTCCAACAGGCTTGGAAAAGTGTGTTCTATATCTGTCCCAAACAAACTCCCCGGAGGTTGAGCTTTCAGAAGCTAGTTTAACTCTAAGGGAGGAAGCAGCAGAATGTGCCTCTCACATCTAGCCTGTAGGAATTCAGGTTGGCAAGTTCTATGGGGAAGCCCATTGGCGCCTTCGTTGGAAACGGGTTTGGAAATTTCAGTTTCAAAATCTCTGTGAAAAAGCGTCAGAGAAGCTTCTCCGTTTAGAATCCAGCATATCTCACTGAACCGAAGAAGTGGTAGTTAGAAGGGAGTTAGAGCTGCAAGCAGTTTGGTTTGGGAAATTAGATGCGAAATGACACTGCAAAGGCCTTCCAACAGGCGTGGAAAAGTGTGTTCTATATCTCTGCCAAACAGACTCCCCGGAGGTTGAGCTTTCAGAAGCAAGCTTAACTCTTAGGGAGGAAGCAGCAGAATGTGCCTCTCACATCTAGCCTGTAGGAATTCAGGTTGGCAAGTTCTATGGGGAAGCCCATTGGCGCCTTCGTTGGAAACGGGTTTGGAAATTTCAGTTTCAAAATCTCTGTGAAAAAGCGTCAGAGAAGCTTCTCCGTTTAGAATCCAGCATATCTCACTGAACCGAAGAAGTGGTAGTTAGAAGGGAGTTAGAGCTGCAAGCAGTTTGGTTTGGGAAATTAGACGCGAAATGAAACTGCAAATGCCTTCCAACAGGCTTGGAAAAGTGTGTTCTATATCTCTGCCAAACAAACTCCCCGGAGGTTGAGCTTTCAGAAGCAAGTTTAACTCTAAGGGAGGAAGCAGCAGAATGTGCCTCTCACATCTAGCCTGTAGGAATTCAGGTTGGCAAGTTCTATGGGGAAGCCCATTGCTGCCTATGGTGGAAACGGCATGGGAGATTTCAGTTTCAAAATCTCTGTGAAAAAGCGTCAGAGAAGCTTCTCCGTTTAGAATCCAGCATATCTCACTGAACCGAAGAAGTGGTAGTTAGAAGGGAGTTAGAGCTGCAAGCAGTTTGGTTTGGGAAATTAGACGCGAAATAAAACTGCAAATGCCTTCCAACAGGCTTGGAAAAGTGTGTTCTATATCTCTGCCAAACAAACTCCCCGGAGGTTGAGCTTTCAGAAGCTAGTTTAACTCTAAGGGAGGAAGCAGCAGAATGTGCCTCTCACATCTAGCCTTTAGGAATTCAGGTTGGCAAGTTCTATGGGGAAGCCCATTGGCGCCTTCGTTGGAAACGGGTTTGGAAATTTCAGTTTCAAAATCTCTGTGAAAAAGCGTCAGAGAAGCTTCTCCGTTTAGAATCCAGCATATCTCACTGAACCGAAGAAGTGGTAGTTAGAAGGGAGTTAGAGCTGCAAGCAGTTTGGTTTGGGAAATTAGATGCGAAATGACACTGCAAAGGCCTTCCAACAGGCTTGGAAAAGTGTGTTCTATATCTGTGCCAAACAGAGTCCCCGGAAGTTGAGCTTTCAGAAGCAAGCTTAACTGTTAGGGAGGAAGCAGCGGAATGTGCCTCTCACATCTAGCCTGTAGGAATTGAGGTTGGCAAGTTCTATGGGGAAGCCCATTGCTGCCTATGGTGGAAACGGCATGGGAGATTTCAGTTTCAAAATCTCTGTGAGAAAGCGTCAGAGAAGCTTCTCCGTTTAGAATCCAGCATATCTCACTGAACCGAAGAAGTGGTAGTTAGAAGGGAGTTAGAGCTGCAAGCAGTTTGGTTTGGGAAATTAGACGCGAAATGAAACTGCAAATGCCTTCCAACAGGCTTGGAAAAGTGTGTTCTATATCTCTGCCAAACAAACTCCCCGGAGGTTGAGCTTTCAGAAGCTAGTTTAACTCTAAGGGAGGAAGCAGCAGAATGTGCCTCTCACATCTAGCCTTTAGGAATTCAGGTTGGCAAGTTCTATGGGGAAGCCCATTGGCGCCTTCGTTGGAAACGGGTTTGGAAATTTCAGTTTCAAAATCTCTGTGAAAAAGCGTCAGAGAAGCTTCTCCGTTTAGAATCCAGCATATCTCACTGAACCGAAGAAGTGGTAGTTAGAAGGGAGTTAGAGCTGCAAGCAGTTTGGTTTGGGAAATTAGATGCGAAATGACACTGCAAAGGCCTTCCAACATGCTTGGAAAATTGTGTTCTATATCTCTGCCAAACAGACTCCCCGGAGGTTGAGCTTTCAGAAGCAAGCTTAACTCTTAGGGAGGAAGCAGCAGAATGTGCCTCTCACATCTAGCCTGTAGGAATTCAGGTTGGCAAGTTCTATGGGGAAGCCCATTGCTGCCTATGGTGGAAACGGCATGGGAGATTTCAGTTTCAAAATCTCTGTGAAAAAGCGTCAGAGAAGCTTCTCCGTTTAGAATCCAGCATATCTCACTGAACCGAAGAAGTGGTAGTTAGAAGGCAGTTAGAGCTGCAAGCAGTTTGGTTTGGGAAATTAGACGCGAAATGAAACTGCAAATGCCTTCCAACAGGCTTGGAAAAGTGTGTTCTATATCTCTGCCAAACAGACTCCCTGGAGGTTGAGCTTTCAGAAGCTAGTTTAACTCTAAGGGAGGAAGCAGCAGAATGTGCCTCTCACATCTAGCCTGTAGGAATTCAGGTTGGCAAGTTCTATGGGGAAGCCCATTGCTGCCTGTGGTGGAAACGGCATGGGAGATTTCAGTTTCAAAATCTCTGTGAAAAAGCGTCAGAGAAGCTTCTCCGTTTAGAATCCAGCATATCTCACTGAACCGAAGAAGTGGTAGTAAGAAGGCAGTTAGAGCTGCAAGCAGTTTGGTTTGGGAAATTAGACGCGAAATGAAACTGCAAATGCCTTCCAACAGGCTTGGAAAAGTGTGTTCTATATCTCTGCCAAACAAACTCCCCGGAGGTTGAGCTTTCAGAAGCAAGTTTAACTCTAAGGGAGGAAGCAGCAGAATGTGCCTCTCACATCTAGCCTGTAGGAATTCAGGTTGGCAAGTTCTATGGGGAAGCCCATTGCTGCCTATGGTGGAAACGGCATGGGATTTTTCAGTTTCAAAATCTCTGTGAAAAAGCGTCAGAGAAGCTTCTCCGTTTAGAATCCAGCATATCTCACTGAACCGAAGAAGTGGTAGTTAGAAGGGAGTTAGAGCTGCAAGCAGTTTGGTTTGGGAAATTAGACGCGAAATGAAACTGCAAATGCCTTCCAACAGGCTTGGAAAAGTGTGTTCTATATCTCAGCCAAACAAACTCCCCGGAGGTTGAGCTTTCAGAAGCAAGTTTAACTCTAAGGGAGGAAGCAGCAGAATGTGCCTCTCACATCTAGCCCTTAGGAATTCAGGTTGGCAAGTTCTATGGGGAAGCCCATTGCTGCCTATGGTGGAAACGGCATGGGAGATTTCAGTTTCAAAATCTCTGTGAAAAAGCGTCAGAGAAGCTTCTCCGTTTAGAATCCAGCATATCTCACTGAACCGAAGAAGTGGTAGTTAGAAGGAAGTTAGAGCTGCAAGCAGTTTGGTTTGGGAAATTAGATGCGAAATGACACTGCAAAGGCCTTCCAACAGGCTTGGAAAAGTGTGTTCTATATCTGTGCCAAACAGAGTCCCCGGAGGTTGAGCTTTCAGAAGCAAGCTTAACTGTTAGGGAGGAAGCAGCGGAATGTGCCTCTCACATCTAGCCTGTAGGAATTCAGGTTGGCAAGTTCTATGGGGAAGCCCATTGCTGCCTATGGTGGAAACGGCATGGGAGATTTCAGTTTCAAAATCTCTGTGAAAAAGCGTCAGAGAAGCTTCTCCGTTTAGAATCCAGCATATCTCACTGAACCGAAGAAGTGGTAGTTAGAAGGGAGTTAGAGCTGCAAGCAGTTTGGTTTGGGAAATTAGACGCGAAATGAAACTGCAAATGCCTTCCAACAGGCTTGGAAAAGTGTGTTCTATATCTCTGCCAAAAAAACTCCCCGGAGGTTGAGCTTTCAGAAGCTAGTTTAACTCTAAGGGAGGAAGCAGCAGAATGTGCCTCTCACATCTAGCCTGTAGGAATTCAGGTTGGCAAGTTCTATGGGGAAGCCCATTGGCGCCTTCGTTGGAAACGGGTTTGGAAATTTCAGTTTCAAAATCTCTGTGAAAAAGCGTCAGAGAAGCTTCTCCGTTTAGAATCCAGCATATCTCACTGAACCGAAGAAGTGGTAGTTAGAAGGGAGTTAGAGCTGCAAGCAGTTTGGTTTGGGAAATTAGATGCGAAATGACACTGCAAAGGCCTTCCAACAGGCTTGGAAAAGTGTGTTCTATATCTGTGCCAAACAGAGTCCCCGGAGGTTGAGCTTTCAGAAGCAAGCTTAACTGTTAGGGAGGAAGCAGCAGAATGTGCCTCTAACATCTAGCCTGTAGGAATTCAGGTTGGCAAGTTCTATGGGGAAGCCCATTGCTGCCTATGGTGGAAACGGCATGGGAGATTTCAGTTTCAAAATCTCTGTGAAAAAGCGTCAGAGAAGCTTCTCCGTTTAGAATCCAGCATATCTCACTGGACCGAAGAAGTGGTAGTTAGAAGGGAGTTAGAGCTGCAAGCAGTTTGGTTTGGGAAATTAGACGCGAAATGAAACTGCAAAGGCCTTCCAACACGCTTGGAAAAGTGTGTTCTATATCTCTGCCAAACAAACTCCCCGGAGGTTGAGCTTTCAGAAGCTAGTTTAACTCTAAGGGAGGAAGCAGCAGAATGTGCCTCTCACATCTAGCCTGTAGGAATTCAGGTTGGCAAGTTCTATGGGGAAGCCCATTGGCGCCTTCGTTGGAAACGGGTTTGGAAATTTCAGTTTCAAAATCTCTGTGAAAAAGCGTCAGAGAAGCTTCTCCGTTTAGAATCCAGCATATCTCACTGAACCGAAGAAGTGGTAGTTAGAAGGGAGTTAGAGCTGCAAGCAGTTTGGTTTGGGAAATTAGATGCGAAATGACACTGCAAAGGCCTTCCAACAGGCTTGGAAAAGTGTGTTCTATATCTGTGCCAAACAGACTCCCCGGAGGTTGAGCTTTCAGAAGCAAGCTTAACTGTTAGGGAGGAAGCAGCAGAATGTGCCTCTCACATCTAGCCTGTAGGAATTCAGGTTGGCAAGTTCTATGGGGAAGCCCATTGCTGCCTATGGTGGAAACGGCATGGGAGATTTCAGTTTCAAAATCTCTGTGAAAAAGCGTCAGAGAAGCTTCTCCGTTTAGAATCCAGCATATCTCACTGAACCGAAGAAGTGGTAGTTAGAAGGCAGTTAGAGCTGCAAGCAGTTTGGTTTGGGAAATTAGACGCGAAATGAAACTGCAAATGCCTTCCAACAGGCTTGGAAAAGTGTGTTCTATATCTCTGCCAAACAAACTCCCCGGAGGTTGAGCTTTCAGAAGCAAGTTTAACTCTAAGGGAGGAAGCAGCAGAATGTGCCTCTCACATCTACCCTGTAGGATTTCAGGTTGGCAAGTTCTATGGGGAAGCCCATTGCTGCCTATGGTGGAAACGGCATGGGAGATTTCAGTTTCAAAATCTCTGTGAAAAAGCGTCAGAGAAGCTTCTCCGTTTAGAATCCAGCATATCTCACTGAACCGAAGAAGTGGTAGTTAGAAGGGAGTTAGAGCTGCAAGCAGTTTGGTTTGGGCAATTAGACGCGAAATGAAACTGCAAATGCCTTCCAACAGGCTTGGAAAAGTGTGTTCTATATCTCTGCCAAACAAACTCCCCGGAGGTTGAGCTTTCAGAAGCTAGTTTAACTCTAAGGGAGGAAGCAGCAGAATGTGCCTCTCACATCTAGCCTGTAGGAATTCAGGTTGGCAAGTTCTATGGGGAAGCCCATTGGCGCCTTCGTTGGAAACGGGTTTGGAAATTTCAGTTTCAAAATCTCTGTGAAAAAGCGCCAGAGAAGCTTCTCCGTTTAGAATCCAGCATATCTCACTGAACCGAAGAAGTGGTAGTTAGAAGGGAGTTAGAGCTGCAAGCAGTTTGGTTTGGGAAATTAGACGCGAAATGACACTGCAAAGGCCATCCAACAGGCTTGGAAAAGTGTGTTCTATATCTCTGCCAAACAGAGTCCCCGGAGGTTGAGCTTTCAGAAGCAAGCTTAACTGTTAGGGAGGAAGCAGCAGAATGTGCCTCTCACATCTAGCCTGTAGGAATTCAGGTTGGCAAGTTCTATGGGGAAGCCCATTGCTGCCTATGGTGGAAACGGCATGGGAGATTTCAGTTTCAAAATCTCTGTGAAAAAGCGTCAGAGAAGCTTCTCCGTTTAGAATCCAGCATATCTCACTGAACCGAAGAAGTGGTAGTTAGAAGGGAGTTAGAGCTGCAAGCAGTTTGGTTTGGGAAATTAGATGCGAAATGACACTGCAAAGGCCTTCCAACAGGCTTGGAAAAGTGTGTTCTATATCTCTGCCAAACAGACTCCCCGGAGGTTGAGCTTTCAGAAGCAAGCTTAACTCTTAGGGAGGAAGCAGCAGAATGTGCCTCTCACATCTAGCCTGTAGGAATTCAGGTTGGCAAGTTCTATGGGGAAGCCCATTGCTGCCTATGGTGGAAACGGCATGGGAGATTTCAGTTTCAAAATCTCTGTGAAAAAGCGTCAGAGAAGCTTCTCCGTTTAGAATCCAGCATATCTCACTGAACCGAAGAAGTGGTAGTTAGAAGGGAGTTAGAGCTGCAAGCAGTTTGGTTTGGGAAATTAGACGCGAAATGAAACTGCAAATGCCTTCCAACAGGCTTGGAAAAGTGTGTTCTATATCTCTGCCAAACAAACTCCCCGGAGGTTGAGCTTTCAGAAGCTAGTTTAACTCTAAGGGAGGAAGCAGCAGAATGTGCCTCTCACATCTAGCCTGTAGGAATTCAGGTTGGCAAGTTCTATGGGGAAGCCCTTTGGCGCCTTCGTTGGAAACGGGTTTGGAAATTTCAGTTTCAAAATCTCTGTGAAAAAGCGTCAGAGAAGCTTCTCCGTTTAGAATCCAGCATATCTCACTGGACCGAAGAAGTGGTAGTTAGAAGGGAGTTAGAGCTGCAAGCAGTTTGGTTTGGGAAATTAGACGCGAAATGAAACTGCAAATGCCTTCCAACAGGCTTGAAAAAGTGTGTTCTATATCTCTGCCAAACAAACTCCCCGGAGGTTGAGCTTTCAGAAGCTAGTTTAACTCTAAGGGAGGAAGCAGCAGAATGTGCCTCTCACATCTAGCCTGTAGGAATTCAGGTTGGCAAGTTCTATGGGGAAGCCCATTGCTGCCTATGGTGGAAACGGCATGGGAGATTTCAGTTTCAAAATCTCTGTGAAAAAGCGTCAGAGAAGCTTCTACGTTTAGAATCCAGCATATCTCACTGAACCGAAGAAGTGGTAGTTAGAAGGGAGTTAGAGCTGCAAGCAGTTTGGTTTGGGAAATTAGACGCGAAATGAAACTGCAAATGCCTTCCAACAGGCTTGGAAAAGTGTGTTCTATATCTCTGCCAAACAAACTCCCCGGAGGTTGAGCTTTCAGAAGCTAGTTTAACTCTAAGGGAGGAAGCAGCAGAATGTGCCTCTCACATCTAGCCTGTAGGAATTCAGGTTGGCAAGTTCTATGGGGAAGCCCATTGGCGCCTTCGTTGGAAACGCGTTTGGAAATTTCAGTTTCAAAATCTCTGTGAAAAAGCATCAGAGAAGCTTCTCCGTTTAGAATCCAGCATATCTCACTGAACCGAAGAAGTGGTAGTTAGAAGGGAGTTAGAGCTGCAAGCAGTTTGGTTTGGGAAATTAGACGCGAAATGACACTGCAAAGGCCTTCCAACAGGCTTGGAAAAGTGTGTTCTATATCTCTGCCAAACAAACTCCGCGGAGGTTGAGGTTTCAGAAGCTAGTTTAACTCTAAGGGAGGAAGCAGCAGAATGTGCCTCTCACATCTAGCCTGTAGGAATTCAGGTTGGCAAGTTCTATGGGGAAGCCCATTGCTGCCTATGGTGGAAACGGCATGGGAGATTTCAGTTTCAAAATCTCTGTGAAAAAGCGTCAGAGAAGCTTCTCCGTTTAGAATCCAGCATATCTCACTGAACCGAAGAAGTGGTAGTTAGAAGGGAGTTAGAGCTGCAAGCAGTTTGGTTTGGGAAATTAGATGCGAAATGACACTGCAAAGGCCTTCCAACAGGCTTGGAAAAGTGTGTTCTATATCTGTGCCAAACAGAGTCCCCGGAGGTTGAGCTTTCAGAAGCAAGCTTAACTGTTAGGGAGGAAGCAGCAGAATGTGCCTCTAACATCTAGCCTGTAGGAATTCAGGTTGGCAAGTTCTATGGGGAAGCCCATTGCTGCCTATGGTGGAAACGGCATGGGAGATTTCAGTTTCAAAATCTCTGTGAAAAAGCGTCAGAGAAGCTTCTCCGTTTAGAATCCAGCATATCTCACTGGACCGAAGAAGTGGTAGTTAGAAGGGAGTTAGAGCTGCAAGCAGTTTGGTTTGGGAAATTAGACGCGAAATGAAACTGCAAAGGCCTTCCAACACGCTTGGAAAAGTGTGTTCTATATCTCTGCCAAACAAACTCCCCGGAGGTTGAGCTTTCAGAAGCTAGTTTAACTCTAAGGGAGGAAGCAGCAGAATGTGCCTCTCACATCTAGCCTGTAGGAATTCAGGTTGGCAAGTTCTATGGGGAAGCCCATTGGCGCCTTCGTTGGAAACGGGTTTGGAAATTTCAGTTTCAAAATCTCTGTGAAAAAGCGTCAGAGAAGCTTCTCCGTTTAGAATCCAGCATATCTCACTGAACCGAAGAAGTGGTAGTTAGAAGGGAGTTAGAGCTGCAAGCAGTTTGGTTTGGGAAATTAGATGCGAAATGACACTGCAAAGGCCTTCCAACAGGCTTGGAAAAGTGTGTTCTATATCTGTGCCAAACAGACTCCCCGGAGGTTGAGCTTTCAGAAGCAAGCTTAACTGTTAGGGAGGAAGCAGCAGAATGTGCCTCTCACATCTAGCCTGTAGGAATTCAGGTTGGCAAGTTCTATGGGGAAGCCCATTGCTGCCTATGGTGGAAACGGCATGGGAGATTTCAGTTTCAAAATCTCTGTGAAAAAGCGTCAGAGAAGCTTCTCCGTTTAGAATCCAGCATATCTCACTGAACCGAAGAAGTGGTAGTTAGAAGGCAGTTAGAGCTGCAAGCAGTTTGGTTTGGGAAATTAGACGCGAAATGAAACTGCAAATGCCTTCCAACAGGCTTGGAAAAGTGTGTTCTATATCTCTGCCAAACAAACTCCCCGGAGGTTGAGCTTTCAGAAGCAAGTTTAACTCTAAGGGAGGAAGCAGCAGAATGTGCCTCTCACATCTACCCTGTAGGATTTCAGGTTGGCAAGTTCTATGGGGAAGCCCATTGCTGCCTATGGTGGAAACGGCATGGGAGATTTCAGTTTCAAAATCTCTGTGAAAAAGCGTCAGAGAAGCTTCTCCGTTTAGAATCCAGCATATCTCACTGAACCGAAGAAGTGGTAGTTAGAAGGGAGTTAGAGCTGCAAGCAGTTTGGTTTGGGCAATTAGACGCGAAATGAAACTGCAAATGCCTTCCAACAGGCTTGGAAAAGTGTGTTCTATATCTCTGCCAAACAAACTCCCCGGAGGTTGAGCTTTCAGAAGCTAGTTTAACTCTAAGGGAGGAAGCAGCAGAATGTGCCTCTCACATCTAGCCTGTAGGAATTCAGGTTGGCAAGTTCTATGGGGAAGCCCATTGGCGCCTTCGTTGGAAACGGGTTTGGAAATTTCAGTTTCAAAATCTCTGTGAAAAAGCGCCAGAGAAGCTTCTCCGTTTAGAATCCAGCATATCTCACTGAACCGAAGAAGTGGTAGTTAGAAGGGAGTTAGAGCTGCAAGCAGTTTGGTTTGGGAAATTAGACGCGAAATGACACTGCAAAGGCCATCCAACAGGCTTGGAAAAGTGTGTTCTATATCTCTGCCAAACAGAGTCCCCGGAGGTTGAGCTTTCAGAAGCAAGCTTAACTGTTAGGGAGGAAGCAGCAGAATGTGCCTCTCACATCTAGCCTGTAGGAATTCAGGTTGGCAAGTTCTATGGGGAAGCCCATTGCTGCCTATGGTGGAAACGGCATGGGAGATTTCAGTTTCAAAATCTCTGTGAAAAAGCGTCAGAGAAGCTTCTCCGTTTAGAATCCAGCATATCTCACTGAACCGAAGAAGTGGTAGTTAGAAGGGAGTTAGAGCTGCAAGCAGTTTGGTTTGGGAAATTAGATGCGAAATGACACTGCAAAGGCCTTCCAACAGGC
This sequence comes from Cynocephalus volans, assembly GCF_027409185.1. Classification (NCBI taxonomy): domain Eukaryota; kingdom Metazoa; phylum Chordata; class Mammalia; order Dermoptera; family Cynocephalidae; genus Cynocephalus; species Cynocephalus volans. Next base: position 424,984 of record NW_026902378.1, read on the forward strand.
TTGGAAAAGTGTGTTCTATATCTCTGCCAAACAGACTCCCCGGAGGTTGAGCTTTCAGAAGCAAGCTTAACTCTTAGGGAGGAAGCAGCAGAATGTGCCTCTCACATCTAGCCTGTAGGAATTCAGGTTGGCAAGTTCTATGGGGAAGCCCATTGCTGCCTATGGTGGAAACGGCATGGGAGATTTCAGTTTCAAAATCTCTGTGAAAAAGCGTCAGAGAAGCTTCTCCGTTTAGAATCCAGCATATCTCACTGAACCGAAGAAGTGGTAGTTAGAAGGGAGTTAGAGCTGCAAGCAGTTTGGTTTGGGAAATTAGACGCGAAATGAAACTGCAAATGCCTTCCAACAGGCTTGGAAAAGTGTGTTCTATATCTCTGCCAAACAAACTCCCCGGAGGTTGAGCTTTCAGAAGCTAGTTTAACTCTAAGGGAGGAAGCAGCAGAATGTGCCTCTCACATCTAGCCTGTAGGAATTCAGGTTGGCAAGTTCTATGGGGAAGCCCTTTGGCGCCTTCGTTGGAAACGGGTTTGGAAATTTCAGTTTCAAAATCTCTGTGAAAAAGCGTCAGAGAAGCTTCTCCGTTTAGAATCCAGCATATCTCACTGGACCGAAGAAGTGGTAGTTAGAAGGGAGTTAGAGCTGCAAGCAGTTTGGTTTGGGAAATTAGACGCGAAATGAAACTGCAAATGCCTTCCAACAGGCTTGAAAAAGTGTGTTCTATATCTCTGCCAAACAAACTCCCCGGAGGTTGAGCTTTCAGAAGCTAGTTTAACTCTAAGGGAGGAAGCAGCAGAATGTGCCTCTCACATCTAGCCTGTAGGAATTCAGGTTGGCAAGTTCTATGGGGAAGCCCATTGCTGCCTATGGTGGAAACGGCATGGGAGATTTCAGTTTTAAAATCTCTGTGAAAAAGCGTCAGAGAAGCTTCTACGTTTAGAATCCAGCATATCTCACTGAACCGAAGAAGTGGTAGTTAGAAGGGAGTTAGAGCTGCAAGCAGTTTGGTTTGGGAAATTAGACGCGAAATGAAACTGCAAATGCCTTCCAACAGGCTTGGAAAAGTGTGTTCTATATCTCTGCCAAACAAACTCCCCGGAGGTTGAGCTTTCAGAAGCTAGTTTAACTCTAAGGGAGGAAGCAGCAGAATGTGCCTCTCACATCTAGCCTGTAGGAATTCAGGTTGGCAAGTTCTATGGGGAAGCCCATTGGCGCCTTCGTTGGAAACGCGTTTGGAAATTTCAGTTTCAAAATCTCTGTGAAAAAGCATCAGAGAAGCTTCTCCGTTTAGAATCCAGCATATCTCACTGAACCGAAGAAGTGGTAGTTAGAAGGGAGTTAGAGCTGCAAGCAGTTTGGTTTGGGAAATTAGACGCGAAATGACACTGCAAAGGCCTTCCAACAGGCTTGGAAAAGTGTGTTCTATATCTCTGCCAAACAAACTCCGCGGAGGTTGAGGTTTCAGAAGCTAGTTTAACTCTAAGGGAGGAAGCAGCAGAATGTGCCTCTCACATCTAGCCTGTAGGAATTCAGGTTGGCAAGTTCTATGGGGAAGCCCATTGCTGCCTATGGTGGAAACGGCATGGGAGATTTCAGTTTCAAAATCTCTGTGAAAAAGCGTCAGAGAAGCTTCTCCGTTTAGAATCCAGCATATCTCACTGAACCGAAGAAGTGGTAGTTAGAAGGGAGTTAGAGCTGCAAGCAGTTTGGTTTGGGAAATTAGATGCGAAATGACACTGCAAAGGCCTTCCAACAGGCTTGGAAAAGTGTGTTCTATATCTCTGCCAAACAGACTCCCCGGAGGTTGAGCTTTCAGAAGCAAGCTTAACTCTTAGGGAGGAAGCAGCAGAATGTGCCTCTCACATCTAGCCTGTAGGAATTCAGGTTGGCAAGTTCTATGGGGAAGCCCATTGCTGCCTATGGTGGAAACGGCATGGGAGATTTCAGTTTCAAAATCTCTGTGAAAAAGCGTCAGAGAAGCTTCTCCGTTTAGAATCCAGCATATCTCACTGAACCGAAGAAGTGGTAGTTAGAAGGGAGTTAGAGCTGCAAGCAGTTTGGTTTGGGAAATTAGACGCGAAATGAAACTGCAAATGCCTTCCAACAGGATTGGAAAAGTGTGTTCTATATCTCTGCCAAACAAACTCCCCGGAGGTTGAGCTTTCAGAAGCAAGTTTAACTCTAAGGGAGGAAGCAGCAGAATGTGCCTCTCACATCTAGCCTGTAGGAATTCAGGTTGGCAAGTTCTATGGGGAAGCCCATTGCTGCCTATGGTGGAAACGGCATGGGAGATTTCAGTTTCAAAATCTCTGTGAAAAAGCGTCAGAGAAGCTTCTCCGTTTAGAATCCAGCATATCTCACTGAACCGAAGAAGTGGTAGTTAGAAGGGAGTTAGAGCTGCAAGCAGTTTGGTTTGGGAAATTAGATGCGGAATGACACTGCAAAGGCCTTCCAACAGGCTTGGAAAAGTGTGTTCTATATCTGTGCCAAACAGAGTCCCCGGAGGTTGAGCTTTCAGAAGCCAGCTTAACTGTTAGGGAGGAAGCAGCAGAATGTGCCTCTCACATCTAGCCTGTAGGAATTCAGGTTGGCAAGTTCTATGGGGAAGCCCATTGCTGCCTATGGTGGAAACGGCATGGGAGATTTCAGTTTCAAAATCTCTGTGAAAAAGCGTCAGAGAAGCTTCTACGTTTAGAATCCAGCATATCTCACTGAACCGAAGAAGTGGTAGTTAGAAGGGAGTTAGAGCTGCAAGCAGTTTGGTTTGGGAAATTAGACGCGAAATGAAACTGCAAATGCCTTCCAACAGGCTTGGAAAAGTGTGTTCTATATCTCTGCCAAACAAACTCCCCGGAGGTTGAGCTTTCAGAAGCTAGTTTAACTCTAAGGGAGGAAGCAGCAGAATGTGCCTCTCACATCTAGCCTGTAGGAATTCAGGTTGGCAAGTTCTATGGGGAAGCCCATTGGCGCCTTCGTTGGAAACGGGTTTGGAAATTTCAGTTTCAAAATCTCTGTGAAAAAGCATCAGAGAAGCTTCTCCGTTTAGAATCCAGCATATCTCACTGAACCGAAGAAGTGGTAGTTAGAAGGGAGTTAGAGCTGCAAGCAGTTTGGTTTGGGAAATTAGACGCGAAATGACACTGCAAAGGCCTTCCAACAGGCTTGGAAAAGTGTGTTCTATATCTGTGCCAAACAGAGTCCCCGGAGGTTGAGCTTTCAGAAGCAAGCTTAACTGTTAGGGAGGAAGCAGCAGAATGTGCCTCTCACATCTAGCCTGTAGGAATTCAGGTTGGCAAGTTCTATGGGGAAGCCCATTGCTGCCTATGGTGGAAACGGCATGGGAGATTTCAGTTTCAAAATCTCTGTGAAAAAGCGTCAGAGAAGCTTCTCCGTTTAGAATCCAGCATATCTCACTGAACCGAAGAAGTGGTAGTTACAAGGGAGTTAGAGCTGCAAGCAGTTTGGTTTGGGAAATTAGACGCGAAATGAAACTGCAAAAGCCTTCCAACAGGCTTGGAAAAGTGTGTTCTATATCTCTGCCAAACAAACTCCCCGGAGGTTGAGGTTTCAGAAGCTAGTTTAACTCTAAGGGAGGAAGCAGCAGAATGTGCCTCTCACATCTAGCCTGTAGGAATTCAGGTTGGCAAGTTCTATGGGGAAGCCCATTGCTGCCTATGGTGGAAACGGCATGGGAGATTTCAGTTTCAAAATCTCTGTGAAAAAGCGTCAGAGAAGCTTCTCCGTTTAGAATCCAGCATATCTCACTGAACCGAAGAAGTGGTAGTTAGAAGGGAGTTAGAGCTGCAAGCAGTTTGGTTTGGGAAATTAGATGCGAAATGACACTGCAAAGGCCTTCCAACAGGCTTGGAAAAGTGTGTTCTATATCTCTGCCAAACAGACTCCCCGGAGGTTGAGCTTTCAGAAGCAAGCTTAACTCTTAGGGAGGAAGCAGCAGAATGTGCCTCTCACATCTAGCCTGTAGGAATTCAGGTTGGCAAGTTCTATGGGGAAGCCCATTGCTGCCTATGGTGGAAACGGCATGGGAGATTTCAGTTTCAAAATCTCTGTGAAAAAGCGTCAGAGAAGCTTCTCCGTTTAGAATCCAGCATATCTCACTGAACCGAAGAAGTGGTAGTTAGAAGGCAGTTAGAGCTGCAAGCAGTTTGGTTTGGGAAATTAGACGCGAAATGAAACTGCAAATGCCTTCCAACAGGCTTGGAAAAGTGTGTTCTATATCTCTGCCAAACAAACTCCCCGGAGGTTGAGCTTTCAGAAGCTAGTTTAACTCTAAGGGAGGAAGCAGCAGAATGTGCCTCTCACATCTAGCCTGTAGGAATTCAGGTTGGCAAGTTCTATGGGGAAGCCCATTGGCGCCTTCGTTGGAAACGGGTTTGGAAATTTCAGTTTCAAAATCTCTGTGAAAAAGCGACAGAGAAGCTTCTCCGTTTAGAATCCAGCATATCTCACTGAACCGAAGAAGTGGTAGTTAGAAGGCAGTTAGAGCTGCAAGCAGTTTGGTTTGGGAAATTAGACGCGAAATGAAACTGCAAATGCCTTCCAACAGGCTTGGAAATGTGTGTTCTATATGTCTGCCAAACAAACTCCCCGGAGGTTGAGCTTTCAGAAGCAAGTTTAACTCTAAGGGAGGAAGCAGCAGAATGTGCCTCTCACATCTAGCCTGTAGGAATTCAGGTTGGCAAGTTCTATGGGGAAGCCCATTGCTGCCTATGGTGGAAACGGCATGGGAGATTTCAGTTTCAAAATCTCTGTGCAAAAGCGTCAGAGAAGCTTCTCCGTTTAGAATCCAGCATATCTCACTGGACTGAAGAAGTGGTAGTTAGAAGGGAGTTAGAGCTGCAAGCAGTTTGGTTTGGGAAATTAGACGCGAAATGAAACTGCAAATGCCTTCCAACAGGCTTGGAAAAGTGTGTTCTATATCTCTGCCAAACAAACTCCCCGGAGGTTGAGCTTTCAGAAGCTAGTTTAACTCTAAGGGAGGAAGCAGCAGAATGTGCCTCTCACATCTAGCCTGTAGGAATTCAGGTTGGCAAGTTCTATGGGGAAGCCCATTGGCGCCTTCGTTGGAAACGGGTTTGGAAATTTCAGTTTCAAAATCTCTGTGAAAAAGCGTCAGAGAAGCTTCTCCGTTTAGAATCCAGCATATCTCACTGAACCGAAGAAGTGGTAGTTAGAAGGGAGTTAGAGCTGCAAGCAGTTTGGTTTGGGAAATTAGATGCGAAATGACACTGCAAAGGCCTTCCAACAGGCTTGGAAAAGTGTGTTCTATATCTCTGCCAAACAGACTCCCCGGAGGTTGAGCTTTCAGAAACAAGCTTAACTGTTAGGGAGGAAGCAGCAGAATGTGCCTCTCACATCTAGCCTGTAGGAATTCAGGTTGGCAAGTTCTATGGGGAAGCCCATTGCTGCCTATGGTGGAAACGGCATGGGAGATTTCAGTTTCAAAATCTCCGTGAAAAAGCGTCAGAGAAGCTTCTCCGTTTAGAATCCAGCATATCTCACTGAACCGAAGAAGTGGTAGTTAGAAGGCAGTTAGAGCTGCAAGCAGTTTGGTTTGGGAAATTAGACGCGAAATGAAACTGCAAATGCCTTCCAACAGGCTTGGAAAAGTGTGTTCTATATCTCTGCCAAACAAACTCCCCGGAGGTTGAGCTTTCAGAAGCAAGTTTAACTCTAAGGGAGGAAGCAGCAGAATGTGCCTCTCACATCTAGCCTGTAGGAATTCAGGTTGGCAAGTTCTATGGGGAAGCCCATTGCTGCCTATGGTGGAAACGGCATGGGAGATTTCAGTTTCAAAATCTCTGTGAAAAAGCGTCAGAGAAGCTTCTCCGTTTAGAATCCAGCATATCTCACTGAACCGAAGAAGTGGTAGTTAGAAGGGAGTTAGAGCTGCAAGCAGTTTGGTTTGGGAAATTAGACGCGAAATGACACTGCAAAGGCCTTCCAACAGGCTTGGAAAAGTGTGTTCTATATCTGTGCCAAACAGAGTCCCCGGAGGTTGAGCTTTCAGAAGCAAGCTTAACTGTTAGGGAGGAAGCAGCAGAATGTGCCTCTCACATCTAGCCTGTAGGAATTCAGGTTGGCAAGTTCTATGGGGAAGCCCATTGCTGCCTATGGTGGAAACGGCATGGGAGATTTCAGTTTCAAAATCTCTGTGAAAAAGCGTCAGAGAAGCTTCTCCGTTTAGAATCCAGCATATCTCACTGAACCGAAGAAGTGGTAGTTACAAGGGAGTTAGAGCTGCAAGCAGTTTGGTTTGGGAAATTAGACGCGAAATGAAACTGCAAAAGCCTTCCAACAGGCTTGGAAAAGTGTGTTCTATATCTCTGCCAAACAAACTCCCCGGAGGTTGAGGTTTCAGAAGCTAGTTTAACTCTAAGGGAGGAAGCAGCAGAATGTGCCTCTCACATCTAGCCTGTAGGAATTCAGGTTGGCAAGTTCTATGGGGAAGCCCATTGCTGCCTATGGTGGAAACGGCATGGGAGATTTCAGTTTCAAAATCTCTGTGAAAAAGCGTCAGAGAAGCTTCTCCGTTTAGAATCCAGCATATCTCACTGAACCGAAGAAGTGGTAGTTAGAAGGGAGTTAGAGCTGCAAGCAGTTTGGTTTGGGAAATTAGATGCGAAATGACACTGCAAAGGCCTTCCAACAGGCTTGGAAAAGTGTGTTCTATATCTCTGCCAAACAGACTCCCCGGAGGTTGAGCTTTCAGAAGCAAGCTTAACTCTTAGGGAGGAAGCAGCAGAATGTGCCTCTCACATCTAGCCTGTAGGAATTCAGGTTGGCAAGTTCTATGGGGAAGCCCATTGCTGCCTATGGTGGAAACGGCATGGGAGATTTCAGTTTCAAAATCTCTGTGAAAAAGCGTCAGAGAAGCTTCTCCGTTTAGAATCCAGCATATCTCACTGAACCGAAGAAGTGGTAGTTAGAAGGGAGTTAGAGCTGCAAGCAGTTTGGTTTGGGAAATTAGACGCGAAATGAAACTGCAAATGCCTTCCAACAGGCTTGGAAAAGTGTGTTCTATATCTCTGCCAAACAAACTCCCCGGAGGTTGAGCTTTCAGAAGCTAGTTTAACTCTAAGGGAGGAAGCAGCAGAATGTGCCTCTCACATCTAGCCTGTAGGAATTCAGGTTGGCAAGTTCTATGGGGAAGCCCATTGGCGCCTTCGTTGGAAACGGGTTTGGAAATTTCAGTTTCAAAATCTCTGTGAAAAAGCGTCAGAGAAGCTTCTCCGTTTAGAATCCAGCATATCTCACTGGACCGAAGAAGTGGTAGTTAGAAGGGAGTTAGAGCTGCAAGCAGTTTGGTTTGGGAAATTAGACGCGAAATGAAACTGCAAATGCCTTCCAACAGGCTTGAAAAAGTGTGTTCTATATCTCTGCCAAACAAACTCCCCGGAGGTTGAGCTTTCAGAAGCAAGTTTAACTCTAAGGGAGGAAGCAGCAGAATGTGCCTCTCACATCTAGCCTGTAGGAATTCAGGTTGGCAAGTTCTATGGGGAAGCCCTTTGCTGCCTATGGTGGAAACGGCATGGGAGATTTCAGTTTCAAAATCTCTGTGAAAAAGCGTCAGAGAAGCTTCTCCGTTTAGAATCCAGCATATCTCACTGAACTGAAGAAGTGGTAGTTAGAAGGGAGTTAGAGCTGCAAGCAGTTTGGTTTGGGAAATTAGATGCGGAATGACACTGCAAAGGCCTTCCAACAGGCTTGGAAAAGTGTGTTCTATATCTGTGCCAAACAGAGTCCCCGGAGGTTGAGCTTTCAGAAGCCAGCTTAACTGTTAGGGAGGAAGCAGCAGAATGTGCCTCTCACATCTAGCCTGTAGGAATTCAGGTTGGCAAGTTCTATGGGGAAGCCCATTGCTGCCTATGGTGGAAACGGCATGGGAGATTTCAGTTTCAAAATCTCTGTGAAAAAGCGTCAGAGAAGCTTCTACGTTTAGAATCCAGCATATCTCACTGAACCGAAGAAGTGGTAGTTAGAAGGGAGTTAGAGCTGCAAGCAGTTTGGTTTGGGAAATTAGACGCGAAATGAAACTGCAAATGCCTTCCAACAGGCTTGGAAAAGTGTGTTCTATATCTCTGCCAAACAAACTCCCCGGAGGTTGAGCTTTCAGAAGCTAGTTTAACTCTAAGGGAGGAAGCAGCAGAATGTGCCTCTCACATCTAGCATGTAGGAATTCAGGTTGGCAAGTTCTATGGGGAAGCCCATTGCTGCCTATGGTGGAAACGGCATGGGAGATTTCAGTTTCAAAATCTCTGTGAAAAAGCGTCAGAGAAGCTTCTCCGTTTAGAATCCAGCATATCTCACTGAACCGAAGAAGTGGTAGTTAGAAGGGAGTTAGAGCTGCAAGCAGTTTGGTTTGGGAAATTAGATGCGAAATGACACTGCAAAGGCCTTCCAACAGGCTTGGAAAAGTGTGTTCTATATCTGTGCCAAACAGAGTCCCCGGAGGTTGAGCTTTCAGAAGCAAGCTTAACTGTTAGGGAGGAAGCAGCAGAATGTGCCTCTAACATCTAGCCTGTAGGAATTCAGGTTGGCAAGTTCTATGGGGAAGCCCATTGCTGCCTATGGTGGAAACGGCATGGGAGATTTCAGTTTCAAAATCTCTGTGAAAAAGCGTGAGAGAAGCTTCTCCGTTTAGAATCCAGCATATCTCACTGGACCGAAGAAGTGGTAGTTAGAAGGGAGTTAGAGCTGCAAGCAGTTTGGTTTGGGAAATTAGACGCGAAATGAAACTGCAAAGGCCTTCCAACAGGCTTGGAAAAGTGTGTTCTATATCTCTGCCAAACAAACTCCCCGGAGGTTGAGCTTTCAGAAGCTAGTTTAACTCTAAGGGAGGAAGCAGCAGAATGTGCCTCTCACATCTAGCCTGTAGGAATTCAGGTTGGCAAGTTCTATGGGGAAGCCCATTGGCGCCTTCGTTGGAAACGGGTTTGGAAATTTCAGTTTCAAAATCTCTGTGAAAAAGCGTCAGAGAAGCTTCTCCGTTTAGAATCCAGCATATCTCACTGAACCGAAGAAGTGGTAGTTAGAAGGGAGTTAGAGCTGCAAGCAGTTTGGTTTGGGAAATTAGATGCGAAATGACACTGCAAAGGCCTTCCAACAGGCTTGGAAAAGTGTGTTCTATATCTCTGCCAAACAGACTCCCCGGAGGTTGAGCTTTCAGAAGCAAGCTTAACTGTTAGGGAGGAAGCAGCAGAATGTGCCTCTCACATCTAGCCTGTAGGAATTCAGGTTGGCAAGTTCTATGGGGAAGCCCATTGCTGCCTATGGTGGAAACGGCATGGGAGATTTCAGTTTCAAAATCTCTGTGAAAAAGCGTCAGAGAAGCTTCTCCGTTTAGAATCCAGCATATCTCACTGAACCGAAGAAGTGGTAGTTAGAAGGCAGTTAGAGCTGCAAGCAGTTTGGTTTGGGAAATTAGACGCGAAATGAAACTGCAAATGCCTTCCAACAGGCTTGGAAAAGTGAGTTCTATATCTCTGCCAAACAAACTCCCCGGAGGTTGAGCTTTCAGAAGCAAGTTTAACTCTAAGGGAGGAAGCAGCAGAATGTGCCTCTCACATCTACCCTGTAGGATTTCAGGTTGGCAAGTTCTATGGGGAAGCCCATTGCTGCCTATGGTGGAAACGGCATGGGAGATTTCAGTTTCAAAATCTCTGTGAAAAAGCGTCAGAGAAGCTTCTCCGTTTAGAATCCAGCATATCTCACTGAACCGAAGAAGTGGTAGTTAGAAGGGAGTTAGAGCTGCAAGCAGTTTGGTTTGGGCAATTAGACGCGAAATGAAACTGCAAATGCCTTCCAACAGGCTTGGAAAAGTGTGTTCTATATCTCTGCCAAACAAACTCCCCGGAGGTTGAGCTTTCAGAAGCTAGTTTCACTCTAAGGGAGGAAGCAGCAGAATGTGCCTCTCACATCTAGCCTGTAGGAATTCAGGTTGGCAAGTTCTATGGGGAAGCCCATTGGCGCCTTCGTTGGAAACGGGTTTGGAAATTTCAGTTTCAAAATCTCTGTGAAAAAGCGTCAGAGAAGCTTCTCCGTTTAGAATCCAGCATATCTCACTGAACCGAAGAAGTGGTAGTTAGAAGGCAGTTAGAGCTGCAAGCAGTTTGGTTTGGGAAATTAGACGCGAAATGACACTGCAAAGGCCATCCAACAGGCTTGGAAAAGTGTGTTCTATATCTCTGCCAAACAGAGTCCCCGGAGGTTGAGCTTTCAGAAGCAAGCTTAACTGTTAGGGAGGAAGCAGCAGAATGTGCCTCTCACATCTAGCATGTAGGAATTCAGGTTGGCAAGTTCTATGGGGAAGCCCATTGCTGCCTATGGTGGAAACGGCATGGGAGATTTCAGTTTCAAAATCTCTGTGAAAAAGCGTCAGAGAAGCTTCTCCGTTTAGAATCCAGCATATCTCACTGAACCGAAGAAGTGGTAGTTAGAAGGGAGTTAGAGCTGCAAGCAGTTTGGTTTGGGAAATTAGATGCGAAATGACACTGCAAAGGCCTTCCAACAGGCTTGGAAAAGTGTGTTCTATATCTCTGCCAAACAGACTCCCCGGAGGTTGAGCTTTCAGAAGCAAGCTTAACTCTTAGGGAGGAAGCAGCAGAATGTGCCTCTCACATCTAGCCTGTAGGAATTCAGGTTGGCAAGTTCTATGGGGAAGCCCATTGCTGCCTATGGTGGAAACGGCATGGGAGATTTCAGTTTCAAAATCTCTGTGAAAAAGCGTCAGAGAAGCTTCTCCGTTTAGAATCCAGCATATCTCACTGAACCGAAGAAGTGGTAGTTAGAAGGGAGTTAGAGCTGCAAGCAGTTTGGTTTGGGAAATTAGACGCGAAATGAAACTGCAAATGCCTTCCAACAGGCTTGGAAAAGTGTGTTCTATATCTCTGCCAAACAAACTCCCCGGAGGTTGAGCTTTCAGAAGCTAGTTTAACTCTAAGGGAGGAAGCAGCAGAATGTGCCTCTCACATCTAGCCTGTAGGAATTCAGGTTGGCAAGTTCTATGGGGAAGCCCATTGGCGCCTTCGTTGGAAACGGGTTTGGAAATTTCAGTTTCAAAATCTCTGTGAAAAAGCGTCAGAGAAGCTTCTCCGTTTAGAATCCAGCATATCTCACTGGACCGAAGAAGTGGTAGTTAGAAGGGAGTTAGAGCTGCAAGCAGTTTGGTTTGGGAAATTAGACGCGAAATGAAACTGCAAATGCCTTCCAACAGGCTTGAAAAAGTGTGTTCTATATCTCTGCCAAACAAACTCCCCGGAGGTTGAGCTTTCAGAAGCTAGTTTAACTCTAAGGGAGGAAGCAGCAGAATGTGCCTCTCACATCTAGCCTGTAGGAATTCAGGTTGGCAAGTTCTATGGGGAAGCCCATTGCTGCCTATGGTGGAAACGGCATGGGAGATTTCAGTTTCAAAATCTCTGTGAAAAAGCGTCAGAGAAGCTTCTCCGTTTAGAATCCAGCATATCTCACTGAACCGAAGAAGTGGTAGTTAGAAGGGAGTTAGAGCTGCAAGCAGTTTGGTTTGGGAAATTAGATGCGGAATGACACTGCAAAGGCCTTCCAACAGGCTTGGAAAAGTGTGTTCTATATCTGTGCCAAACAGAGTCCCCGGAGGTTGAGCTTTCAGAAGCCAGCTTAACTGTTAGGGAGGAAGCAGCAGAATGTGCCTCTCACATCTAGCCTGTAGGAATTCAGGTTGGCAAGTTCTATGGGGAAGCCCATTGCTGCCTATGGTGGAAACGGCATGGGAGATTTCAGTTTCAAAATCTCTGTGAAAAAGCGTCAGAGAAGCTTCTACGTTTAGAATCCAGCATATCTCACTGAACCGAAGAAGTGGTAGTTAGAAGGGAGTTAGAGCTGCAAGCAGTTTGGTTTGGGAAATTAGACGCGAAATGAAACTGCAAATGCCTTCCAACAGGCTTGGAAAAGTGTGTTCTATATCTCTGCCAAACAAACTCCCCGGAGGTTGAGCTTTCAGAAGCTAGTTTAACTCTAAGGGAGGAAGCAGCAGAATGTGCCTCTCACATCTAGCCTGTAGGAATTCAGGTTGGCAAGTTCTATGGGGAAGCCCATTGGCGCCTTCGTTGGAAACGGGTTTGGAAATTTCAGTTTCAAAATCTCTGTGAAAAAGCATCAGAGAAGCTTCTCCGTTTAGAATCCAGCATATCTCACTGAACCGAAGAAGTGGTAGTTAGAAGGGAGTTAGAGCTGCAAGCAGTTTGGTTTGGGAAATTAGACGCGAAATGACACTGCAAAGGCCTTCCAACAGGCTTGGAAAAGTGTGTTCTATATCTGTGCCAAACAGAGTCCCCGGAGGTTGAGCTTTCAGAAGCAAGCTTAACTGTTAGGGAGGAAGCAGCAGAATGTGCCTCTCACATCTAGCCTGTAGGAATTCAGGTTGGCAAGTTCTATGGGGAAGCCCATTGGCGCCTTCGTTGGAAACGGGTTTGGAAATTTCAGTTTCAAAATCTCTGTGAAAAAGCGACAGAGAAGCTTCTCCGTTTAGAATCCAGCATATCTCACTGAACCGAAGAAGTGGTAGTTAGAAGGGAGTTAGAGCTGCAAGCAGTTTGGTTTGGGAAATTAGACGCGAAATGAAACTGCAAATGCCTTCCAACAGGCTTGGAAATGTGTGTTCTATATGTCTGCCAAACAAACTCCCCGGAGGTTGAGCTTTCAGAAGCAAGTTTAACTCTAAGGGAGGAAGCAGCAGAATGTGCCTCTCACATCTAGCCTGTAGGAATTCAGGTTGGCAAGTTCTATGGGGAAGCCCATTGCTGCCTATGGTGGAAACGGCATGGGAGATTTCAGTTTCAAAATCTCTGTGCAAAAGCGTCAGAGAAGCTTCTCCGTTTAGAATCCAGCATATCTCACTGGACCGAAGAAGTGGTAGTTAGAAGGGAGTTAGAGCTGCAAGCAGTTTGGTTTGGGAAATTAGATGCGAAATGACACTGCAAAGGCCTTCCAACAGGCTTGGAAAAGTGTGTTCTATATCTGTGCCAAACAGAGTCCCCGGAGGTTGAGCTTTCAGAAGCAAGCTTAACTGTTAGGGAGGAAGCAGCAGAATGTGCCTCTAACATCTAGCCTGTAGGAATTCAGGTTGGCAAGTTCTATGGGGAAGCCCATTGCTGCCTATGGTGGAAACGGCATGGGAGATTTCAGTTTCAAAATCTCTGTGAAAAAGCGTGAGAGAAGCTTCTCCGTTTAGAATCCAGCATATCTCACTGGACCGAAGAAGTGGTAGTTAGAAGGGAGTTAGAGCTGCAAGCAGTTTGGTTTGGGAAATTAGACGCGAAATGAAACTGCAAAGGCCTTCCAACAGGCTTGGAAAAGTGTGTTCTATATCTCTGCCAAACAAACTCCCCGGAGGTTGAGCTTTCAGAAGCTAGTTTAACTCTAAGGGAGGAAGCAGCAGAATGTGCCTCTCACATCTAGCCTGTAGGAATTCAGGTTGGCAAGTTCTATGGGGAAGCCCATTGGCGCCTTCGTTGGAAACGGGTTTGGAAATTTCAGTTTCAAAATCTCTGTGAAAAAGCGTCAGAGAAGCTTCTCCGTTTAGAATCCAGCATATCTCACTGAACCGAAGAAGTGGTAGTTAGAAGGGAGTTAGAGCTGCAAGCAGTTTGGTTTGGGAAATTAGATGCGAAATGACACTGCAAAGGCCTTCCAACAGGCTTGGAAAAGTGTGTTCTATATCTCTGCCAAACAGACTCCCCGGAGGTTGAGCTTTCAGAAGCAAGCTTAACTGTTAGGGAGGAAGCAGCAGAATGTGCCTCTCACATCTAGCCTGTAGGAATTCAGGTTGGCAAGTTCTATGGGGAAGCCCATTGCTGCCTATGGTGGAAACGGCATGGGAGATTTCAGTTTCAAAATCTCTGTGAAAAAGCGTCAGAGAAGCTTCTCCGTTTAGAATCCAGCATATCTCACTGAACCGAAGAAGTGGTAGTTAGAAGGCAGTTAGAGCTGCAAGCAGTTTGGTTTGGGAAATTAGACGCGAAATGAAACTGCAAATGCCTTCCAACAGGCTTGGAAAAGTGAGTTCTATATCTCTGCCAAACAAACTCCCCGGAGGTTGAGCTTTCAGAAGCAAGTTTAACTCTAAGGGAGGAAGCAGCAGAATGTGCCTCTCACATCTACCCTGTAGGATTTCAGGTTGGCAAGTTCTATGGGGAAGCCCATTGCTGCCTATGGTGGAAACGGCATGGGAGATTTCAGTTTCAAAATCTCTGTGAAAAAGCGTCAGAGAAGCTTCTCCGTTTAGAATCCAGCATATCTCACTGAACCGAAGAAGTGGTAGTTAGAAGGGAGTTAGAGCTGCAAGCAGTTTGGTTTGGGCAATTAGACGCGAAATGAAACTGCAAATGCCTTCCAACAGGCTTGGAAAAGTGTGTTCTATATCTCTGCCAAACAAACTCCCCGGAGGTTGAGCTTTCAGAAGCTAGTTTCACTCTAAGGGAGGAAGCAGCAGAATGTGCCTCTCACATCTAGCCTGTAGGAATTCAGGTTGGCAAGTTCTATGGGGAAGCCCATTGGCGCCTTCGTTGGAAACGGGTTTGGAAATTTCAGTTTCAAAATCTCTGTGAAAAAGCGTCAGAGAAGCTTCTCCGTTTAGAATCCAGCATATCTCACTGAACCGAAGAAGTGGTAGTTAGAAGGCAGTTAGAGCTGCAAGCAGTTTGGTTTGGGAAATTAGACGCGAAATGACACTGCAAAGGCCATCCAACAGGCTTGGAAAAGTGTGTTCTATATCTCTGCCAAACAGAGTCCCCGGAGGTTGAGCTTTCAGAAGCAAGCTTAACTGTTAGGGAGGAAGCAGCAGAATGTGCCTCTCACATCTAGCATGTAGGAATTCAGGTTGGCAAGTTCTATGGGGAAGCCCATTGCTGCCTATGGTGGAAACGGCATGGGAGATTTCAGTTTCAAAATCTCTGTGAAAAAGCGTCAGAGAAGCTTCTCCGTTTAGAATCCAGCATATCTCACTGAACCGAAGAAGTGGTAGTTAGAAGGGAGTTAGAGCTGCAAGCAGTTTGGTTTGGGAAATTAGATGCGAAATGACACTGCAAAGGCCTTCCAACAGGCTTGGAAAAGTGTGTTCTATATCTCTGCCAAACAGACTCCCCGGAGGTTGAGCTTTCAGAAGCAAGCTTAACTCTTAGGGAGGAAGCAGCAGAATGTGCCTCTCACATCTAGCCTGTAGGAATTCAGGTTGGCAAGTTCTATGGGGAAGCCCATTGCTGCCTATGGTGGAAACGGCATGGGAGATTTCAGTTTCAAAATCTCTGTGAAAAAGCGTCAGAGAAGCTTCTCCGTTTAGAATCCAGCATATCTCACTGAACCGAAGAAGTGGTAGTTAGAAGGGAGTTAGAGCTGCAAGCAGTTTGGTTTGGGAAATTAGACGCGAAATGAAACTGCAAATGCCTTCCAACAGGCTTGGAAAAGTGTGTTCTATATCTCTGCCAAACAAACTCCCCGGAGGTTGAGCTTTCAGAAGCTAGTTTAACTCTAAGGGAGGAAGCAGCAGAATGTGCCTCTCACATCTAGCCTGTAGGAATTCAGGTTGGCAAGTTCTATGGGGAAGCCCATTGGCGCCTTCGTTGGAAACGGGTTTGGAAATTTCAGTTTCAAAATCTCTGTGAAAAAGCGTCAGAGAAGCTTCTCCGTTTAGAATCCAGCATATCTCACTGGACCGAAGAAGTGGTAGTTAGAAGGGAGTTAGAGCTGCAAGCAGTTTGGTTTGGGAAATTAGACGCGAAATGAAACTGCAAATGCCTTCCAACAGGCTTGAAAAAGTGTGTTCTATATCTCTGCCAAACAAACTCCCCGGAGGTTGAGCTTTCAGAAGCTAGTTTAACTCTAAGGGAGGAAGCAGCAGAATGTGCCTCTCACATCTAGCCTGTAGGAATTCAGGTTGGCAAGTTCTATGGGGAAGCCCATTGCTGCCTATGGTGGAAACGGCATGGGAGATTTCAGTTTCAAAATCTCTGTGAAAAAGCGTCAGAGAAGCTTCTCCGTTTAGAATCCAGCATATCTCACTGAACCGAAGAAGTGGTAGTTAGAAGGGAGTTAGAGCTGCAAGCAGTTTGGTTTGGGAAATTAGATGCGGAATGACACTGCAAAGGCCTTCCAACAGGCTTGGAAAAGTGTGTTCTATATCTGTGCCAAACAGAGTCCCCGGAGGTTGAGCTTTCAGAAGCCAGCTTAACTGTTAGGGAGGAAGCAGCAGAATGTGCCTCTCACATCTAGCCTGTAGGAATTCAGGTTGGCAAGTTCTATGGGGAAGCCCATTGCTGCCTATGGTGGAAACGGCATGGGAGATTTCAGTTTCAAAATCTCTGTGAAAAAGCGTCAGAGAAGCTTCTACGTTTAGAATCCAGCATATCTCACTGAACCGAAGAAGTGGTAGTTAGAAGGGAGTTAGAGCTGCAAGCAGTTTGGTTTGGGAAATTAGACGCGAAATGAAACTGCAAATGCCTTCCAACAGGCTTGGAAAAGTGTGTTCTATATCTCTGCCAAACAAACTCCCCGGAGGTTGAGCTTTCAGAAGCTAGTTTAACTCTAAGGGAGGAAGCAGCAGAATGTGCCTCTCACATCTAGCCTGTAGGAATTCAGGTTGGCAAGTTCTATGGGGAAGCCCATTGGCGCCTTCGTTGGAAACGGGTTTGGAAATTTCAGTTTCAAAATCTCTGTGAAAAAGCATCAGAGAAGCTTCTCCGTTTAGAATCCAGCATATCTCACTGAACCGAAGAAGTGGTAGTTAGAAGGGAGTTAGAGCTGCAAGCAGTTTGGTTTGGGAAATTAGACGCGAAATGACACTGCAAAGGCCTTCCAACAGGCTTGGAAAAGTGTGTTCTATATCTGTGCCAAACAGAGTCCCCGGAGGTTGAGCTTTCAGAAGCAAGCTTAACTGTTAGGGAGGAAGCAGCAGAATGTGCCTCTCACATCTAGCCTGTAGGAATTCAGGTTGGCAAGTTCTATGGGGAAGCCCATTGGCGCCTTCGTTGGAAACGGGTTTGGAAATTTCAGTTTCAAAATCTCTGTGAAAAAGCGACAGAGAAGCTTCTCCGTTTAGAATCCAGCATATCTCACTGAACCGAAGAAGTGGTAGTTAGAAGGGAGTTAGAGCTGCAAGCAGTTTGGTTTGGGAAATTAGACGCGAAATGAAACTGCAAATGCCTTCCAACAGGCTTGGAAATGTGTGTTCTATATGTCTGCCAAACAAACTCCCCGGAGGTTGAGCTTTCAGAAGCAAGTTTAACTCTAAGGGAGGAAGCAGCAGAATGTGCCTCTCACATCTAGCCTGTAGGAATTCAGGTTGGCAAGTTCTATGGGGAAGCCCATTGCTGCCTATGGTGGAAACGGCATGGGAGATTTCAGTTTCAAAATCTCTGTGCAAAAGCGTCAGAGAAGCTTCTCCGTTTAGAATCCAGCATATCTCACTGGACCGAAGAAGTGGTAGTTAGAAGGGAGTTAGAGCTGCAAGCAGTTTGGTTTGGGAAATTAGACGCGAAATGACACTGCAAAGGCCTTCCAACAGGCTTGGAAAAGTGTGTTCTATATCTGTGCCAAACAGAGTCCCCGGAGGTTGAGCTTTCAGAAGCAAGCTTAACTGTTAGGGAGGAAGCAGCAGAATGTGCCTCTCACATCTAGCCTGTAGGAATTCAGGTTGGCAAGTTCTATGGGGAAGCCCATTGCTGCCTATGGTGGAAACGGCATGGGAGATTTCAGTTTCAAAATCTCTGTGAAAAAGCGTCAGAGAAGCTTCTCCGTTTAGAATCCAGCATATCTCACTGAACCGAAGAAGTGGTAGTTACAAGGGAGTTAGAGCTGCAAGCAGTTTGGTTTGGGAAATTAGACGCGAAATGAAACTGCAAAAGCCTTCCAACAGGCTTGGAAAAGTGTGTTCTATATCTCTGCCAAACAAACTCCCCGGAGGTTGAGGTTTCAGAAGCTAGTTTAACTCTAAGGGAGGAAGCAGCAGAATGTGCCTCTCACATCTAGCCTGTAGGAATTCAGGTTGGCAAGTTCTATGGGGAAGCCCATTGGCGCCTTCATTGGAAACGGCATGGGAGATTTCAGTTTCAAAATCTCTGTGAAAAAGCGTCAGAGAAGCTTCTCCGTTTAGAATCCAGCATATCTCACTGAACCGAAGAAGTGGTAGTTAGAAGGCAGTTAGAGCTGCAAGCAGTTTGGTTTGGGAAATTAGACGCGAAATGAAACTGCAAATGCCTTCCAACAGGCTTGGAAAAGTGTGTTCTATATCTCTGCCAAACAGACTCCCCGGAGGTTGAGCTTTCAGAAGCAAGCTTAACTCTTAGGGAGGAAGCAGCAGAATGTGCCTCTCACATCTAGCCTGTAGGAATTCAGGTTGGCAAGTTCTATGGGGAAGCCCATTGCTGCCTATGGTGGAAACGGCATGGGAGATTTCAGTTTCAAAATCTCTGTGAAAAAGCGTCAGAGAAGCTTCTCCGTTTAGAATCCAGCATATCTCACTGAACCGAAGAAGTGGTAGTTAGAAGGGAGTTAGAGCTGCAAGCAGTTTGGTTTGGGAAATTAGACGCGAAATGAAACTGCAAATGCCTTCCAACAGGCTTGGAAAAGTGTGTTCTATATCTCTGCCAAACAAACTCCCCGGAGGTTGAGCTTTCAGAAGCTAGTTTAACTCTAAGGGAGGAAGCAGCAGAATGTGCCTCTCACATCTAGCCTGTAGGAATTCAGGTTGGCAAGTTCTATGGGGAAGCCCATTGGCGCCTTCGTTGGAAACGGGTTTGGAAATTTCAGTTTCAAAATCTCTGTGAAAAAGCGTCAGAGAAGCTTCTCCGTTTAGAATCCAGCATATCTCACTGGACCGAAGAAGTGGTAGTTAGAAGGGAGTTAGAGCTGCAAGCAGTTTGGTTTGGGAAATTAGACGCGAAATGAAACTGCAAATGCCTTCCAACAGGCTTGAAAAAGTGTGTTCTATATCTCTGCCAAACAAACTCCCCGGAGGTTGAGCTTTCAGAAGCAAGTTTAACTCTAAGGGAGGAAGCAGCAGAATGTGCCTCTCACATCTAGCCTGTAGGAATTCAGGTTGGCAAGTTCTATGGGGAAGCCCTTTGCTGCCTATGGTGGAAACGGCATGGGAGATTTCAGTTTCAAAATCTCTGTGAAAAAGCGTCAGAGAAGCTTCTCCGTTTAGAATCCAGCATATCTCACTGAACCGAAGAAGTGGTAGTTAGAAGGGAGTTAGAGCTGCAAGCAGTTTGGTTTGCGAAATTAGATGCGGAATGACACTGCAAAGGCCTTCCAACAGGCTTGGAAAAGTGTGTTCTATATCTGTGCCAAACAGAGTCCCCGGAGGTTGAGCTTTCAGAAGCCAGCTTAACTGTTAGGGAGGAAGCAGCAGAATGTGCCTCTCACATCTAGCCTGTAGGAATTCAGGTTGGCAAGTTCTATGGGGAAGCCCATTGCTGCCTATGGTGGAAACGGCATGGGAGATTTCAGTTTCAAAATCTCTGTGAAAAAGCGTCAGAGAAGCTTCTCCGTTTAGAATCCAGCATATCTCACTGAACCGAAGAAGTGGTAGTTAGAAGGGAGTTAGAGCTGCAAGCAGTTTGGTTTGGGAAATTAGACGCGAAATGAAACTGCAAATGCCTTCCAACAGGCTTGGAAAAGTGTGTTCTATATCTCTGCCAAACAAACTCCCCGGAGGTTGAGCTTTCAGAAGCTAGTTTAACTCTAAGGGAGGAAGCAGCAGAATGTGCCTCTCACATCTAGCCTGTAGGAATTCAGGTTGGCAAGTTCTATGGGGAAGCCCATTGGCGCCTTCGTTGGAAACGGCATGGGAGATTTCAGTTTCAAAATCTCTGTGAAAAAGCGTCAGAGAAGCTTCTCCGTTTAGAATCCAGCATATCTCACTGGACCGAAGAAGTGGTAGTTAGAAGGGAGTTAGAGCTGCAAGCAGTTTGGTTTGGGAAATTAGACGCGAAATGAAACTGCAAATGCCTTCCAACAGGCTTGGAAATGTGTGTTCTATATGTCTGCCAAACAAACTCCCCGGAGGTTGAGCTTTCAGAAGCAAGTTTAACTCTAAGGGAGGAAGCAGCAGAATGTGCCTCTCACATCTAGCCTGTAGGAATTCAGGTTGGCAAGTTCTATGGGGAAGCCCATTGGCGCCTTCATTGGAAACGGGTTTGGAAATTTCAGTTTCAAAATCTCTGTGAAAAAGCGTCAGAGAAGCTTCTCCGTTTAGAATCCAGCATATCTCACTGAACCGAAGAAGTGGTAGTTAGAAGGGAGTTAGAGCTGCAAGCAGTTTGGTTTGGGAAATTAGATGCGAAATGACACTGCAAAGGCCTTCCAACAGGCTTGGAAAAGTGTGTTCTATATCTGTGCCAAACAGAGTCCCCGGAGGTTGAGCTTTCAGAAGCAAGCTTAACTGTTAGGGAGGAAGCAGCAGAATGTGCCTCTCACATCTAGCCTGTAGGAATTCAGGTTGGCAAGTTCTATGGGGAAGCCCATTGCTGCCTATGGTGGAAACGGCATGGGAGATTTCAGTTTCAAAATCTCTGTGAAAAAGCGTCAGAGAAGCTTCTCCGTTTAGAATCCAGCATATCTCACTGAACCGAAGAAGTGGTATTTAGAAGGGAGTTAGAGCTGCAAGCAGTTTGGTTTGGGAAATTAGACGCGAAATGAAACTGCAAATGCCTTCCAACAGGCTTGGAAAAGTGTGTTCTATATCTCTGCCAAACAAACTCCCCGGAGGTTGAGCTTTCAGAAGCAAGCTTAACTTTTAGGGAGGAAGCAGCAGAATGTGCCTCTCACATCTAGCCTGTAGGAATTCAGGTTGGCAAGTTCTATGGGGAAGCCCATTGCTGCCTATGGTGGAAACGGCATGGGAGATTTCAGTTTCAAAATCTCTGTGAAAAAGCGTCAGAGAAGCTTCTCCGTTTAGAATCCAGCATATCTCACTGAACCGAAGAAGTGGTAGTTAGAAGGCAGTTAGAGCTGCAAGCAGTTTGGTTTGGGAAATTAGACGCGAAATGAAACTGCAAATGCCTTCCAACAGGCTTGGAAAAGTGTGTTCTATATCTCTGCCAAACAAACTCCCCGGAGGTTGAGCTTTCAGAAGCTAGTTTAACTCTAAGGGAGGAAGCAGCAGAATGTGCCTCTCACATCTAGCCTGTAGGAATTCAGGTTGGCAAGTTCTATGGGGAAGCCCATTGGCGCCTTCGTTGGAAACGGGTTTGGAAATTTCAGTTTCAAAATCTCTGTGAAAAAGCGTCAGAGAAGCTTCTCCGTTTAGAATCCAGCATATCTCACTGAACCGAAGAAGTGGTAGTTAGAAGGGAGTTAGAGCTGCAAGCAGTTTGGTTTGGGAAATTAGACGCGAAATGACACTGCAAAGGCCTTCCAACAGGCTTGGAAAAGTGTGTTCTATATCTCTGCCAAACAGAGTCCCCGGAGGTTGAGCTTTCAGAAGCAAGCTTAACTGTTAGGGAGGAAGCAGCAGAATGTGCCTCTCACATCTAGCCTGTAGGAATTCAGGTTGGCAAGTTCTATGGGGAAGCCCATTGCTGCCTATGGTGGAAACGGCATGGGAGATTTCAGTTTCAAAATCTCTGTGAAAAAGCGTCAGAGAAGCTTCTCCGTTTAGAATCCAGCATATCTCACTGAACCGAAGAAGTGGTAGTTAGAAGGGAGTTAGAGCTGCAAGCAGTTTGGTTTGGGAAATTAGACGCGAAATGAAACTGCAAATGCCTTCCAACAGGCTTGGAAAAGTGTGTTCTATATCTCTGCCAAACAAACTCCCCGGAGGTTGAGCTTTCAGAAGCTAGTTTAACTCTAAGGGAGGAAGCAGCAGAATGTGCCTCTCACATCTAGCCTGTAGGATTTCAGGTTGGCAAGTTCTATGGGGAAGCCCATTGCTGCCTATGGTGGAAACGGCATGGGAAATTTCAGTTTCAAAATCTCTGTGAAAAAGCGTCAGAGAAGCTTCTCCGTTTAGAATCCAGCATAGCTCACTGAACCGAAGAAGTGGTAGTTAGAAGGGAGTTAGAGCTGCAAGCAGTTTGGTTTGGGAAATTAGACGCGAAATGAAACTGCAAATGCCTTCCAACAGGCTTGGAAAAGTGTGTTCTATATCTCTGCCAAACAAACTACCCGGAGGTTGAGGTTTCAGAAGCAAGTTTAACTCTAAGGGAGGAAGCAGCAGAATGTGCCTCTCACATCTAGCCTGTAGGAATTCAGGTTGGCAAGTTCTATGGGGAAGCCCATTGGCGCCTTCGTTGGAAACGGGTTTGGAAATTTCAGTTTCAAAATCTCTGTGAAAAAGCGTCAGAGAAGCTTCTCCGTTTAGAATCCAGCATATCTCACTGAACCGAAGAAGTGGTAGTTAGAAGGCAGTTAGAGCTGCAAGCAGTTTGGTTTGGGAAATTAGACGCGAAATGAAACTGCAAATGCCTTCCAACAGGCTTGGAAAAGTGTGTTCTATATCTCTGCCAAACAAACTCCCCGGAGGTTGAGCTTTCAGAAGCAAGTTTAACTCTAAGGGAGGAAGCAGCAGAATGTGCCTCTCACATCTACCCTGTAGGATTTCAGGTTGGCAAGTTCTATGGGGAAGCCCATTGCTGCCTATGGTGGAAACGGCATGGGAGATTTCAGTTTCAAAATCTCTGTGAAAAAGCGTCAGAAAAGCTTCTCCGTTTAGAATCCAGCATATCTCACTGAACCGAAGAAGTGGTAGTTAGAAGGGAGTTAGAGCTGCAAGCAATTTGGTTTGGGAAATTAGACGCGAAATGACACTGCAAATGCCTTCCAACAGGCTTGGAAAAGTGTGTTCTATATCTCTGCCAAACAAACTCCCCGGAGGTTGAGCTTTCAGAAGCTAGTTTAACTCTAAGGGAGGAAGCAGCAGAATGTGCCTCTCACATCTAGCCTGTAGGAATTCAGGTTGGCAAGTTCTATGGGGAAGCCCATTGGCGCCTTCGTTGGAAACGGGTTTGGAAATTTCAGTTTCAAAATCTCTGTGAAAAAGCGTCAGAGAAGCTTCTCCGTTTAGAATCCAGCATATCTCACTGAACCGAAGAAGTGGTAGTTAGAAGGGAGTTAGAGCTGCAAGCAGTTTGGTTTGGGAAATTAGACGCGAAATGACACTGCAAAGGCCTTCCAACAGGCTTGGAAAAGTGTGTTCTATATCTCTGCCAAACAGAGTCCCCGGAGGTTGAGCTTTCAGAAGCAAGCTTAACTGTTAGGGAGGAAGCAGCAGAATGTGCCTCTCACATCTAGCCTGTAGGAATTCAGGTTGGCAAGTTCTATGGGGAAGCCCATTGCTGCCTATGGTGGAAACGGCATGGGAGATTTCAGTTTCAAAATCTCTGTGAAAAAGCGTCAGAGAAGCTTCTCCGTTTAGAATCCAGCATATCTCACTGAACCGAAGAAGTGGTAGTTAGAAGGGAGTTAGAGCTGCAAGCAGTTTGGTTTGGGAAATTAGACGCGAAATGAACCTGCAAATGCCTTCCAACAGGCTTGGAAAAGTGTGTTCTATATCTCTGCCAAACAAACTCCCCGGAGGTTGAGCTTTCAGAAGCTAGTTTAACTCTAAGGGAGGAAGCAGCAGAATGTGCCTCTCACATCTAGCCTGTAGGATTTCAGGTTGGCAAGTTCTATGGGGAAGCCCATTGCTGCCTATGGTGGAAACGGCATGGGAAATTTCAGTTTCAAAATCTCTGTGAAAAAGCGTCAGAGAAGCTTCTCCGTTTAGAATCCAGCATAGCTCACTGAACCGAAGAAGTGGTAGTTAGAAGGGAGTTAGAGCTGCAAGCAGTTTGGTTTCGGAAATTAGACGCGAAATGAAACTGCAAATGCCTTCCAACAGGCTTGGAAAAGTGTGTTCTATATCTCTGCCAAACAAACTACCCGGAGGTTGAGCTTTCAGAAGCAAGTTTAACTCTAAGGGAGGAAGCAGCAGAATGTGCCTCTCACATCTAGCCTGTAGGAATTCAGGTTGGCAAGTTCTATGGGGAAGCCCATTGGCGCCTTCGTTGGAAACGGGTTTGGAAATTTCAGTTTCAAAATCTCTGTGAAAAAGCGTCAGAGAAGCTTCTCCGTTTAGAATCCAGCATATCTCACTGAACCGAAGAAGTGGTAGTTAGAAGGCAGTTAGAGCTGCAAGCAGTTTGGTTTGGGAAATTAGACGCGAAATGAAACTGCAAATGCCTTCCAACAGGCTTGGAAAAGTGTGTTCTATATCTCTGCCAAACAAACTCCCCGGAGGTTGAGCTTTCAGAAGCAAGTTTAACTCTAAGGGAGGAAGCAGCAGAATGTGCCTCTCACATCTACCCTGTAGGATTTCAGGTTGGCAAGTTCTATGGGGAAGCCCATTGCTGCCTATGGTGGAAACGGCATGGGAGATTTCAGTTTCAAAATCTCTGTGAAAAAGCGTCAGAAAAGCTTCTCCGTTTAGAATCCAGCATATCTCACTGAACCGAAGAAGTGGTAGTTAGAAGGGAGTTAGAGCTGCAAGCAGTTTGGTTTGGGAAATTAGACGCGAAATGACACTGCAAAGGCCTTCCAACAGGCTTGGAAAAGTGTGTTCTATATCTCTGCCAAACAGAGTCCCCGGAGGTTGAGCTTTCAGAAGCAAGCTTACCTGTTAGGGAGGAAGCAGCAGAATGTGCCTCTCACATCTAGCCTGTAGGAATTCAGGTTGGCAAGTTCTATGGGGAAGCCCATTGCTGCCTATGGTGGAAACGGCATGGGAGATTTCAGTTTCAAAATCTCTGTGAAAAAGCGTCAGAGAAGCTTCTCTGTTTAGAATCCAGCATATCTCACTGAACCGAAGAAGTGGTAGTTAGAAGGGAGTTAGAGCTGCAAGCAGTTTGGTTTGGGAAATTAGACGAGAAATGAAACTGCAAATGCCTTCCAACAGGCTTGGAAAAGTGTGTTCTATATCTCTGCCAAACAAACTCCCCGGAGGTTGAGCTTTCAGAAGCTAGTTTAACTCTAAGGGAGGAAGCAGCAGAATGTGCCTCTCACATCTAGCCTGTAGGAATTCAGGTTGGCAAGTTCTATGGGGAAGCCCATTGCTGCCTATGGTGGAAACGGCATGGGAGATTTCAGTTTCAAAATCTCTGTGAAAAAGCGTCAGAGAAGCTTCTCCGTTTAGAATCCAGCATATCTCACTGAACCGAAGAAGTGGTAGTTAGAAGGGAGTTAGAGCTGCAAGCAGTTTGGTTTGGGAAATTAGATGCGAAATGACACTGCAAAGGCCTTCCAACAGGCTTGGAAAAGTGTGTTCTATATCTGTGCCAAACAGAGTCCCCGGAGGTTGAGCTTTCAGAAGCAAGCTTAACTGTTAGGGAGGAAGCAGCAGAATGTGCCTCTCACATCTAGCCTGTAGGAATTCAGGTTGGCAAGTTCTATGGGGAAGCCCATTGCTGCCTATGGTGGAAACGGCATGGGAGATTTCAGTTTCAAAATCTCTGTGAAAAAGCGTCAGAGAAGCTTCTCCGTTTAGAATCCAGCATATCTCACTGAACCGAAGAAGTGGTATTTAGAAGGGAGTTAGAGCTGCAAGCAGTTTGGTTTGGGAAATTAGACGCGAAATGAAACTGCAAATGCCTTCCAACAGGCTTGGAAAAGTGTGTTCTATATCTCTGCCAAACAAACTCCCCGGAGGTTGAGCTTTCAGAAGCAAGCTTAACTCTTAGGGAGGAAGCAGCAGAATGTGCCTCTCACATCTAGCCTGTAGGAATTCAGGTTGGCAAGTTCTATGGGGAAGCCCATTGCTGCCTATGGTGGAAACGGCATGGGAGATTTCAGTTTCAAAATCTCTGTGAAAAAGCGTCAGAGAAGCTTCTCCGTTTAGAATCCAGCATATCTCACTGAACCGAAGAAGTGGTAGTTAGAAGGCAGTTAGAGCTGCAAGCAGTTTGGTTTGGGAAATTAGACGCGAAATGAAACTGCAAATGCCTTCCAACAGGCTTGGAAAAGTGTGTTCTATATCTCTGCCAAACAAACTCCCCGGAGGTTGAGCTTTCAGAAGCTAGTTTAACTCTAAGGGAGGAAGCAGCAGAATGTGCCTCTCACATCTAGCCTGTAGGAATTCAGGTTGGCAAGTTCTATGGGGAAGCCCATTGGCGCCTTCGTTGGAAACGGGTTTGGAAATTTCAGTTTCAAAATCTCTGTGAAAAAGCGTCAGAGAAGCTTCTCCGTTTAGAATCCAGCATATCTCACTGAACCGAAGAAGTGGTAGTTAGAAGGGAGTTAGAGCTGCAAGCAGTTTGGTTTGGGAAATTAGACGCGAAATGAAACTGCAAATGCCTTCCAACAGGCTTGGAAATGTGTGTTCTATATCTCTGCCAAACAAACTCCCCGGAGGTTGAGCTTTCAGAAGCAAGTTTAACTCTAAGGGAGGAAGCAGCAGAATGTGCCTCTCACATCTAGCCTGTAGGATTTCAGGTTGGCAAGTTCTATGGGGAAGCCCATTGGCGCCTTCGTTGGAAACGGCATGGGAAATTTCAGTTTCAAAATCTCTGTGAAAAAGCGTCAGAGAAGCTTCTCCGTTTAGAATCCAGCATATCTCACTGAACCGAAGAAGTGGTAGTTAGAAGGGAGTTAGAGCTGCAAGCAGTTTGGTTTGGGAAATTAGACGCGAAATGACACTGCAAAGGCCTTCCAACAGGCTTGGAAAAGTGTGTTCTATATCTCTGCCAAACAAACTACCCGGAGGTTGAGCTTTCAGAAGCAAGTTTAACTCTAAGGGAGGAAGCAGCAGAATGTGCCTCTCACATCTAGCCTGTAGGAATTCAGGTTGGCAAGTTCTATGGGGAAGCCCATTACTGCCTATGGTGGAAACGGCATGGGAGATTTCAGTTTCAAAATCTCTGTGAAAAAGCGTCAGAGAAGCTTCTCCGTTTAGAATCCCGCATATCTCACTGAACCGAAGAAGTGGTAGTTAGAAGGGAGTTAGAGCTGCAAGCAGTTTGGTTTGGGAAATTAGATGCGAAATGACACTGCAAAGGCCTTCCAACAGGCTTGGAAAAGTGTGTTCTATATCTCTGCCAAACAAACTCCCCGAAGGTTGAGCTTTCAGAAGCAAGTTTAACTCTTAGGGAGGAAGCAGCAGAATGTGCCTCTCACATCTAGCCTGTAGGAATTCAGGTTGGCAAGTTCTATGGGGAAGCCCATTGCTGCCTATGGTGGAAACGGCATGGGAGATTTCAGTTTCAAAATCTCTGTGAAAAAGCGTCAGAGAAGCTTCTCCGTTTAGAATCCAGCATATCTCACTGAACCGAAGAAGTGGTAGTTAGAAGGGAGTTAGAGCTGCAAGCAGTTTGGTTTGGGAAATTAGACGCGAAATGAAACTGCAAATGCCTTCCAACAGGCTTGGAAAAGTGTGTTCTATATCTCTGCCAAACAAACTCCCCGGAGGTTGAGCTTTCAGAAGCTAGTTTAACTCTAAGGGAGGAAGCAGCAGAATGTGCCTCTCACATCTAGCCTGTAGGAATTCAGGTTGGCAAGTTCTATGGGGAAGCCCATTGGCGCCTTCGTTGGAAACGGGTTTGGAAATTTCAGTTTCAAAATCTCTGTGAAAAAGCGTCAGAGAAGCTTCTCCGTTTAGAATCCAGCATATCTCACTGAACCGAAGAAGTGGTAGTTAGAAGGGAGTTAGAGCTGCAAGCAGTTTGGTTTGGGAAATTAGACGCGAAATGACACTGCAAAGGCCTTCCAACAGGCTTGGAAAAGTGTGTTCTATATCTCTGCCAAACAGAGTCCCCGGAGGTTGAGCTTTCAGAAGCAAGCTTACCTGTTAGGGAGGAAGCAGCAGAATGTGCCTCTCACATCTAGCCTGTAGGAATTCAGGTTGGCAAGTTCTATGGGGAAGCCCATTGCTGCCTATGGTGGAAACGGCATGGGAGATTTCAGTTTCAAAATCTCTGTGAAAAAGCGTCAGAGAAGCTTCTCTGTTTAGAATCCAGCATATCTCACTGAACCGAAGAAGTGGTAGTTAGAAGGGAGTTAGAGCTGCAAGCAGTTTGGTTTGGGAAATTAGACGAGAAATGAAACTGCAAATGCCTTCCAACAGGCTTGGAAAAGTGTGTTCTATATCTCTGCCAAACAAACTCCCCGGAGGTTGAGCTTTCAGAAGCTAGTTTAACTCTAAGGGAGGAAGCAGCAGAATGTGCCTCTCACATCTAGCCTGTAGGAATTCAGGTTGGCAAGTTCTATGGGGAAGCCCATTGGCGCCTTCGTTGGAAACGGGTTTGGAAATTTCAGTTTCAAAATCTCTGTGAAAAAGCGTCAGAGAAGCTTCTCCGTTTAGAATCCAGCATATCTCACTGAACCGAAGAAGTGGTAGTTAGAAGGGAGTTAGAGCTGCAAGCAGTTTGGTTTGGGAAATTAGACGCGAAATGACACTGCAAAGGCCTTCCAACAGGCTTGGAAAAGTGTGTTCTATATCTCTGCCAAAAAGAGTCCCCGGAGGTTGAGCTTTCAGAAGCAAGCTTAACTGTTAGGGAGGAAGCAGCAGAATGTGCCTCTCACATCTAGCCTGTAGGAATTCAGGTTGGCAAGTTCTATGGGGAAGCCCATTGCTGCCTATGGTGGAAACGGCATGGGAGATTTCAGTTTCAAAATCTCTGTGAAAAAGCGTCAGAGAAGCTTCTCCGTTTAGAATCCAGCATATCTCACTGAACCGAAGAAGTGGTAGTTAGAAGGGAGTTAGAGCTGCAAGCAGTTTGGTTTGGGAAATTAGACGCGAAATGAAACTGCAAATGCCTTCCAACAGGCTTGGAAAAGTGTGTTCTATATCTCTGCCAAACAAACTCCCCGGAGGTTGAGCTTTCAGAAGCTAGTTTAACTCTAAGGGAGGAAGCAGCAGAATGTGCCTCTCACATCTAGCCTGTAGGAATTCAGGTTGGCAAGTTCTATGGGGAAGCCCATTGGCGCCTTCGTTGGAAACGGGTTTGGAAATTTCAGTTTCAAAATCTCTGTGAAAAAGCGTCAGAGAAGCTTCTCCGTTTAGAATCCAGCATATCTCACTGAACCGAAGAAGTGGTAGTTAGAAGGGAGTTAGAGCTGCAAGCAGTTTGGTTTGGGAAATTAGACGCGAAATGAAACTGCAAATGCCTTCCAACAGGCTTGGAAAAGTGTGTTCTATATCTCTGCCAAACAAACTCCCCGGAGGTTGAGCTTTCAGAAGCAAGTTTAACTCTAAGGGAGGAAGCAGCAGAATGTGCCTCTCACATCTACCCTGTAGGATTTCAGGTTGGGAAGTTCTATGGGGAAGCCCATTGCTGCCTATGGTGGAAACGGCATGGGAGATTTCAGTTTCAAAATCTCTGTGAAAAAGCGTCAGAGAAGCTTCTCCGTTTAGAATCCAGCATATCTCACTGAACCGAAGAAGTGGTAGTTAGAAGGGAGTTAGAGCTGCAAGCAGTTTGGTTTGGGAAATTAGACGCGAAATGAAACTGCAAATGCCTTCCAACAGGCTTGGAAAAGTGTGTTCTATATCTCTGCCAAACAAACTCCCCGGAGGTTGAGCTTTCAGAAGCTAGTTTAACTCTAAGGGAGGAAGCAGCAGAATGTGCCTCTCACATCTAGCCTGTAGGAATTCAGGTTGGCAAGTTCTATGGGGAAGCCCTTTGGCGCCTTCGTTGGAAACGGGTTTGGAAATTTCAGTTTCAAAATCTCTGTGAAAAAGCGTCAGAGAAGCTTCTCCGTTTAGAATCCAGCATATCTCACTGAACCGAAGAAGTGGTAGTTAGAAGGGAGTTAGAGCTGCAAGCAGTTTGGTTTGGGAAATTAGACGCGAAATGAAACTGCAAATGCCTTCCAACAGGATTGGAAAAGTGTGTTCTATATCTCTGCCAAACAAACTCCCCGGAGGTTGAGCTTTCAGAAGCAAGTTTAACTCTAAGGGAGGAAGCAGCAGAATGTGCCTCTCACATCTAGCCTGTAGGAATTCAGGTTGGCAAGTTCTATGGGGAAGCCCTTTGGCGCCTTCGTTGGAAACGGGTTTGGAAATTTCAGTTTCAAAATCTCTGTGAAAAAGCGTCAGAGAAGCTTCTCCGTTTAGAATCCAGCATATCTCACTGAACCGAAGAAGTGGTAGTTAGAAGGGAGTTAGAGCTGCAAGCAGTTTGGTTTCGGAAATTAGACGCGA
The DNA here is from genome assembly GCF_027409185.1 of Cynocephalus volans. Lineage (NCBI taxonomy): Eukaryota > Metazoa > Chordata > Mammalia > Dermoptera > Cynocephalidae > Cynocephalus > Cynocephalus volans. Next base: position 455,141 of record NW_026902378.1, read on the forward strand.
AATGAAACTGCAAATGCCTTCCAACAGGATTGGAAAAGTGTGTTCTATATCTCTGCCAAACAAACTCCCCGGAGGTTGAGCTTTCAGAAGCAAGTTTAACTCTAAGGGAGGAAGCAGCAGAATGTGCCTCTCACATCTAGCCTGTAGGAATTCAGGTTGGCAAGTTCTATGGGGAAGCCCATTGCTGCCTGTGGTAGAAACGGCATGGGAGATTTCAGTTTCAAAATCTCTGTGAAAAAGCGTCAGAGAAGCTTCTCCGTTTAGAATCCAGCATATCTCACTGAACCGAAGAAGTGGTAGTTAGAAGGGAGTTAGAGCTGCAAGCAGTTTGGTTTGGGAAATTAGATGCGAAATGACACTGCAAAGGCCTTCCAACAGGCTTGGAAAAGTGTGTTCTATATCTGTGCCAAACAGAGTCCCCGGAGGTTGAGCTTTCAGAAGCAAGCTTAACTGTTAGGGAGGAAGCAGCAGAATGTGCCTCTCACATCTAGCCTGTAGGAATTCAGGTTGGCAAGTTCTATGGGGAAGCCCATTGCTGCCTATGGTGGAAACGGCATGGGAGATTTCAGTTTCAAAATCTCTGTGAAAAAGCGTCAGAGAAGCTTCTCCGTTTAGAATCCAGCATATCTCACTGAACCGAAGAAGTGGTAGTTAGAAGGGAGTTAGAGCTGCAAGCAGTTTGGTTTGGGAAATTAGACGCGAAATGAAACTGCAAATGCCTTCCAACAGGCTTGGAAAAGTGTGTTCTATATCTCTGCCAAACAAACTCCCCGGAGGTTGAGCTTTCAGAAGCTAGTTTAACTCTAAGGGAGGAAGCAGCAGAATGTGCCTCTCACATCTAGCCTGTAGGAATTCAGGTTGGCAAGTTCTATGGGGAAGCCCATTGCTGCCTGTGGTAGAAACGGCATGGGAGATTTCAGTTTCAAAATCTCTGTGAAAAAGCGTCAGAGAAGCTTCTCCGTTTAGAATCCAGCATATCTCACTGAACCGAAGAAGTGGTAGTTAGAAGGGAGTTAGAGCTGCAAGCAGTTTGGTTTGGGAAATTAGATGCGAAATGACACTGCAAAGGCCTTCCAACAGGCTTGGAAAAGTGTGTTCTATATCTGTGCCACACAGAGTCCCCGGAGGTTGAGCTTTCAGAAGCAAGCTTAACTGTTAGGGAGGAAGCAGCAGAATGTGCCTCTCACATCTAGCCTGTAGGAATTCAGGTTGGCAAGTTCTATGGGGAAGCCCATTGCTGCCTATGGTGGAAACGGCATGGGAGATTTCAGTTTCAAAATCTCTGTGAAAAAGCGTCAGGGAAGCTTCTCCGTTTAGAATCCAGCATATCTCACTGAACCGAAGAAGTGGTAGTTAGAAGGGAGTTAGAGCTGCAAGCAGTTTGGTTTGGGAAATTAGACGCGAAATGAAACTGCAAATGTCTTCCAACAGGCTTGGAAAAGTGTGTTCTATATCTCTGCCAAACAAACTCCCCGGAGGTTGAGCTTTCAGAAGCTAGTTTATCTCTAAGGGAGGAATCAGCAGAATGTGCCTCTCACATCTAGCCTGTAGGAATTCAGGTTGGCAAGTTCTATGGGGAAGCCCATTGGCGCCTTCGTTGGAAACGGGTTTGGAAATTTCAGTTTCAAAATCTCTGTGAAAAAGCGTCAGAGAAGCTTCTCCGTTTAGAATCCAGCATATCTCACTGAACCGAAGAAGTGGTAGTTAGAAGGGAGTTAGAGCTGCAAGCAGTTTGGTTTGGGAAATTAGACGCGAAATGAAACTGCAAATGCCTTCCAACAGGCTTGGAGAAGTGTGTTCTATATCTCTGCCAAGCAGACTCCCTGGAGGTTGAGCTTTCAGAAGCTAGTTTAACTCTAAGGGAGGAAGCAGCAGAATGTGCCTCTCACATCTAGCCTGTAGGATTTCAGGTTGGCAAGTTCTATGGGGAAGCCCATTGCTGCCTATGGTGGAAACGGCATGGGAAATTTCAGTTTCAAAATCTCTGTGAAAAAGCGTCAGAGAAGCTTCTCCGTTTAGAATCCAGCATATCTCACTGAACCGAAGAAGTGGTAGTTAGAAGGGAGTTAGAGCTGCAAGCAGTTTGGTTTGGGAAATTAGACGCGAAATGACACTGCAAAGGCCTTCCAACAGGCTTGGAAAAGTGTGTTCTATATCTCTGCCAAACAAACTACCCGGAGGTTGAGCTTTCAGAAGCAAGTTTAACTCTAAGGGAGGAAGCAGCAGAATGTGCCTCTCACATCTAGCCTGTAGGAATTCAGGTTGGCAAGTTCTATGGGGAAGCCCATTGGCGCCTTCGTTGGAAACGGGTTTGGAAATTTCAGTTTCAAAATCTCTGTGAAAAAGCGTCAGAGAAGCTTCTCCGTTTAGAATCCAGCATATCTCACTGAACCGAAGAAGTGGTAGTTAGAAGGCAGTTAGAGCTGCAAGCAGTTTGGTTTGGGAAATTAGACGCGAAATGAAACTGCAAATGCCTTCCAACAGGCTTGGAAAAGTGTGTTCTATATCTCTGCCAAACAAACTCCCCGGAGGTTGAGCTTTCAGAAGCAAGTTTAACTCTAAGGGAGGAAGCAGCAGAATGTGCCTCTCACATCTACCCTGTAGGATTTCAGGTTGGCAAGTTCTATGGGGAAGCCCATTGCTGCCTATGGTGGAAACGGCATGGGAGATTTCAGTTTCAAAATCTCTGTGAAAAAGCGTCAGAAAAGCTTCTCCGTTTAGAATCCAGCATATCTCACTGAACCGAAGAAGTGGTAGTTAGAAGGGAGTTAGAGCTGCAAGCAGTTTGGTTTGGGAAATTAGACGAGAAATGAAACTGCAAATGCCTTCCAACAGGCTTGGAAAAGTGTGTTCTATATCTCTGCCAAACAAACTCCCCGGAGGTTGAGCTTTCAGAAGCTAGTTTAACTCTAAGGGAGGAAGCAGCAGAATGTGCCTCTCACATCTAGCCTGTAGGAATTCAGGTTGGCAAGTTCTATGGGGAAGCCCATTGGCGCCTTCGTTGGAAACGGGTTTGGAAATTTCAGTTTCAAAATCTCTGTGAAAAAGCGTCAGAGAAGCTTCTCCGTTTAGAATCCAGCATATCTCACTGAACCGAAGAAGTGGTAGTTAGAAGGGAGTTAGAGCTGCAAGCAGTTTGGTTTGGGAAATTAGACGCGAAATGACACTGCAAAGGCCTTCCAACAGGCTTGGAAAAGTGTGTTCTATATCTCTGCCAAACAGAGTCCCCGGAGGTTGAGCTTTCAGAAGCAAGCTTACCTGTTAGGGAGGAAGCAGCAGAATGTGCCTCTCACATCTAGCCTGTAGGAATTCAGGTTGGCAAGTTCTATGGGAAGCCCATTGCTGCCTATGGTGGAAACGGCATGGGAGATTTCAGTTTCAAAATCTCTGTGAAAAAGCGTCAGAGAAGCTTCTCTGTTTAGAATCCAGCATATCTCACTGAACCGAAGAAGTGGTAGTTAGAAGGGAGTTAGAGCTGCAAGCAGTTTGGTTTGGGAAATTAGACGAGAAATGAAACTGCAAATGCCTTCCAACAGGCTTGGAAAAGTGTGTTCTATATCTCTGCCAAACAAACTCCCCGGAGGTTGAGCTTTCAGAAGCTAGTTTAACTCTAAGGGAGGAAGCAGCAGAATGTGCCTCTCACATCTAGCCTGTAGGAATTCAGGTTGGCAAGTTCTATGGGGAAGCCCATTGCTGCCTATGGTGGAAACGGCATGGGAGATTTCAGTTTCAAAATCTCTGTGAAAAAGCGTCAGAGAAGCTTCTCCGTTTAGAATCCAGCATATCTCACTGAACCGAAGAAGTGGTAGTTAGAAGGGAGTTAGAGCTGCAAGCAGTTTGGTTTGGGAAATTAGATGCGAAATGACACTGCAAAGGCCTTCCAACAGGCTTGGAAAAGTGTGTTCTATATCTGTGCCAAACAGAGTCCCCGGAGGTTGAGCTTTCAGAAGCAAGCTTAACTGTTAGGGAGGAAGCAGCAGAATGTGCCTCTCACATCTAGCCTGTAGGAATTCAGGTTGGCAAGTTCTATGGGGAAGCCCATTGCTGCCTATGGTGGAAACGGCATGGGAGATTTCAGTTTCAAAATCTCTGTGAAAAAGCGTCAGAGAAGCTTCTCCGTTTAGAATCCAGCATATCTCACTGAACCGAAGAAGTGGTATTTAGAAGGGAGTTAGAGCTGCAAGCAGTTTGGTTTGGGAAATTAGACGCGAAATGAAACTGCAAATGCCTTCCAACAGGCTTGGAAAAGTGTGTTCTATATCTCTGCCAAACAAACTCCCCGGAGGTTGAGCTTTCAGAAGCAAGCTTAACTCTAAGGGAGGAAGCAGCAGAATGTGCCTCTCACATCTAGCCTGTAGGAATTCAGGTTGGCAAGTTCTATGGGGAAGCCCATTGCTGCCTATGGTGGAAACGGCATGGGAGATTTCAGTTTCAAAATCTCTGTGAAAAAGCGTCAGAGAAGCTTCTCCGTTTAGAATCCAGCATATCTCACTGAACCGAAGAAGTGGTAGTTAGAAGGCAGTTAGAGCTGCAAGCAGTTTGGTTTGGGAAATTAGACGCGAAATGAAACTGCAAATGCCTTCCAACAGGCTTGGAAAAGTGTGTTCTATATCTCTGCCAAACAAACTCCCCGGAGGTTGAGCTTTCAGAAGCTAGTTTAACTCTAAGGGAGGAAGCAGCAGAATGTGCCTCTCACATCTAGCCTGTAGGAATTCAGGTTGGCAAGTTCTATGGGGAAGCCCATTGGCGCCTTCGTTGGAAACGGGTTTGGAAATTTCAGTTTCAAAATCTCTGTGAAAAAGCGTCAGAGAAGCTTCTCCGTTTAGAATCCAGCATATCTCACTGAACCGAAGAAGTGGTAGTTAGAAGGGAGTTAGAGCTGCAAGCAGTTTGGTTTGGGAAATTAGACGCGAAATGAAACTGCAAATGCCTTCCAACAGGCTTGGAAAAGTGTGTTCTATATCTCTGCCAAACAAACTCCCCGGAGGTTGAGCTTTCAGAAGCAAGTTTAACTCTAAGGGAGGAAGCAGCAGAATGTGCCTCTCACATCTACCCTGTAGGATTTCAGGTTGGGAAGTTCTATGGGGAAGCCCATTGCTGGCTATGGTGGAAACGGCATGGGAGATTTCAGTTTCAAAATCTCTGTGAAAAAGCGTCAGAGAAGCTTCTCCGTTTAGAATCCAGCATATCTCACTGAACCGAAGAAGTGGTAGTTAGAAGGGAGTTAGAGCTGCAAGCAGTTTGGTTTGGGAAATTAGACGCGAAATGAAACTGCAAATGCCTTCCAACAGGCTTGGAAAAGTGTGTTCTATATCTCTGCCAAACAAACTCCCCGGAGGTTGAGCTTTCAGAAGCTAGTTTAACTCTAAGGGAGGAAGCAGCAGAATGTGCCTCTCACATCTAGCCTGTAGGAATTCAGGTTGGCAAGTTCTATGGGGAAGCCCTTTGGCGCCTTCGTTGGAAACGGGTTTGGAAATTTCAGTTTCAAAATCTCTGTGAAAAAGCGTCAGAGAAGCTTCTCCGTTTAGAATCCAGCATATCTCACTGAACCGAAGAAGTGGTAGTTAGAAGGGAGTTAGAGCTGCAAGCAGTTTGGTTTGGGAAATTAGACGCGAAATGAAACTGCAAATGCCTTCCAACAGGATTGGAAAAGTGTGTTCTATATCTCTGCCAAACAAACTCCCCGGAGGTTGAGCTTTCAGAAGCAAGTTTAACTCTAAGGGAGGAAGCAGCAGAATGTGCCTCTCACATCTAGCCTGTAGGAATTCAGGTTGGCAAGTTCTATGGGGAAGCCCTTTGGCGCCTTCGTTGGAAACGGGTTTGGAAATTTCAGTTTCAAAATCTCTGTGAAAAAGCGTCAGAGAAGCTTCTCCGTTTAGAATCCAGCATATCTCACTGAACCGAAGAAGTGGTAGTTAGAAGGGAGTTAGAGCTGCAAGCAGTTTGGTTTCGGAAATTAGACGCGAAATGAAACTGCAAATGCCTTCCAACAGGATTGGAAAAGTGTGTTCTATATCTCTGCCAAACAAACTCCCCGGAGGTTGAGCTTTCAGAAGCAAGTTTAACTCTAAGGGAGGAAGCAGCAGAATGTGCCTCTCACATCTAGCCTGTAGGAATTCAGGTTGGCAAGTTCTATGGGGAAGCCCATTGCTGCCTGTGGTAGAAACGGCATGGGAGATTTCAGTTTCAAAATCTCTGTGAAAAAGCGTCAGAGAAGCTTCTCCGTTTAGAATCCAGCATATCTCACTGAACCGAAGAAGTGGTAGTTAGAAGGGAGTTAGAGCTGCAAGCAGTTTGGTTTGGGAAATTAGATGCGAAATGACACTGCAAAGGCCTTCCAACAGGCTTGGAAAAGTGTGTTCTATATCTGTGCCAAACAGAGTCCCCGGAGGTTGAGCTTTCAGAAGCAAGCTTAACTGTTAGGGAGGAAGCAGCAGAATGTGCCTCTCACATCTAGCCTGTAGGAATTCAGGTTGGCAAGTTCTATGGGGAAGCCCATTGCTGCCTATGGTGGAAACGGCATGGGAGATTTCAGTTTCAAAATCTCTGTGAAAAAGCGTCAGAGAAGCTTCTCCGTTTAGAATCCAGCATATCTCACTGAACCGAAGAAGTGGTAGTTAGAAGGGAGTTAGAGCTGCAAGCAGTTTGGTTTGGGAAATTAGACGCGAAATGAAACTGCAAATGCCTTCCAACAGGCTTGGAAAAGTGTGTTCTATATCTCTGCCAAACAAACTCCCCGGAGGTTGAGCTTTCAGAAGCTAGTTTAACTCTAAGGGAGGAAGCAGCAGAATGTGCCTCTCACATCTAGCCTGTAGGAATTCAGGTTGGCAAGTTCTATGGGGAAGCCCATTGCTGCCTGTGGTAGAAACGGCATGGGAGATTTCAGTTTCAAAATCTCTGTGAAAAAGCGTCAGAGAAGCTTCTCCGTTTAGAATCCAGCATATCTCACTGAACCGAAGAAGTGGTAGTTAGAAGGGAGTTAGAGCTGCAAGCAGTTTGGTTTGGGAAATTAGATGCGAAATGACACTGCAAAGGCCTTCCAACAGGCTTGGAAAAGTGTGTTCTATATCTGTGCCACACAGAGTCCCCGGAGGTTGAGCTTTCAGAAGCAAGCTTAACTGTTAGGGAGGAAGCAGCAGAATGTGCCTCTCACATCTAGCCTGTAGGAATTCAGGTTGGCAAGTTCTATGGGGAAGCCCATTGCTGCCTATGGTGGAAACGGCATGGGAGATTTCAGTTTCAAAATCTCTGTGAAAAAGCGTCAGGGAAGCTTCTCCGTTTAGAATCCAGCATATCTCACTGAACCGAAGAAGTGGTAGTTAGAAGGGAGTTAGAGCTGCAAGCAGTTTGGTTTGGGAAATTAGACGCGAAATGAAACTGCAAATGTCTTCCAACAGGCTTGGAAAAGTGTGTTCTATATCTCTGCCAAACAAACTCCCCGGAGGTTGAGCTTTCAGAAGCTAGTTTATCTCTAAGGGAGGAATCAGCAGAATGTGCCTCTCACATCTAGCCTGTAGGAATTCAGGTTGGCAAGTTCTATGGGGAAGCCCATTGGCGCCTTCGTTGGAAACGGTTTGGAAATTTCAGTTTCAAAATCTCTGTGAAAAAGCGTCAGAGAAGCTTCTCCGTTTAGAATCCAGCATATCTCACTGAACCGAAGAAGTGGTAGTTAGAAGGGAGTTAGAGCTGCAAGCAGTTTGGTTTGGGAAATTAGACGCGAAATGAAACTGCAAATGCCTTCCAACAGGCTTGGAGAAGTGTGTTCTATATCTCTGCCAAGCAGACTCCCTGGCGGTTGAGCTTTCAGAAGCTAGTTTAACTCTAAGGGAGGAAGCAGCAGAATGTGCCTCTCACATCTAGCCTGTAGGAATTCAGGTTGGCAAGTTCTATGGGGAAGCCCATTGCTGGCTATGGTGGAAACAGCATGGGAGATTTCAGTTTCAAAATCTCTGTGAAAAAGCGTCAGAGAAGCTTCTCCGTTTAGAATCCAGCATATCTCACTGAACCGAAGAAGTGGTAGTTAGAAGGCAGTTAGAGCTGCAAGCAGTTTGGTTTGGGAAATTAGACGCGAAATGAAACTGCAAATGCCTTCCAACAGGCTTGGAAAAGTGTGTTCTATATCTCTGCCAAACAAACTCCCCGGAGGTTGAGCTTTCAGAAGCAAGTTTAACTCTAAGGGAGGAAGCAGCAGAATGTGCCTCTCACATCTAGCCTGTAGGAATTCAGGTTGGCAAGTTCTATGGGGAAGCCCATTGCTGCCTATGGTGGAAACGGCATGGGAGATTTCAGTTTCAAAATCTCTGTGAAAAAGCGTCAGAGAAGCTTCTCCGTTTAGAATCCAGCATATCTCACTGAACCGAAGAAGTGGTAGTTAGAAGGGAGTTAGAGCTGCAAGCAGTTTGGTTTGGGAAATTAGATGCGAAATGACACTGCAAAGGCCTTCCAACAGGCTTGGAAAAGTGTGTTCTATATCTCTGCCAAACAGACTCCCCGGAGGTTGAGCTTTCAGAAGCAAGCTTAACTCTAAGGGAGGAAGCAGCAGAATGTGCCTCTCACATCTAGCCTGTAGGAATTCAGGTTGGCAAGTTCTATGGGGAAGCCCATTGGCGCCTTCGTTGGAAACGGGTTTGGAAATTTCAGTTTCAAAATCTCTGTGAAAAAGCGTCAGAGAAGCTTCTCCGTTTAGAATCCAGCATATCTCACTGAACCGAAGAAGTGGTAGTTAGAAGGGAGTTAGAGCTGCAAGCAGTTTGGTTTGGGAAATTAGACGCGAAATGAAACTGCAAATGCCTTCCAACAGGCTTGGAAAAGTGTGTTCTATATCTCTGCCAAACAAACTCCCCGGAGGTTGAGCTTTCAGAAGCAACTTTAACTCTAAGGGAGGAAGCAGCAGAATGTGCCTCTCACATCTAGCCTGTAGGAATTCAGGTTGGCAAGTTCTATGGGGAAGCACATTGCTGCCTACGGTGGAAACGGCATGGGAGATTTCAGTTTCAAAATCTCTGTGAAAAAGCGTCAGAGAAGCTTCTCCGTTTAGAATCCAGCATATCTCACTGAACCGAAGAAGTGGTAGTTAGAAGGCAGTTAGAGCTGCAAGCAGTTTGGTTTGGGAAATTAGACGCGAAATGAAACTGCAAATGCCTTCCAACAGGCTTGGAAAAGTGTGTTCTATATCTCTGCCAAACAAACTCCCCGGAGGTTGAGCTTTCAGAAGCAAGTTTAACTCTAAGGGAGGAAGTGGCAGAATGTGCCTCTCACATCTAGCCTTTGGGAATTCAGGTTGGCAAGTTCTATGGGGAAGCCCATTGCTGCCTATGGTGGAAACGGCATGGGAGATTTCAGTTTCAAAATCTCTGTGAAAAAGCGTCAGAGAAGCTTCTCCGTTTAGAATCCAGCATATCTCACTGAACCGAAGAAGTGGTAGTTAGAAGGGAGTTAGAGCTGCAAGCAGTTTGGTTTGGGAAATTAGATGCGAAATGACACTGCAAAGGCCTTCCAACAGGCTTGGAAAAGTGTGTTCTATATCTGTGCCAAACAGAGTCCCCGGAAGTTGAGCTTTCAGAAGCCAGCTTAACTGTTAGGGAGGAAGCAGCAGAATGTGCCTCTCACATCTAGCCTGTAGGAATTCAGGTTGGCAAGTTCTATGGGGAAGCCCATTGCTGCCTATGGTGGAAACGGCATGGGAGATTTCAGTTTCAAAATCTCTGTGAAAAAGCGTCAGAGAAGCTTCTCCGTTTAGAATCCAGCATATCTCACTGAACCGAAGAAGTGGTAGTTAGAAGGGAGTTAGAGCTGCAAGCAGTTTGGTTTGGGAAATTAGACGCGAAATGAAACTGCAAATGCCTTCCAACAGGCTTGGAAAAGTGTGTTCTATATCTCTGCCAAACAAACTCCCCGGAGGTTGAGCTTTCAGAAGCTAGTTTAACTCTAAGGGAGGAAGCAGCAGAATGTGCCTCTCACATCTAGCCTGTAGGAATTCAGGTTGGCAAGTTCTATGGGGAAGCCCATTGGCGCCTTCGTTGGAAACGGGTTTGGAAATTTCAGTTTCAAAATCTCTGTGAAAAAGCGTCAGAGAAGCTTCTCCGTTTAGAATCCAGCATATCTCACTGAACCGAAGAAGTGGTAGTTAGAAGGGAGTTAGAGCTGCAAGCAGTTTGGTTTGGGAAATTAGATGCGAAATGACACTGCAAAGGCCTTCCAACAGGCGTGGAAAAGTGTGTTCTATATCTCTGCCAAACAAACTCCCCGGAGGTTGAGCTTTCAGAAGCAAGCTTAACTCTTAGGGAGGAAGCAGCAGAATGTGCCTCTCACATCTAGCCTGTAGGAATTCAGGTTGGCAAGTTCTATGGGGAAGCCCATTGCTGCCTATGGTGGAAACGGCATGGGAGATTTCAGTTTCAAAATCTCTGTGAAAAAGCGTCAGAGAAGCTTCTCCGTTTAGAATCCAGCATATCTCACTGAACCGAAGAAGTGGTAGTTAGAAGGGAGTTAGAGCTGCAAGCAGTTTGGTTTCGGAAATTAGACGCGAAATGAAACTGCAAATGCCTTCCAACAGGCTTGGAAAAGTGTGTTCTATATCTCTGCCAAACAAACTCCCCGGAGGTTGAGCTTTCAGAAGCAAGTTTAACTCTAAGGGAGGAAGCAGCAGAATGTGCCTCTCACATCTAGCCTGTAGGAATTCAGGTTGGCAAGTTCTATGGGGAAGCCCATTGCTGCCTATGGTGGAAACGGCATGGGAGATTTCAGTTTCAAAATCTCTGTGAAAAAGCGTCAGAGAAGCTTCTCCGTTTAGAATCCAGCATATCTCACTGAACCGAAGAAGTGGTAGTTAGAAGGGAGTTAGAGCTGCAAGCAGTTTGGTTTGGGAAATTAGACGCGAAATGAAACTGCAAATGCCTTCCAACAGGCTTGGAAAAGTGTGTTCTATATCTCCGCCAAACAAACTCCCCGGAGGTTGAGCTTTCAGAAGCTAGTTTAACTCTAAGGGAGGAAGCAGCAGAACGTGCCTCTCACATCTAGCCTGTAGGAATTCAGGTTGGCAAGTTCTATGGGGAAGCCCATTGCTGCCTAGGGTGGAAACGGCATGGGAGATTTCAGTTTCAAAATCTCTGTGAAAAAGCGTCAGAGAAGCTTCTCCGTTTAGAATCCAGCATATCTCACTGAACCGAAGAAGTGGTAGTTAGAAGGCAGTTAGAGCTGCAAGCAGTTTGGTTTGGGAAATTAGACGCGAAATGAAACTGCAAATGCCTTCCAACAGGCTTGGAAAAGTGTGTTCTATATCTGTGCCAAACAGAGTCCCCGGAAGTTGAGCTTTCAGAAGCCAGCTTAACTGTTAGGGAGGAAGCAGCGGAATGTGCCTCTCACATCTAGCCTGTAGGAATTCAGGTTGGCAAGTTCTATGGGGAAGCCCATTGCTGCCTATGGTGGAAACGGCATGGGAGATTTCAGTTTCAAAATCTCTGTGAAAAAGCGTCAGAGAAGCTTCTCCGTTTAGAATCCAGCATATCTCACTGAACCGAAGAAGTGGTAGTTAGAAGGGAGTTAGAGCTGCAAGCAGTTTGGTTTGGGAAATTAGACGCGAAATGAAACTGCAAATGCCTTCCAACAGGCTTGGAAAAGTGTGTTCTATATCTCTGCCAAACAAACTCCCCGGAGGTTGAGCTTTCAGAAGCTAGTTTAACTCTAAGGGAGGAAGCAGCAGAATGTGCCTCTCACATCTAGCCTTTAGGAATTCAGGTTGGCAAGTTCTATGGGGAAGCCCATTGGCGCCTTCGTTGGAAACGGGTTTGGAAATTTCAGTTTCAAAATCTCTGTGAAAAAGCGTCAGAGAAGCTTCTCCGTTTAGAATCCCGCATATCTCACTGAACCGAAGAAGTGGTAGTTAGAAGGGAGTTAGAGCTGCAAGCAGTTTGGTTTGGGAAATTAGATGCGAAATGACACTGCAAAGGCCTTCCAACAGGCTTGGAAAAGTGTGTTCTATATCTGTGCCAAACAGAGTCCCCGGAAGTTGAGCTTTCAGAAGCAAGCTTAACTGTTAGGGAGGAAGCAGCGGAATGTGCCTCTCACATCTAGCCTGTAGGAATTCAGGTTGGCAAGTTCTATGGGGAAGCCCATTGCTGCCTATGGTGGAAACGGCATGGGAGATTTCAGTTTCAAAATCTCTGTGAAAAAGCGTCAGAGAAGCTTCTCCGTTTAGAATCCAGCATATCTCACTGAACCGAAGAAGTGGTAGTTAGAAGGGAGTTAGAGCTGCAAGCAGTTTGGTTTGGGAAATTAGACGCGAAATGAAACTGCAAATGCCTTCCAACAGGCTTGGAAAAGTGTGTTCTATATCTCTGCCAAACAAACTCCCCGGAGGTTGAGCTTTCAGAAGCTAGTTTAACTCTAAGGGAGGAAGCAGCAGAATGTGCCTCTCACATCTAGCCTTTAGGAATTCAGGTTGGCAAGTTCTATGGGGAAGCCCATTGGCGCCTTCGTTGGAAACGGGTTTGGAAATTTCAGTTTCAAAATCTCTGTGAAAAAGCGTCAGAGAAGCTTCTCCGTTTAGAATCCAGCATATCTCACTGAACCGAAGAAGTGGTAGTTAGAAGGGAGTTAGAGCTGCAAGCAGTTTGGTTTGGGAAATTAGATGCGAAATGACACTGCAAAGGCCTTCCAACATGCTTGGAAAATTGTGTTCTATATCTCTGCCAAACAGACTCCCCGGAGGTTGAGCTTTCAGAAGCAAGCTTAACTCTTAGGGAGGAAGCAGCAGAATGTGCCTCTCACATCTAGCCTGTAGGAATTCAGGTTGGCAAGTTCTATGGGGAAGCCCATTGCTGCCTATGGTGGAAACGGCATGGGAGATTTCAGTTTCAAAATCTCTGTGAAAAAGCGTCAGAGAAGCTTCTCCGTTTAGAATCCAGCATATCTCACTGAACCGAAGAAGTGGTAGTTAGAAGGCAGTTAGAGCTGCAAGCAGTTTGGTTTGGGAAATTAGACGCGAAATGAAACTGCAAATGCCTTCCAACAGGCTTGGAAAAGTGTGTTCTATATCTCTGCCAAACAGACTCCCTGGAGGTTGAGCTTTCAGAAGCTAGTTTAACTCTAAGGGAGGAAGCAGCAGAATGTGCCTCTCACATCTAGCCTGTAGGAATTCAGGTTGGCAAGTTCTATGGGGAAGCCCATTGCTGCCTATGGTGGAAACGGCATGGGAGATTTCAGTTTCAAAATCTCTGTGAAAAAGCGTCAGAGAAGCTTCTCCGTTTAGAATCCAGCATATCTCACTGAACCGAAGAAGTGGTAGTTAGAAGGCAGTTAGAGCTGCAAGCAGTTTGGTTTGGGAAATTAGACGCGAAATGAAACTGCAAATGCCTTCCAACAGGCTTGGAAAAGTGTGTTCTATATCTCTGCCAAACAAACTCCCCGGAGGTTGAGCTTTCAGAAGCAAGTTTAACTCTAAGGGAGGAAGCAGCAGAATGTGCCTCTCACATCTAGCCTTTAGGAATTCAGGTTGGCAAGTTCTATGGGGAAGCCCATTGCTGCCTATGATGGAAACGGCATGGGAGATTTCAGTTTCAAAATCTCTGTGAAAAAGCGTCAGAGAAGCTTCTCCGTTTAGAATCCAGCATATCTCACTGAACCGAAGAAGTGGTAGTTAGAAGGGAGTTAGAGCTGCAAGCAGTTTGGTTTGGGAAATTAGATGCAAAATGACACTGCAAAGGCCTTCCAACAGGCTTGGAAAAGTGTGTTCTATATCTGTGCCAAACAGAGTCCCCGGAAGTTGAGCTTTCAGAAGCAAGCTTAACTGTTAGGGAGGAAGCAGCGGAATGTGCCTCTCACATCTAGCCTGTAGGAATTCAGGTTGGCAAGTTCTATGGGGAAGCCCATTGCTGCCTATGGTGGAAACGGCATGGGAGATTTCAGTTTCAAAATCTCTGTGAAAAAGCGTCAGAGAAGCTTCTCCGTTTAGAATCCAGCATATCTCACTGAACCGAAGAAGTGGTAGTTAGAAGGGAGTTAGAGCTGCAAGCAGTTTGGTTTGGGAAATTAGACGCGAAATGAAACTGCAAATGCCTTCCAACAGGCTTGGAAAAGTGTGTTCTATATCTCAGCCAAACAAACTCCCCGGAGGTTGAGCTTTCAGAAGCAAGCTTAACTGTTAGGGAGGAAGCAGCGGAATGTGCCTCTCATATCTAGCCTGCAGGAATTCAGGTTGGCAAGTTCTATGGGGAAGCCCATTGCTGCCTATGGTGGAAACGGCATGGGAGATTTCAGTTTCAAAATCTCTGTGAAAAAGCGTCAGAGAAGCTTCTCCGTTTAGAATCCAGCATATCTCACTGAACCGAAGAAGTGGTAGTTAGAAGGGAGTTAGAGCTGCAAGCAGTTTGGTTTGGGAAATTAGACGCGAAATGAAACTGCAAATGCCTTCCAACAGGCTTGGAAAAGTGTGTTCTATATCTCTGCCAAACAAACTCCCCGGAGGTTGAGCTTTCAGAAGCTAGTTTAACTCTAAGGGAGGAAGCAGCAGAATGTGCCTCTCACATCTAGCCTGTAGGAATTCAGGTTGGCAAGTTCTATGGGGAAGCCCATTGGCGCCTTCGTTGGAAACGGGTTTGGAAATTTCAGTTTCAAAATCTCTGTGAAAAAGCGTCAGAGAAGCTTCTCCGTTTAGAATCCAGCATATCTCACTGAACCGAAGAAGTGGTAGTTAGAAGGGAGTTAGAGCTGCAAGCAGTTTGGTTTGGGAAATTAGATGCGAAATGACACTGCAAAGGCCTTCCAACATGCTTGGAAAAGTGTGTTCTATATCTCTGCCAAACAGACTCCCCGGAGGTTGAGCTTTCAGAAGCCAGCTTAACTCTTAGGGAGGAAGCAGCAGAATGTGCCTCTCACATCTAGCCTGTAGGAATTCAGGTTGGCAAGTTCTATGGGGAAGCCCATTGCTGCCTATGGTGGAAACGGCATGGGAGATTTCAGTTTCAAAATCTCTGTGAAAAAGCGTCAGAGAAGCTTCTCCGTTTAGAATCCAGCATATCTCACTGAACCGAAGAAGTGGTAGTTAGAAGGCAGTTAGAGCTGCAAGCAGTTTGGTTTGGGAAATTAGACGCGAAATGAAACTGCAAATGTCTTCCAACAGGCTTGGAAAAGTGTGTTCTATATCTCTGCCAAACAAACTCCCCGGAGGTTGAGCTTTCAGAAGCTAGTTTAACTCTAAGGGAGGAATCAGCAGAATGTGCCTCTCACATCTAGCCTGTAGGAATTCAGGTTGGCAAGTTCTATGGGGAAGCCCATTGCTGGCTATGGTGGAAACAGCATGGGAGATTTCAGTTTCAAAATCTCTGTGAAAAAGCGTCAGAGAAGCTTCCCCGTTTAGAATCCAGCATATCTCACTGAACCGAAGAAGTGGTAGTTAGAAGGCAGTTAGAGCTGCAAGCAGTTTGGTTTGGGAAATTAGACGCGAAATGAAACTGCAAATGCCTTCCAACAGGCTTGGAAAAGTGTGTTCTATATCTCTGCCAAACAAACTCCCCGGAGGTTGAGCTTTCAGAAGCAAGTTTAACTCTAAGGGAGGAAGCAGCAGAATGTGCCTCTCACATCTAGCCTGTAGGAATTCAGGTTGGCAAGTTCTATGGGGAAGCCCATTGCTGCCTATGGTGGAAACGGCATGGGAGATTTCAGTTTCAAAATCTCTGTGAAAAAGCGTCAGAGAAGCTTCTCCGTTTAGAATCCAGCATATCTCACTGAACCGAAGAAGTGGTAGTTAGAAGGGAGTTAGAGCTGCAAGCAGTTTGGTTTGGGAAATTAGATGCGAAATGACACTGCAAAGGCCTTCCAACAGGCTTGGAAAAGTGTGTTCTATATCTCTGCCAAACAGACTCCCCGGAGGTTGAGCTTTCAGAAGCAAGCTTAACTCTTAGGGAGGAAGCAGCAGAATGTGCCTCTCACATCTAGCCTGTAGGAATTCAGGTTGGCAAGTTCTATGGGGAAGCCCATTGCTGCCTATGGTGGAAACGGCATGGGAGATTTCAGTTTCAAAATCTCTGTGAAAAAGCGTCAGAGAAGCTTCTCCGTTTAGAATCCAGCATATCTCACTGAACCGAAGAAATGGTAGTTAGAAGGGAGTTAGAGCTGCAAGCAGTTTGGTTTGGGAAATTAGACGCGAAATGAAACTGCAAATGCCTTCCAACAGGCTTGGAAAAGTGTGTTCTATATCTGTGCCAAACAAACTCCCCGGAGGTTGAGCTTTCAGAAGCTAGTTTAACTCTAAGGGAGGAAGCAGCAGAATGTGCCTCTCACATCTAGCCTGTAGGAATTCAGGTTGGCAAGTTCTATGGGGAAGCCCATTGGCGCCTTCGTTGGAAACGGGTTTGGAAATTTCAGTTTCAAAATCTCTGTGAAAAAGCGTCAGAGAAGCTTCTCCGTTTAGAATCCAGCATATCTCACTGAACCGAAGAAGTGGTAGTTAGAAGGGAGTTAGAGCTGCAAGCAGTTTGGTTTGGGAAATTAGATGCGAAATGACACTGCAAAGGCCTTCCAACAGGCGTGGAAAAGTGTGTTCTATATCTCTGCCAAACAGACTCCCCGGAGGTTGAGCTTTCAGAAGCAAGCTTAACTCTTAGGGAGGAAGCAGCAGAATGTGCCTCTCACATCTAGCCTGTAGGAATTCAGGTTGGCAAGTTCTATGGGGAAGCCCATTGGCGCCTTCGTTGGAAACGGGTTTGGAAATTTCAGTTTCAAAATCTCTGTGAAAAAGCGTCAGAGAAGCTTCTCCGTTTAGAATCCAGCATATCTCACTGAACCGAAGAAGTGGTAGTTAGAAGGGAGTTAGAGCTGCAAGCAGTTTGGTTTGGGAAATTAGACGCGAAATGAAACTGCAAATGCCTTCCAACAGGCTTGGAAAAGTGTGTTCTATATCTCTGCCAAACAAACTCCCCGGAGGTTGAGCTTTCAGAAGCAAGTTTAACTCTAAGGGAGGAAGCAGCAGAATGTGCCTCTCACATCTAGCCTGTAGGAATTCAGGTTGGCAAGTTCTATGGGGAAGCCCATTGCTGCCTATGGTGGAAACGGCATGGGAGATTTCAGTTTCAAAATCTCTGTGAAAAAGCGTCAGAGAAGCTTCTCCGTTTAGAATCCAGCATATCTCACTGAACCGAAGAAGTGGTAGTTAGAAGGGAGTTAGAGCTGCAAGCAGTTTGGTTTGGGAAATTAGACGCGAAATGAAACTGCAAATGCCTTCCAACAGGCTTGGAAAAGTGTGTTCTATATCTCTGCCAAACAAACTCCCCGGAGGTTGAGCTTTCAGAAGCTAGTTTAACTCTAAGGGAGGAAGCAGCACAATGTGCCTCTCACATCTAGCCTTTAGGAATTCAGGTTGGCAAGTTCTATGGGGAAGCCCATTGGCGCCTTCGTTGGAAACGGGTTTGGAAATTTCAGTTTCAAAATCTCTGTGAAAAAGCGTCAGAGAATCTTCTCCGTTTAGAATCCAGCATATCTCACTGAACCGAAGAAGTGGTAGTTAGAAGGGAGTTAGAGCTGCAAGCAGTTTGGTTTGGGAAATTAGATGCGAAATGACACTGCAAAGGCCTTCCAACAGGCTTGGAAAAGTGTGTTCTATATCTGTGCCAAACAGAGTCCCCGGAAGTTGAGCTTTCAGAAGCAAGCTTAACTGTTAGGGAGGAAGCAGCGGAATGTGCCTCTCACATCTAGCCTGTAGGAATTCAGGTTGGCAAGTTCTATGGGGAAGCCCATTGCTGCCTATGGTGGAAACGGCATGGGAGATTTCAGTTTCAAAATCTCTGTGAGAAAGCGTCAGAGAAGCTTCTCCGTTTAGAATCCAGCATATCTCACTGAACCGAAGAAGTGGTAGTTAGAAGGGAGTTAGAGCTGCAAGCAGTTTGGTTTGGGAAATTAGACGCGAAATGAAACTGCAAATGCCTTCCAACAGGCTTGGAAAAGTGTGTTCTATATCTCTGCCAAACAAACTCCCCGGAGGTTGAGCTTTCAGAAGCTAGTTTAACTCTAAGGGAGGAAGCAGCAGAATGTGCCTCTCACATCTAGCCTTTAGGAATTCAGGTTGGCAAGTTCTATGGGGAAGCCCATTGGCGCCTTCGTTGGAAACGGGTTTGGAAATTTCAGTTTCAAAATCTCTGTGAGAAAGCGTCAGAGAAGCTTCTCCGTTTAGAATCCAGCATATCTCACTGAACCGAAGAAGTGGTAGTTAGAAGGGAGTTAGAGCTGCAAGCAGTTTGGTTTGGGAAATTAGATGCGAAATGACACTGCAAAGGCCTTCCAACATGCTTGGAAAATTGTGTTCTATATCTCTGCCAAACAGACTCCCCGGAGGTTGAGCTTTCAGAAGCAAGCTTAACTCTTAGGGAGGAAGCAGCAGAATGTGCCTCTCACATCTAGCCTGTAGGAATTCAGGTTGGCAAGTTCTATGGGGAAGCCCATTGCTGCCTATGGTGGAAACGGCATGGGAGATTTCAGTTTCAAAATCTCTGTGAAAAAGCGTCAGAGAAGCTTCTCCGTTTAGAATCCAGCATATCTCACTGAACCGAAGAAGTGGTAGTTAGAAGGGAGTTAGAGCTGCAAGCAGTTTGGTTTGGGAAATTAGACGCGAAATGAAACTGCAAATGCCTTCCAACAGGCTTGGAAAAGTGTGTTCTATATCTGTGCCAAACAAACTCCCCGGAGGTTGAGCTTTCAGAAGCTAGTTTAACTCTAAGGGAGGAAGCAGCAGAATGTGCCTCTCACATCTAGCCTGTAGGAATTCAGGTTGGCAAGTTCTATGGGGAAGCCCATTGGCGCCTTCGTTGGAAACGGGTTTGGAAATTTCAGTTTCAAAATCTCTGTGAAAAAGCGTCAGAGAAGCTTCTCCGTTTAGAATCCAGCATATCTCACTGAACCGAAGAAGTGGTAGTTAGAAGGGAGTTAGAGCTGCAAGCAGTTTGGTTTGGGAAATTAGATGCGAAATGACACTGCAAAGGCCTTCCAACAGGCGTGGAAAAGTGTGTTCTATATCTCTGCCAAACAGACTCCCCGGAGGTTGAGCTTTCAGAAGCAAGCTTAACTCTTAGGGAGGAAGCAGCAGAATGTGCCTCTCACATCTAGCCTGTAGGAATTCAGGTTGGCAAGTTCTATGGGGAAGCCCATTGGCGCCTTCGTTGGAAACGGGTTTGGAAATTTCAGTTTCAAAATCTCTGTGAAAAAGCGTCAGAGAAGCTTCTCCGTTTAGAATCCAGCATATCTCACTGAACCGAAGAAGTGGTAGTTAGAAGGGAGTTAGAGCTGCAAGCAGTTTGGTTTGGGAAATTAGACGCGAAATGAAACTGCAAATGCCTTCCAACAGGCTTGGAAAAGTGTGTTCTATATCTCTGCCAAACAAACTCCCCGGAGGTTGAGCTTTCAGAAGCAAGTTTAACTCTAAGGGAGGAAGCAGCAGAATGTGCCTCTCACATCTAGCCTGTAGGAATTCAGGTTGGCAAGTTCTATGGGGAAGCCCATTGCTGCCTATGGTGGAAACGGCATGGGAGATTTCAGTTTCAAAATCTCTGTGAAAAAGCGTCAGAGAAGCTTCTCCGTTTAGAATCCAGCATATCTCACTGAACCGAAGAAGTGGTAGTTAGAAGGGAGTTAGAGCTGCAAGCAGTTTGGTTTGGGAAATTAGACGCGAAATAAAACTGCAAATGCCTTCCAACAGGCTTGGAAAAGTGTGTTCTATATCTCTGCCAAACAAACTCCCCGGAGGTTGAGCTTTCAGAAGCTAGTTTAACTCTAAGGGAGGAAGCAGCAGAATGTGCCTCTCACATCTAGCCTTTAGGAATTCAGGTTGGCAAGTTCTATGGGGAAGCCCATTGGCGCCTTCGTTGGAAACGGGTTTGGAAATTTCAGTTTCAAAATCTCTGTGAAAAAGCGTCAGAGAAGCTTCTCCGTTTAGAATCCAGCATATCTCACTGAACCGAAGAAGTGGTAGTTAGAAGGGAGTTAGAGCTGCAAGCAGTTTGGTTTGGGAAATTAGATGCGAAATGACACTGCAAAGGCCTTCCAACAGGCTTGGAAAAGTGTGTTCTATATCTGTGCCAAACAGAGTCCCCGGAAGTTGAGCTTTCAGAAGCAAGCTTAACTGTTAGGGAGGAAGCAGCGGAATGTGCCTCTCACATCTAGCCTGTAGGAATTGAGGTTGGCAAGTTCTATGGGGAAGCCCATTGCTGCCTATGGTGGAAACGGCATGGGAGATTTCAGTTTCAAAATCTCTGTGAGAAAGCGTCAGAGAAGCTTCTCCGTTTAGAATCCAGCATATCTCACTGAACCGAAGAAGTGGTAGTTAGAAGGGAGTTAGAGCTGCAAGCAGTTTGGTTTGGGAAATTAGACGCGAAATGAAACTGCAAATGCCTTCCAACAGGCTTGGAAAAGTGTGTTCTATATCTCTGCCAAACAAACTCCCCGGAGGTTGAGCTTTCAGAAGCTAGTTTAACTCTAAGGGAGGAAGCAGCAGAATGTGCCTCTCACATCTAGCCTTTAGGAATTCAGGTTGGCAAGTTCTATGGGGAAGCCCATTGGCGCCTTCGTTGGAAACGGGTTTGGAAATTTCAGTTTCAAAATCTCTGTGAAAAAGCGTCAGAGAAGCTTCTCCGTTTAGAATCCAGCATATCTCACTGAACCGAAGAAGTGGTAGTTAGAAGGGAGTTAGAGCTGCAAGCAGTTTGGTTTGGGAAATTAGATGCGAAATGACACTGCAAAGGCCTTCCAACAGGCGTGGAAAAGTGTGTTCTATATCTCTGCCAAACAGACTCCCCGGAGGTTGAGCTTTCAGAAGCAAGCTTAACTCTTAGGGAGGAAGCAGCAGAATGTGCCTCTCACATCTAGCCTGTAGGAATTCAGGTTGGCAAGTTCTATGGGGAAGCCCATTGGCGCCTTCGTTGGAAACGGGTTTGGAAATTTCAGTTTCAAAATCTCTGTGAAAAAGCGTCAGAGAAGCTTCTCCGTTTAGAATCCAGCATATCTCACTGAACCGAAGAAGTGGTAGTTAGAAGGGAGTTAGAGCTGCAAGCAGTTTGGTTTGGGAAATTAGACGCGAAATGAAACTGCAAATGCCTTCCAACAGGCTTGGAAAAGTGTGTTCTATATCTCTGCCAAACAAACTCCCCGGAGGTTGAGCTTTCAGAAGCAAGTTTAACTCTAAGGGAGGAAGCAGCAGAATGTGCCTCTCACATCTAGCCTGTAGGAATTCAGGTTGGCAAGTTCTATGGGGAAGCCCATTGCTGTCTATGGTGGAAACGGCATGGGAGATTTCAGTTTCAAAATCTCTGTGAAAAAGCGTCAGAGAAGCTTCTCCGTTTAGAATCCAGCATATCTCACTGAACCGAAGAAGTGGTAGTTAGAAGGGAGTTAGAGCTGCAAGCAGTTTGGTTTGGGAAATTAGACGCGAAATGAAACTGCAAATGCCTTCCAACAGGCTTGGAAAAGTGTGTTCTATATCTCTGCCAAACAAACTCCCCGGAGGTTGAGCTTTCAGAAGCTAGTTTAACTCTAAGGGAGGAAGCAGCACAATGTGCCTCTCACATCTAGCCTTTAGGAATTCAGGTTGGCAAGTTCTATGGGGAAGCCCATTGGCGCCTTCGTTGGAAACGGGTTTGGAAATTTCAGTTTCAAAATCTCTGTGAAAAAGCGTCAGAGAATCTTCTCCGTTTAGAATCCAGCATATCTCACTGAACCGAAGAAGTGGTAGTTAGAAGGGAGTTAGAGCTGCAAGCAGTTTGGTTTGGGAAATTAGATGCGAAATGACACTGCAAAGGCCTTCCAACAGGCTTGGAAAAGTGTGTTCTATATCTGTGCCAAACAGAGTCCCCGGAAGTTGAGCTTTCAGAAGCAAGCTTAACTGTTAGGGAGGAAGCAGCGGAATGTGCCTCTCACATCTAGCCTGTAGGAATTCAGGTTGGCAAGTTCTATGGGGAAGCCCATTGCTGCCTATGGTGGAAACGGCATGGGAGATTTCAGTTTCAAAATCTCTGTGAGAAAGCGTCAGAGAAGCTTCTCCGTTTAGAATCCAGCATATCTCACTGAACCGAAGAAGTGGTAGTTAGAAGGGAGTTAGAGCTGCAAGCAGTTTGGTTTGGGAAATTAGACGCGAAATGAAACTGCAAATGCCTTCCAACAGGCTTGGAAAAGTGTGTTCTATATCTCTGCCAAACAAACTCCCCGGAGGTTGAGCTTTCAGAAGCTAGTTTAACTCTAAGGGAGGAAGCAGCAGAATGTGCCTCTCACATCTAGCCTTTAGGAATTCAGGTTGGCAAGTTCTATGGGGAAGCCCATTGGCGCCTTCGTTGGAAACGGGTTTGGAAATTTCAGTTTCAAAATCTCTGTGAGAAAGCGTCAGAGAAGCTTCTCCGTTTAGAATCCAGCATATCTCACTGAACCGAAGAAGTGGTAGTTAGAAGGGAGTTAGAGCTGCAAGCAGTTTGGTTTGGGAAATTAGATGCGAAATGACACTGCAAAGGCCTTCCAACATGCTTGGAAAATTGTGTTCTATATCTCTGCCAAACAGACTCCCCGGAGGTTGAGCTTTCAGAAGCAAGCTTAACTCTTAGGGAGGAAGCAGCAGAATGTGCCTCTCACATCTAGCCTGTAGGAATTCAGGTTGGCAAGTTCTATGGGGAAGCCCATTGCTGCCTATGGTGGAAACGGCATGGGAGATTTCAGTTTCAAAATCTCTGTGAAAAAGCGTCAGAGAAGCTTCTCCGTTTAGAATCCAGCATATCTCACTGAACCGAAGAAGTGGTAGTTAGAAGGGAGTTAGAGCTGCAAGCAGTTTGGTTTGGGAAATTAGACGCGAAATGAAACTGCAAATGCCTTCCAACAGGCTTGGAAAAGTGTGTTCTATATCTGTGCCAAACAAACTCCCCGGAGGTTGAGCTTTCAGAAGCTAGTTTAACTCTAAGGGAGGAAGCAGCAGAATGTGCCTCTCACATCTAGCCTGTAGGAATTCAGGTTGGCAAGTTCTATGGGGAAGCCCATTGGCGCCTTCGTTGGAAACGGGTTTGGAAATTTCAGTTTCAAAATCTCTGTGAAAAAGCGTCAGAGAAGCTTCTCCGTTTAGAATCCAGCATATCTCACTGAACCGAAGAAGTGGTAGTTAGAAGGGAGTTAGAGCTGCAAGCAGTTTGGTTTGGGAAATTAGATGCGAAATGACACTGCAAAGGCCTTCCAACAGGCGTGGAAAAGTGTGTTCTATATCTCTGCCAAACAGACTCCCCGGAGGTTGAGCTTTCAGAAGCAAGCTTAACTCTTAGGGAGGAAGCAGCAGAATGTGCCTCTCACATCTAGCCTGTAGGAATTCAGGTTGGCAAGTTCTATGGGGAAGCCCATTGGCGCCTTCGTTGGAAACGGGTTTGGAAATTTCAGTTTCAAAATCTCTGTGAAAAAGCGTCAGAGAAGCTTCTCCGTTTAGAATCCAGCATATCTCACTGAACCGAAGAAGTGGTAGTTAGAAGGGAGTTAGAGCTGCAAGCAGTTTGGTTTGGGAAATTAGACGCGAAATGAAACTGCAAATGCCTTCCAACAGGCTTGGAAAAGTGTGTTCTATATCTCTGCCAAACAAACTCCCCGGAGGTTGAGCTTTCAGAAGCAAGTTTAACTCTAAGGGAGGAAGCAGCAGAATGTGCCTCTCACATCTAGCCTGTAGGAATTCAGGTTGGCAAGTTCTATGGGGAAGCCCATTGCTGCCTATGGTGGAAACGGCATGGGAGATTTCAGTTTCAAAATCTCTGTGAAAAAGCGTCAGAGAAGCTTCTCCGTTTAGAATCCAGCATATCTCACTGAACCGAAGAAGTGGTAGTTAGAAGGGAGTTAGAGCTGCAAGCAGTTTGGTTTGGGAAATTAGACGCGAAATAAAACTGCAAATGCCTTCCAACAGGCTTGGAAAAGTGTGTTCTATATCTCTGCCAAACAAACTCCCCGGAGGTTGAGCTTTCAGAAGCTAGTTTAACTCTAAGGGAGGAAGCAGCAGAATGTGCCTCTCACATCTAGCCTTTAGGAATTCAGGTTGGCAAGTTCTATGGGGAAGCCCATTGGCGCCTTCGTTGGAAACGGGTTTGGAAATTTCAGTTTCAAAATCTCTGTGAAAAAGCGTCAGAGAAGCTTCTCCGTTTAGAATCCAGCATATCTCACTGAACCGAAGAAGTGGTAGTTAGAAGGGAGTTAGAGCTGCAAGCAGTTTGGTTTGGGAAATTAGATGCGAAATGACACTGCAAAGGCCTTCCAACAGGCTTGGAAAAGTGTGTTCTATATCTGTGCCAAACAGAGTCCCCGGAAGTTGAGCTTTCAGAAGCAAGCTTAACTGTTAGGGAGGAAGCAGCGGAATGTGCCTCTCACATCTAGCCTGTAGGAATTGAGGTTGGCAAGTTCTATGGGGAAGCCCATTGCTGCCTATGGTGGAAACGGCATGGGAGATTTCAGTTTCAAAATCTCTGTGAGAAAGCGTCAGAGAAGCTTCTCCGTTTAGAATCCAGCATATCTCACTGAACCGAAGAAGTGGTAGTTAGAAGGGAGTTAGAGCTGCAAGCAGTTTGGTTTGGGAAATTAGACGCGAAATGAAACTGCAAATGCCTTCCAACAGGCTTGGAAAAGTGTGTTCTATATCTCTGCCAAACAAACTCCCCGGAGGTTGAGCTTTCAGAAGCTAGTTTAACTCTAAGGGAGGAAGCAGCAGAATGTGCCTCTCACATCTAGCCTTTAGGAATTCAGGTTGGCAAGTTCTATGGGGAAGCCCATTGGCGCCTTCGTTGGAAACGGGTTTGGAAATTTCAGTTTCAAAATCTCTGTGAAAAAGCGTCAGAGAAGCTTCTCCGTTTAGAATCCAGCATATCTCACTGAACCGAAGAAGTGGTAGTTAGAAGGGAGTTAGAGCTGCAAGCAGTTTGGTTTGGGAAATTAGATGCGAAATGACACTGCAAAGGCCTTCCAACATGCTTGGAAAATTGTGTTCTATATCTCTGCCAAACAGACTCCCCGGAGGTTGAGCTTTCAGAAGCAAGCTTAACTCTTAGGGAGGAAGCAGCAGAATGTGCCTCTCACATCTAGCCTGTAGGAATTCAGGTTGGCAAGTTCTATGGGGAAGCCCATTGCTGCCTATGGTGGAAACGGCATGGGAGATTTCAGTTTCAAAATCTCTGTGAAAAAGCGTCAGAGAAGCTTCTCCGTTTAGAATCCAGCATATCTCACTGAACCGAAGAAGTGGTAGTTAGAAGGCAGTTAGAGCTGCAAGCAGTTTGGTTTGGGAAATTAGACGCGAAATGAAACTGCAAATGCCTTCCAACAGGCTTGGAAAAGTGTGTTCTATATCTCTGCCAAACAGACTCCCTGGAGGTTGAGCTTTCAGAAGCTAGTTTAACTCTAAGGGAGGAAGCAGCAGAATGTGCCTCTCACATCTAGCCTGTAGGAATTCAGGTTGGCAAGTTCTATGGGGAAGCCCATTGCTGCCTGTGGTGGAAACGGCATGGGAGATTTCAGTTTCAAAATCTCTGTGAAAAAGCGTCAGAGAAGCTTCTCCGTTTAGAATCCAGCATATCTCACTGAACCGAAGAAGTGGTAGTAAGAAGGCAGTTAGAGCTGCAAGCAGTTTGGTTTGGGAAATTAGACGCGAAATGAAACTGCAAATGCCTTCCAACAGGCTTGGAAAAGTGTGTTCTATATCTCTGCCAAACAAACTCCCCGGAGGTTGAGCTTTCAGAAGCAAGTTTAACTCTAAGGGAGGAAGCAGCAGAATGTGCCTCTCACATCTAGCCTGTAGGAATTCAGGTTGGCAAGTTCTATGGGGAAGCCCATTGCTGCCTATGGTGGAAACGGCATGGGATTTTTCAGTTTCAAAATCTCTGTGAAAAAGCGTCAGAGAAGCTTCTCCGTTTAGAATCCAGCATATCTCACTGAACCGAAGAAGTGGTAGTTAGAAGGGAGTTAGAGCTGCAAGCAGTTTGGTTTGGGAAATTAGACGCGAAATGAAACTGCAAATGCCTTCCAACAGGCTTGGAAAAGTGTGTTCTATATCTCAGCCAAACAAACTCCCCGGAGGTTGAGCTTTCAGAAGCAAGTTTAACTCTAAGGGAGGAAGCAGCAGAATGTGCCTCTCACATCTAGCCCTTAGGAATTCAGGTTGGCAAGTTCTATGGGGAAGCCCATTGCTGCCTATGGTGGAAACGGCATGGGAGATTTCAGTTTCAAAATCTCTGTGAAAAAGCGTCAGAGAAGCTTCTCCGTTTAGAATCCAGCATATCTCACTGAACCGAAGAAGTGGTAGTTAGAAGGAAGTTAGAGCTGCAAGCAGTTTGGTTTGGGAAATTAGATGCGAAATGACACTGCAAAGGCCTTCCAACAGGCTTGGAAAAGTGTGTTCTATATCTGTGCCAAACAGAGTCCCCGGAGGTTGAGCTTTCAGAAGCAAGCTTAACTGTTAGGGAGGAAGCAGCGGAATGTGCCTCTCACATCTAGCCTGTAGGAATTCAGGTTGGCAAGTTCTATGGGGAAGCCCATTGCTGCCTATGGTGGAAACGGCATGGGAGATTTCAGTTTCAAAATCTCTGTGAAAAAGCGTCAGAGAAGCTTCTCCGTTTAGAATCCAGCATATCTCACTGAACCGAAGAAGTGGTAGTTAGAAGGGAGTTAGAGCTGCAAGCAGTTTGGTTTGGGAAATTAGACGCGAAATGAAACTGCAAATGCCTTCCAACAGGCTTGGAAAAGTGTGTTCTATATCTCTGCCAAAAAAACTCCCCGGAGGTTGAGCTTTCAGAAGCTAGTTTAACTCTAAGGGAGGAAGCAGCAGAATGTGCCTCTCACATCTAGCCTGTAGGAATTCAGGTTGGCAAGTTCTATGGGGAAGCCCATTGGCGCCTTCGTTGGAAACGGGTTTGGAAATTTCAGTTTCAAAATCTCTGTGAAAAAGCGTCAGAGAAGCTTCTCCGTTTAGAATCCAGCATATCTCACTGAACCGAAGAAGTGGTAGTTAGAAGGGAGTTAGAGCTGCAAGCAGTTTGGTTTGGGAAATTAGATGCGAAATGACACTGCAAAGGCCTTCCAACAGGCTTGGAAAAGTGTGTTCTATATCTGTGCCAAACAGAGTCCCCGGAGGTTGAGCTTTCAGAAGCAAGCTTAACTGTTAGGGAGGAAGCAGCAGAATGTGCCTCTAACATCTAGCCTGTAGGAATTCAGGTTGGCAAGTTCTATGGGGAAGCCCATTGCTGCCTATGGTGGAAACGGCATGGGAGATTTCAGTTTCAAAATCTCTGTGAAAAAGCGTCAGAGAAGCTTCTCCGTTTAGAATCCAGCATATCTCACTGGACCGAAGAAGTGGTAGTTAGAAGGGAGTTAGAGCTGCAAGCAGTTTGGTTTGGGAAATTAGACGCGAAATGAAACTGCAAAGGCCTTCCAACACGCTTGGAAAAGTGTGTTCTATATCTCTGCCAAACAAACTCCCCGGAGGTTGAGCTTTCAGAAGCTAGTTTAACTCTAAGGGAGGAAGCAGCAGAATGTGCCTCTCACATCTAGCCTGTAGGAATTCAGGTTGGCAAGTTCTATGGGGAAGCCCATTGGCGCCTTCGTTGGAAACGGGTTTGGAAATTTCAGTTTCAAAATCTCTGTGAAAAAGCGTCAGAGAAGCTTCTCCGTTTAGAATCCAGCATATCTCACTGAACCGAAGAAGTGGTAGTTAGAAGGGAGTTAGAGCTGCAAGCAGTTTGGTTTGGGAAATTAGATGCGAAATGACACTGCAAAGGCCTTCCAACAGGCTTGGAAAAGTGTGTTCTATATCTGTGCCAAACAGACTCCCCGGAGGTTGAGCTTTCAGAAGCAAGCTTAACTCTTAGGGAGGAAGCAGCAGAATGTGCCTCTCACATCTAGCCTGTAGGAATTCAGGTTGGCAAGTTCTATGGGGAAGCCCATTGCTGCCTATGGTGGAAACGGCATGGGAGATTTCAGTTTCAAAATCTCTGTGAAAAAGCGTCAGAGAAGCTTCTCCGTTTAGAATCCAGCATATCTCACTGAACCGAAGAAGTGGTAGTTAGAAGGCAGTTAGAGCTGCAAGCAGTTTGGTTTGGGAAATTAGACGCGAAATGAAACTGCAAATGCCTTCCAACAGGCTTGGAAAAGTGTGTTCTATATCTCTGCCAAACAAACTCCCCGGAGGTTGAGCTTTCAGAAGCAAGTTTAACTCTAAGGGAGGAAGCAGCAGAATGTGCCTCTCACATCTACCCTGTAGGATTTCAGGTTGGCAAGTTCTATGGGGAAGCCCATTGCTGCCTATGGTGGAAACGGCATGGGAGATTTCAGTTTCAAAATCTCTGTGAAAAAGCGTCAGAGAAGCTTCTCCGTTTAGAATCCAGCATATCTCACTGAACCGAAGAAGTGGTAGTTAGAAGGGAGTTAGAGCTGCAAGCAGTTTGGTTTGGGCAATTAGACGCGAAATGAAACTGCAAATGCCTTCCAACAGGCTTGGAAAAGTGTGTTCTATATCTCTGCCAAACAAACTCCCCGGAGGTTGAGCTTTCAGAAGCTAGTTTAACTCTAAGGGAGGAAGCAGCAGAATGTGCCTCTCACATCTAGCCTGTAGGAATTCAGGTTGGCAAGTTCTATGGGGAAGCCCATTGGCGCCTTCGTTGGAAACGGGTTTGGAAATTTCAGTTTCAAAATCTCTGTGAAAAAGCGCCAGAGAAGCTTCTCCGTTTAGAATC
Source organism: Cynocephalus volans (assembly GCF_027409185.1). NCBI lineage: Eukaryota > Metazoa > Chordata > Mammalia > Dermoptera > Cynocephalidae > Cynocephalus > Cynocephalus volans. The sequence goes on from NW_026902378.1 coordinate 483,838, forward strand.
CAGCATATCTCACTGAACCGAAGAAGTGGTAGTTAGAAGGGAGTTAGAGCTGCAAGCAGTTTGGTTTGGGAAATTAGACGCGAAATGACACTGCAAAGGCCATCCAACAGGCTTGGAAAAGTGTGTTCTATATCTCTGCCAAACAGAGTCCCCGGAGGTTGAGCTTTCAGAAGCAAGCTTAACTGTTAGGGAGGAAGCAGCAGAATGTGCCTCTCACATCTAGCCTGTAGGAATTCAGGTTGGCAAGTTCTATGGGGAAGCCCATTGCTGCCTATGGTGGAAACGGCATGGGAGATTTCAGTTTCAAAATCTCTGTGAAAAAGCGTCAGAGAAGCTTCTCCGTTTAGAATCCAGCATATCTCACTGAACCGAAGAAGTGGTAGTTAGAAGGGAGTTAGAGCTGCAAGCAGTTTGGTTTGGGAAATTAGATGCGAAATGACACTGCAAAGGCCTTCCAACAGGCTTGGAAAAGTGTGTTCTATATCTCTGCCAAACAGACTCCCCGGAGGTTGAGCTTTCAGAAGCAAGCTTAACTCTTAGGGAGGAAGCAGCAGAATGTGCCTCTCACATCTAGCCTGTAGGAATTCAGGTTGGCAAGTTCTATGGGGAAGCCCATTGCTGCCTATGGTGGAAACGGCATGGGAGATTTCAGTTTCAAAATCTCTGTGAAAAAGCGTCAGAGAAGCTTCTCCGTTTAGAATCCAGCATATCTCACTGAACCGAAGAAGTGGTAGTTAGAAGGGAGTTAGAGCTGCAAGCAGTTTGGTTTGGGAAATTAGACGCGAAATGAAACTGCAAATGCCTTCCAACAGGCTTGGAAAAGTGTGTTCTATATCTCTGCCAAACAAACTCCCCGGAGGTTGAGCTTTCAGAAGCTAGTTTAACTCTAAGGGAGGAAGCAGCAGAATGTGCCTCTCACATCTAGCCTGTAGGAATTCAGGTTGGCAAGTTCTATGGGGAAGCCCTTTGGCGCCTTCGTTGGAAACGGGTTTGGAAATTTCAGTTTCAAAATCTCTGTGAAAAAGCGTCAGAGAAGCTTCTCCGTTTAGAATCCAGCATATCTCACTGGACCGAAGAAGTGGTAGTTAGAAGGGAGTTAGAGCTGCAAGCAGTTTGGTTTGGGAAATTAGACGCGAAATGAAACTGCAAATGCCTTCCAACAGGCTTGAAAAAGTGTGTTCTATATCTCTGCCAAACAAACTCCCCGGAGGTTGAGCTTTCAGAAGCTAGTTTAACTCTAAGGGAGGAAGCAGCAGAATGTGCCTCTCACATCTAGCCTGTAGGAATTCAGGTTGGCAAGTTCTATGGGGAAGCCCATTGCTGCCTATGGTGGAAACGGCATGGGAGATTTCAGTTTCAAAATCTCTGTGAAAAAGCGTCAGAGAAGCTTCTACGTTTAGAATCCAGCATATCTCACTGAACCGAAGAAGTGGTAGTTAGAAGGGAGTTAGAGCTGCAAGCAGTTTGGTTTGGGAAATTAGACGCGAAATGAAACTGCAAATGCCTTCCAACAGGCTTGGAAAAGTGTGTTCTATATCTCTGCCAAACAAACTCCCCGGAGGTTGAGCTTTCAGAAGCTAGTTTAACTCTAAGGGAGGAAGCAGCAGAATGTGCCTCTCACATCTAGCCTGTAGGAATTCAGGTTGGCAAGTTCTATGGGGAAGCCCATTGGCGCCTTCGTTGGAAACGCGTTTGGAAATTTCAGTTTCAAAATCTCTGTGAAAAAGCATCAGAGAAGCTTCTCCGTTTAGAATCCAGCATATCTCACTGAACCGAAGAAGTGGTAGTTAGAAGGGAGTTAGAGCTGCAAGCAGTTTGGTTTGGGAAATTAGACGCGAAATGACACTGCAAAGGCCTTCCAACAGGCTTGGAAAAGTGTGTTCTATATCTCTGCCAAACAAACTCCGCGGAGGTTGAGGTTTCAGAAGCTAGTTTAACTCTAAGGGAGGAAGCAGCAGAATGTGCCTCTCACATCTAGCCTGTAGGAATTCAGGTTGGCAAGTTCTATGGGGAAGCCCATTGCTGCCTATGGTGGAAACGGCATGGGAGATTTCAGTTTCAAAATCTCTGTGAAAAAGCGTCAGAGAAGCTTCTCCGTTTAGAATCCAGCATATCTCACTGAACCGAAGAAGTGGTAGTTAGAAGGGAGTTAGAGCTGCAAGCAGTTTGGTTTGGGAAATTAGATGCGAAATGACACTGCAAAGGCCTTCCAACAGGCTTGGAAAAGTGTGTTCTATATCTCTGCCAAACAGACTCCCCGGAGGTTGAGCTTTCAGAAGCAAGCTTAACTCTTAGGGAGGAAGCAGCAGAATGTGCCTCTCACATCTAGCCTGTAGGAATTCAGGTTGGCAAGTTCTATGGGGAAGCCCATTGCTGCCTATGGTGGAAACGGCATGGGAGATTTCAGTTTCAAAATCTCTGTGAAAAAGCGTCAGAGAAGCTTCTCCGTTTAGAATCCAGCATATCTCACTGAACCGAAGAAGTGGTAGTTAGAAGGGAGTTAGAGCTGCAAGCAGTTTGGTTTGGGAAATTAGACGCGAAATGAAACTGCAAATGCCTTCCAACAGGCTTGGAAAAGTGTGTTCTATATCTCTGCCAAACAAACTCCGCGCAGGTTGAGCTTTCAGAAGCTAGTTTAACTCTAAGGGAGGAAGCAGCAGAATGTGCCTCTCACATCTAGCCTGTAGGAATTCAGGTTGGCAAGTTCTATGGGGAAGCCCATTGGCGCCTTCGTTGGAAACGGGTTTGGAAATTTCAGTTTCAAAATCTCTGTGAAAAAGCGTCAGAGAAGCTTCTCCGTTTAGAATCCAGCATATCTCACTGAACCGAAGAAGTGGTAGTTAGAAGGGAGTTAGAGCTGCAAGCAGTTTGGTTTGGGAAATTAGACGCGAAATGAAACTGCAAATGCCTTCCAACAGGATTGGAAAAGTGTGTTCTATATCTCTGCCAAACAAACTCCCCGGAGGTTGAGCTTTCAGAAGCAAGTTTAACTCTAAGGGAGGAAGCAGCAGAATGTGCCTCTCACATCTAGCCTGTAGGAATTCAGGTTGGCAAGTTCTATGGGGAAGCCCATTGCTGCCTATGGTGGAAACGGCATGGGAGATTTCAGTTTCAAAATCTCTGTGAAAAAGCGTCAGAGAAGCTTCTCCGTTTAGAATCCAGCATATCTCACTGAACCGAAGAAGTGGTAGTTAGAAGGGAGTTAGAGCTGCAAGCAGTTTGGTTTGGGAAATTAGATGCGGAATGACACTGCAAAGGCCTTCCAACAGGCTTGGAAAAGTGTGTTCTATATCTGTGCCAAACAGAGTCCCCGGAGGTTGAGCTTTCAGAAGCCAGCTTAACTGTTAGGGAGGAAGCAGCAGAATGTGCCTCTCACATCTAGCCTGTAGGAATTCAGGTTGGCAAGTTCTATGGGGAAGCCCATTGCTGCCTATGGTGGAAACGGCATGGGAGATTTCAGTTTCAAAATCTCTGTGAAAAAGCGTCAGAGAAGCTTCTACGTTTAGAATCCAGCATATCTCACTGAACCGAAGAAGTGGTAGTTAGAAGGGAGTTAGAGCTGCAAGCAGTTTGGTTTGGGAAATTAGACGCGAAATGAAACTGCAAATGCCTTCCAACAGGCTTGGAAAAGTGTGTTCTATATCTCTGCCAAACAAACTCCCCGGAGGTTGAGCTTTCAGAAGCTAGTTTAACTCTAAGGGAGGAAGCAGCAGAATGTGCCTCTCACATCTAGCCTGTAGGAATTCAGGTTGGCAAGTTCTATGGGGAAGCCCATTGGCGCCTTCGTTGGAAACGGGTTTGGAAATTTCAGTTTCAAAATCTCTGTGAAAAAGCATCAGAGAAGCTTCTCCGTTTAGAATCCAGCATATCTCACTGAACCGAAGAAGTGGTAGTTAGAAGGGAGTTAGAGCTGCAAGCAGTTTGATTTGGGAAATTAGACGCGAAATGACACTGCAAAGGCCTTCCAACAGGCTTGGAAAAGTGTGTTCTATATCTGTGCCAAACAGAGTCCCCGGAGGTTGAGCTTTCAGAAGCAAGCTTAACTGTTAGGGAGGAAGCAGCAGAATGTGCCTCTCACATCTAGCCTGTAGGAATTCAGGTTGGCAAGTTCTATGGGGAAGCCCATTGCTGCCTATGGTGGAAACGGCATGGGAGATTTCAGTTTCAAAATCTCTGTGAAAAAGCGTCAGAGAAGCTTCTCCGTTTAGAATCCAGCATATCTCACTGAACCGAAGAAGTGGTAGTTACAAGGGAGTTAGAGCTGCAAGCAGTTTGGTTTGGGAAATTAGACGCGAAATGAAACTGCAAAAGCCTTCCAACAGGCTTGGAAAAGTGTGTTCTATATCTCTGCCAAACAAACTCCCCGGAGGTTGAGGTTTCAGAAGCTAGTTTAACTCTAAGGGAGGAAGCAGCAGAATGTGCCTCTCACATCTAGCCTGTAGGAATTCAGGTTGGCAAGTTCTATGGGGAAGCCCATTGCTGCCTATGGTGGAAACGGCATGGGAGATTTCAGTTTCAAAATCTCTGTGAAAAAGCGTCAGAGAAGCTTCTCCGTTTAGAATCCAGCATATCTCACTGAACCGAAGAAGTGGTAGTTAGAAGGGAGTTAGAGCTGCAAGCAGTTTGGTTTGGGAAATTAGATGCGAAATGACACTGCAAAGGCCTTCCAACAGGCTTGGAAAAGTGTGTTCTATATCTCTGCCAAACAGACTCCCCGGAGGTTGAGCTTTCAGAAGCAAGCTTAACTCTTAGGGAGGAAGCAGCAGAATGTGCCTCTCACATCTAGCCTGTAGGAATTCAGGTTGGCAAGTTCTATGGGGAAGCCCATTGCTGCCTATGGTGGAAACGGCATGGGAGATTTCAGTTTCAAAATCTCTGTGAAAAAGCGTCAGAGAAGCTTCTCCGTTTAGAATCCAGCATATCTCACTGAACCGAAGAAGTGGTAGTTAGAAGGCAGTTAGAGCTGCAAGCAGTTTGGTTTGGGAAATTAGACGCGAAATGAAACTGCAAATGCCTTCCAACAGGCTTGGAAAAGTGTGTTCTATATCTCTGCCAAACAAACTCCCCGGAGGTTGAGCTTTCAGAAGCTAGTTTAACTCTAAGGGAGGAAGCAGCAGAATGTGCCTCTCACATCTAGCCTGTAGGAATTCAGGTTGGCAAGTTCTATGGGGAAGCCCATTGGCGCCTTCGTTGGAAACGGGTTTGGAAATTTCAGTTTCAAAATCTCTGTGAAAAAGCGACAGAGAAGCTTCTCCGTTTAGAATCCAGCATATCTCACTGAACCGAAGAAGTGGTAGTTAGAAGGCAGTTAGAGCTGCAAGCAGTTTGGTTTGGGAAATTAGACGCGAAATGAAACTGCAAATGCCTTCCAACAGGCTTGGAAATGTGTGTTCTATATGTCTGCCAAACAAACTCCCCGGAGGTTGAGCTTTCAGAAGCAAGTTTAACTCTAAGGGAGGAAGCAGCAGAATGTGCCTCTCACATCTAGCCTGTAGGAATTCAGGTTGGCAAGTTCTATGGGGAAGCCCATTGCTGCCTATGGTGGAAACGGCATGGGAGATTTCAGTTTCAAAATCTCTGTGCAAAAGCGTCAGAGAAGCTTCTCCGTTTAGAATCCAGCATATCTCACTGGACTGAAGAAGTGGTAGTTAGAAGGGAGTTAGAGCTGCAAGCAGTTTGGTTTGGGAAATTAGACGCGAAATGAAACTGCAAATGCCTTCCAACAGGCTTGGAAAAGTGTGTTCTATATCTCTGCCAAACAAACTCCCCGGAGGTTGAGCTTTCAGAAGCTAGTTTAACTCTAAGGGAGGAAGCAGCAGAATGTGCCTCTCACATCTAGCCTGTAGGAATTCAGGTTGGCAAGTTCTATGGGGAAGCCCATTGGCGCCTTCGTTGGAAACGGGTTTGGAAATTTCAGTTTCAAAATCTCTGTGAAAAAGCGTCAGAGAAGCTTCTCCGTTTAGAATCCAGCATATCTCACTGAACCGAAGAAGTGGTAGTTAGAAGGGAGTTAGAGCTGCAAGCAGTTTGGTTTGGGAAATTAGATGCGAAATGACACTGCAAAGGCCTTCCAACAGGCTTGGAAAAGTGTGTTCTATATCTCTGCCAAACAGACTCCCCGGAGGTTGAGCTTTCAGAAACAAGCTTAACTGTTAGGGAGGAAGCAGCAGAATGTGCCTCTCACATCTAGCCTGTAGGAATTCAGGTTGGCAAGTTCTATGGGGAAGCCCATTGCTGCCTATGGTGGAAACGGCATGGGAGATTTCAGTTTCAAAATCTCCGTGAAAAAGCGTCAGAGAAGCTTCTCCGTTTAGAATCCAGCATATCTCACTGAACCGAAGAAGTGGTAGTTAGAAGGCAGTTAGAGCTGCAAGCAGTTTGGTTTGGGAAATTAGACGCGAAATGAAACTGCAAATGCCTTCCAACAGGCTTGGAAAAGTGTGTTCTATATCTCTGCCAAACAAACTCCCCGGAGGTTGAGCTTTCAGAAGCAAGTTTAACTCTAAGGGAGGAAGCAGCAGAATGTGCCTCTCACATCTAGCCTGTAGGAATTCAGGTTGGCAAGTTCTATGGGGAAGCCCATTGCTGCCTATGGTGGAAACGGCATGGGAGATTTCAGTTTCAAAATCTCTGTGAAAAAGCGTCAGAGAAGCTTCTCCGTTTAGAATCCAGCATATCTCACTGAACCGAAGAAGTGGTAGTTAGAAGGGAGTTAGAGCTGCAAGCAGTTTGGTTTGGGAAATTAGACGCGAAATGACACTGCAAAGGCCTTCCAACAGGCTTGGAAAAGTGTGTTCTATATCTGTGCCAAACAGAGTCCCCGGAGGTTGAGCTTTCAGAAGCAAGCTTAACTGTTAGGGAGGAAGCAGCAGAATGTGCCTCTCACATCTAGCCTGTAGGAATTCAGGTTGGCAAGTTCTATGGGGAAGCCCATTGCTGCCTATGGTGGAAACGGCATGGGAGATTTCAGTTTCAAAATCTCTGTGAAAAAGCGTCAGAGAAGCTTCTCCGTTTAGAATCCAGCATATCTCACTGAACCGAAGAAGTGGTAGTTACAAGGGAGTTAGAGCTGCAAGCAGTTTGGTTTGGGAAATTAGACGCGAAATGAAACTGCAAAAGCCTTCCAACAGGCTTGGAAAAGTGTGTTCTATATCTCTGCCAAACAAACTCCCCGGAGGTTGAGGTTTCAGAAGCTAGTTTAACTCTAAGGGAGGAAGCAGCAGAATGTGCCTCTCACATCTAGCCTGTAGGAATTCAGGTTGGCAAGTTCTATGGGGAAGCCCATTGCTGCCTATGGTGGAAACGGCATGGGAGATTTCAGTTTCAAAATCTCTGTGAAAAAGCGTCAGAGAAGCTTCTCCGTTTAGAATCCAGCATATCTCACTGAACCGAAGAAGTGGTAGTTAGAAGGGAGTTAGAGCTGCAAGCAGTTTGGTTTGGGAAATTAGATGCGAAATGACACTGCAAAGGCCTTCCAACAGGCTTGGAAAAGTGTGTTCTATATCTCTGCCAAACAGACTCCCCGGAGGTTGAGCTTTCAGAAGCAAGCTTAACTCTTAGGGAGGAAGCAGCAGAATGTGCCTCTCACATCTAGCCTGTAGGAATTCAGGTTGGCAAGTTCTATGGGGAAGCCCATTGCTGCCTATGGTGGAAACGGCATGGGAGATTTCAGTTTCAAAATCTCTGTGAAAAAGCGTCAGAGAAGCTTCTCCGTTTAGAATCCAGCATATCTCACTGAACCGAAGAAGTGGTAGTTAGAAGGGAGTTAGAGCTGCAAGCAGTTTGGTTTGGGAAATTAGACGCGAAATGAAACTGCAAATGCCTTCCAACAGGCTTGGAAAAGTGTGTTCTATATCTCTGCCAAACAAACTCCCCGGAGGTTGAGCTTTCAGAAGCTAGTTTAACTCTAAGGGAGGAAGCAGCAGAATGTGCCTCTCACATCTAGCCTGTAGGAATTCAGGTTGGCAAGTTCTATGGGGAAGCCCATTGGCGCCTTCGTTGGAAACGGGTTTGGAAATTTCAGTTTCAAAATCTCTGTGAAAAAGCGTCAGAGAAGCTTCTCCGTTTAGAATCCAGCATATCTCACTGGACCGAAGAAGTGGTAGTTAGAAGGGAGTTAGAGCTGCAAGCAGTTTGGTTTGGGAAATTAGACGCGAAATGAAACTGCAAATGCCTTCCAACAGGCTTGAAAAAGTGTGTTCTATATCTCTGCCAAACAAACTCCCCGGAGGTTGAGCTTTCAGAAGCAAGTTTAACTCTAAGGGAGGAAGCAGCAGAATGTGCCTCTCACATCTAGCCTGTAGGAATTCAGGTTGGCAAGTTCTATGGGGAAGCCCTTTGCTGCCTATGGTGGAAACGGCATGGGAGATTTCAGTTTCAAAATCTCTGTGAAAAAGCGTCAGAGAAGCTTCTCCGTTTAGAATCCAGCATATCTCACTGAACTGAAGAAGTGGTAGTTAGAAGGGAGTTAGAGCTGCAAGCAGTTTGGTTTGGGAAATTAGATGCGGAATGACACTGCAAAGGCCTTCCAACAGGCTTGGAAAAGTGTGTTCTATATCTGTGCCAAACAGAGTCCCCGGAGGTTGAGCTTTCAGAAGCCAGCTTAACTGTTAGGGAGGAAGCAGCAGAATGTGCCTCTCACATCTAGCCTGTAGGAATTCAGGTTGGCAAGTTCTATGGGGAAGCCCATTGCTGCCTATGGTGGAAACGGCATGGGAGATTTCAGTTTCAAAATCTCTGTGAAAAAGCGTCAGAGAAGCTTCTACGTTTAGAATCCAGCATATCTCACTGAACCGAAGAAGTGGTAGTTAGAAGGGAGTTAGAGCTGCAAGCAGTTTGGTTTGGGAAATTAGACGCGAAATGAAACTGCAAATGCCTTCCAACAGGCTTGGAAAAGTGTGTTCTATATCTCTGCCAAACAAACTCCCCGGAGGTTGAGCTTTCAGAAGCTAGTTTAACTCTAAGGGAGGAAGCAGCAGAATGTGCCTCTCACATCTAGCATGTAGGAATTCAGGTTGGCAAGTTCTATGGGGAAGCCCATTGCTGCCTATGGTGGAAACGGCATGGGAGATTTCAGTTTCAAAATCTCTGTGAAAAAGCGTCAGAGAAGCTTCTCCGTTTAGAATCCAGCATATCTCACTGAACCGAAGAAGTGGTAGTTAGAAGGGAGTTAGAGCTGCAAGCAGTTTGGTTTGGGAAATTAGATGCGAAATGACACTGCAAAGGCCTTCCAACAGGCTTGGAAAAGTGTGTTCTATATCTGTGCCAAACAGAGTCCCCGGAGGTTGAGCTTTCAGAAGCAAGCTTAACTGTTAGGGAGGAAGCAGCAGAATGTGCCTCTAACATCTAGCCTGTAGGAATTCAGGTTGGCAAGTTCTATGGGGAAGCCCATTGCTGCCTATGGTGGAAACGGCATGGGAGATTTCAGTTTCAAAATCTCTGTGAAAAAGCGTGAGAGAAGCTTCTCCGTTTAGAATCCAGCATATCTCACTGGACCGAAGAAGTGGTAGTTAGAAGGGAGTTAGAGCTGCAAGCAGTTTGGTTTGGGAAATTAGACGCGAAATGAAACTGCAAAGGCCTTCCAACAGGCTTGGAAAAGTGTGTTCTATATCTCTGCCAAACAAACTCCCCGGAGGTTGAGCTTTCAGAAGCTAGTTTAACTCTAAGGGAGGAAGCAGCAGAATGTGCCTCTCACATCTAGCCTGTAGGAATTCAGGTTGGCAAGTTCTATGGGGAAGCCCATTGGCGCCTTCGTTGGAAACGGGTTTGGAAATTTCAGTTTCAAAATCTCTGTGAAAAAGCGTCAGAGAAGCTTCTCCGTTTAGAATCCAGCATATCTCACTGAACCGAAGAAGTGGTAGTTAGAAGGGAGTTAGAGCTGCAAGCAGTTTGGTTTGGGAAATTAGATGCGAAATGACACTGCAAAGGCCTTCCAACAGGCTTGGAAAAGTGTGTTCTATATCTCTGCCAAACAGACTCCCCGGAGGTTGAGCTTTCAGAAGCAAGCTTAACTGTTAGGGAGGAAGCAGCAGAATGTGCCTCTCACATCTAGCCTGTAGGAATTCAGGTTGGCAAGTTCTATGGGGAAGCCCATTGCTGCCTATGGTGGAAACGGCATGGGAGATTTCAGTTTCAAAATCTCTGTGAAAAAGCGTCAGAGAAGCTTCTCCGTTTAGAATCCAGCATATCTCACTGAACCGAAGAAGTGGTAGTTAGAAGGCAGTTAGAGCTGCAAGCAGTTTGGTTTGGGAAATTAGACGCGAAATGAAACTGCAAATGCCTTCCAACAGGCTTGGAAAAGTGAGTTCTATATCTCTGCCAAACAAACTCCCCGGAGGTTGAGCTTTCAGAAGCAAGTTTAACTCTAAGGGAGGAAGCAGCAGAATGTGCCTCTCACATCTACCCTGTAGGATTTCAGGTTGGCAAGTTCTATGGGGAAGCCCATTGCTGCCTATGGTGGAAACGGCATGGGAGATTTCAGTTTCAAAATCTCTGTGAAAAAGCGTCAGAGAAGCTTCTCCGTTTAGAATCCAGCATATCTCACTGAACCGAAGAAGTGGTAGTTAGAAGGGAGTTAGAGCTGCAAGCAGTTTGGTTTGGGCAATTAGACGCGAAATGAAACTGCAAATGCCTTCCAACAGGCTTGGAAAAGTGTGTTCTATATCTCTGCCAAACAAACTCCCCGGAGGTTGAGCTTTCAGAAGCTAGTTTCACTCTAAGGGAGGAAGCAGCAGAATGTGCCTCTCACATCTAGCCTGTAGGAATTCAGGTTGGCAAGTTCTATGGGGAAGCCCATTGGCGCCTTCGTTGGAAACGGGTTTGGAAATTTCAGTTTCAAAATCTCTGTGAAAAAGCGTCAGAGAAGCTTCTCCGTTTAGAATCCAGCATATCTCACTGAACCGAAGAAGTGGTAGTTAGAAGGCAGTTAGAGCTGCAAGCAGTTTGGTTTGGGAAATTAGACGCGAATTGACACTGCAAAGGCCATCCAACAGGCTTGGAAAAGTGTGTTCTATATCTCTGCCAAACAGAGTCCCCGGAGGTTGAGCTTTCAGAAGCAAGCTTAACTGTTAGGGAGGAAGCAGCAGAATGTGCCTCTCACATCTAGCATGTAGGAATTCAGGTTGGCAAGTTCTATGGGGAAGCCCATTGCTGCCTATGGTGGAAACGGCATGGGAGATTTCAGTTTCAAAATCTCTGTGAAAAAGCGTCAGAGAAGCTTCTCCGTTTAGAATCCAGCATATCTCACTGAACCGAAGAAGTGGTAGTTAGAAGGGAGTTAGAGCTGCAAGCAGTTTGGTTTGGGAAATTAGATGCGAAATGACACTGCAAAGGCCTTCCAACAGGCTTGGAAAAGTGTGTTCTATATCTCTGCCAAACAGACTCCCCGGAGGTTGAGCTTTCAGAAGCAAGCTTAACTCTTAGGGAGGAAGCAGCAGAATGTGCCTCTCACATCTAGCCTGTAGGAATTCAGGTTGGCAAGTTCTATGGGGAAGCCCATTGCTGCCTATGGTGGAAACGGCATGGGAGATTTCAGTTTCAAAATCTCTGTGAAAAAGCGTCAGAGAAGCTTCTCCGTTTAGAATCCAGCATATCTCACTGAACCGAAGAAGTGGTAGTTAGAAGGGAGTTAGAGCTGCAAGCAGTTTGGTTTGGGAAATTAGACGCGAAATGAAACTGCAAATGCCTTCCAACAGGCTTGGAAAAGTGTGTTCTATATCTCTGCCAAACAAACTCCCCGGAGGTTGAGCTTTCAGAAGCTAGTTTAACTCTAAGGGAGGAAGCAGCAGAATGTGCCTCTCACATCTAGCCTGTAGGAATTCAGGTTGGCAAGTTCTATGGGGAAGCCCATTGGCGCCTTCGTTGGAAACGGGTTTGGAAATTTCAGTTTCAAAATCTCTGTGAAAAAGCGTCAGAGAAGCTTCTCCGTTTAGAATCCAGCATATCTCACTGGACCGAAGAAGTGGTAGTTAGAAGGGAGTTAGAGCTGCAAGCAGTTTGGTTTGGGAAATTAGACGCGAAATGAAACTGCAAATGCCTTCCAACAGGCTTGAAAAAGTGTGTTCTATATCTCTGCCAAACAAACTCCCCGGAGGTTGAGCTTTCAGAAGCTAGTTTAACTCTAAGGGAGGAAGCAGCAGAATGTGCCTCTCACATCTAGCCTGTAGGAATTCAGGTTGGCAAGTTCTATGGGGAAGCCCATTGCTGCCTATGGTGGAAACGGCATGGGAGATTTCAGTTTCAAAATCTCTGTGAAAAAGCGTCAGAGAAGCTTCTCCGTTTAGAATCCAGCATATCTCACTGAACCGAAGAAGTGGTAGTTAGAAGGGAGTTAGAGCTGCAAGCAGTTTGGTTTGGGAAATTAGATGCGGAATGACACTGCAAAGGCCTTCCAACAGGCTTGGAAAAGTGTGTTCTATATCTGTGCCAAACAGAGTCCCCGGAGGTTGAGCTTTCAGAAGCCAGCTTAACTGTTAGGGAGGAAGCAGCAGAATGTGCCTCTCACATCTAGCCTGTAGGAATTCAGGTTGGCAAGTTCTATGGGGAAGCCCATTGCTGCCTATGGTGGAAACGGCATGGGAGATTTCAGTTTCAAAATCTCTGTGAAAAAGCGTCAGAGAAGCTTCTACGTTTAGAATCCAGCATATCTCACTGAACCGAAGAAGTGGTAGTTAGAAGGGAGTTAGAGCTGCAAGCAGTTTGGTTTGGGAAATTAGACGCGAAATGAAACTGCAAATGCCTTCCAACAGGCTTGGAAAAGTGTGTTCTATATCTCTGCCAAACAAACTCCCCGGAGGTTGAGCTTTCAGAAGCTAGTTTAACTCTAAGGGAGGAAGCAGCAGAATGTGCCTCTCACATCTAGCCTGTAGGAATTCAGGTTGGCAAGTTCTATGGGGAAGCCCATTGGCGCCTTCGTTGGAAACGGGTTTGGAAATTTCAGTTTCAAAATCTCTGTGAAAAAGCATCAGAGAAGCTTCTCCGTTTAGAATCCAGCATATCTCACTGAACCGAAGAAGTGGTAGTTAGAAGGGAGTTAGAGCTGCAAGCAGTTTGGTTTGGGAAATTAGACGCGAAATGACACTGCAAAGGCCTTCCAACAGGCTTGGAAAAGTGTGTTCTATATCTGTGCCAAACAGAGTCCCCGGAGGTTGAGCTTTCAGAAGCAAGCTTAACTGTTAGGGAGGAAGCAGCAGAATGTGCCTCTCACATCTAGCCTGTAGGAATTCAGGTTGGCAAGTTCTATGGGGAAGCCCATTGGCGCCTTCGTTGGAAACGGGTTTGGAAATTTCAGTTTCAAAATCTCTGTGAAAAAGCGACAGAGAAGCTTCTCCGTTTAGAATCCAGCATATCTCACTGAACCGAAGAAGTGGTAGTTAGAAGGGAGTTAGAGCTGCAAGCAGTTTGGTTTGGGAAATTAGACGCGAAATGAAACTGCAAATGCCTTCCAACAGGCTTGGAAATGTGTGTTCTATATGTCTGCCAAACAAACTCCCCGGAGGTTGAGCTTTCAGAAGCAAGTTTAACTCTAAGGGAGGAAGCAGCAGAATGTGCCTCTCACATCTAGCCTGTAGGAATTCAGGTTGGCAAGTTCTATGGGGAAGCCCATTGCTGCCTATGGTGGAAACGGCATGGGAGATTTCAGTTTCAAAATCTCTGTGCAAAAGCGTCAGAGAAGCTTCTCCGTTTAGAATCCAGCATATCTCACTGGACCGAAGAAGTGGTAGTTAGAAGGGAGTTAGAGCTGCAAGCAGTTTGGTTTGGGAAATTAGACGCGAAATGACACTGCAAAGGCCTTCCAACAGGCTTGGAAAAGTGTGTTCTATATCTGTGCCAAACAGAGTCCCCGGAGGTTGAGCTTTCAGAAGCAAGCTTAACTGTTAGGGAGGAAGCAGCAGAATGTGCCTCTCACATCTAGCCTGTAGGAATTCAGGTTGGCAAGTTCTATGGGGAAGCCCATTGCTGCCTATGGTGGAAACGGCATGGGAGATTTCAGTTTCAAAATCTCTGTGAAAAAGCGTCAGAGAAGCTTCTCCGTTTAGAATCCAGCATATCTCACTGAACCGAAGAAGTGGTAGTTACAAGGGAGTTAGAGCTGCAAGCAGTTTGGTTTGGGAAATTAGACGCGAAATGAAACTGCAAAAGCCTTCCAACAGGCTTGGAAAAGTGTGTTCTATATCTCTGCCAAACAAACTCCCCGGAGGTTGAGGTTTCAGAAGCTAGTTTAACTCTAAGGGAGGAAGCAGCAGAATGTGCCTCTCACATCTAGCCTGTAGGAATTCAGGTTGGCAAGTTCTATGGGGAAGCCCATTGGCGCCTTCATTGGAAACGGCATGGGAGATTTCAGTTTCAAAATCTCTGTGAAAAAGCGTCAGAGAAGCTTCTCCGTTTAGAATCCAGCATATCTCACTGAACCGAAGAAGTGGTAGTTAGAAGGCAGTTAGAGCTGCAAGCAGTTTGGTTTGGGAAATTAGACGCGAAATGAAACTGCAAATGCCTTCCAACAGGCTTGGAAAAGTGTGTTCTATATCTCTGCCAAACAGACTCCCCGGAGGTTGAGCTTTCAGAAGCAAGCTTAACTCTTAGGGAGGAAGCAGCAGAATGTGCCTCTCACATCTAGCCTGTAGGAATTCAGGTTGGCAAGTTCTATGGGGAAGCCCATTGCTGCCTATGGTGGAAACGGCATGGGAGATTTCAGTTTCAAAATCTCTGTGAAAAAGCGTCAGAGAAGCTTCTCCGTTTAGAATCCAGCATATCTCACTGAACCGAAGAAGTGGTAGTTAGAAGGGAGTTAGAGCTGCAAGCAGTTTGGTTTGGGAAATTAGACGCGAAATGAAACTGCAAATGCCTTCCAACAGGCTTGGAAAAGTGTGTTCTATATCTCTGCCAAACAAACTCCCCGGAGGTTGAGCTTTCAGAAGCTAGTTTAACTCTAAGGGAGGAAGCAGCAGAATGTGCCTCTCACATCTAGCCTGTAGGAATTCAGGTTGGCAAGTTCTATGGGGAAGCCCATTGGCGCCTTCGTTGGAAACGGGTTTGGAAATTTCAGTTTCAAAATCTCTGTGAAAAAGCGTCAGAGAAGCTTCTCCGTTTAGAATCCAGCATATCTCACTGGACCGAAGAAGTGGTAGTTAGAAGGGAGTTAGAGCTGCAAGCAGTTTGGTTTGGGAAATTAGACGCGAAATGAAACTGCAAATGCCTTCCAACAGGCTTGAAAAAGTGTGTTCTATATCTCTGCCAAACAAACTCCCCGGAGGTTGAGCTTTCAGAAGCAAGTTTAACTCTAAGGGAGGAAGCAGCAGAATGTGCCTCTCACATCTAGCCTGTAGGAATTCAGGTTGGCAAGTTCTATGGGGAAGCCCTTTGCTGCCTATGGTGGAAACGGCATGGGAGATTTCAGTTTCAAAATCTCTGTGAAAAAGCGTCAGAGAAGCTTCTCCGTTTAGAATCCAGCATATCTCACTGAACCGAAGAAGTGGTAGTTAGAAGGGAGTTAGAGCTGCAAGCAGTTTGGTTTGCGAAATTAGATGCGGAATGACACTGCAAAGGCCTTCCAACAGGCTTGGAAAAGTGTGTTCTATATCTGTGCCAAACAGAGTCCCCGGAGGTTGAGCTTTCAGAAGCCAGCTTAACTGTTAGGGAGGAAGCAGCAGAATGTGCCTCTCACATCTAGCCTGTAGGAATTCAGGTTGGCAAGTTCTATGGGGAAGCCCATTGCTGCCTATGGTGGAAACGGCATGGGAGATTTCAGTTTCAAAATCTCTGTGAAAAAGCGTCAGAGAAGCTTCTACGTTTAGAATCCAGCATATCTCACTGAACCGAAGAAGTGGTAGTTAGAAGGGAGTTAGAGCTGCAAGCAGTTTGGTTTGGGAAATTAGACGCGAAATGAAACTGCAAATGCCTTCCAACAGGCTTGGAAAAGTGTGTTCTATATCTCTGCCAAACAAACTCCCCGGAGGTTGAGCTTTCAGAAGCTAGTTTAACTCTAAGGGAGGAAGCAGCAGAATGTGCCTCTCACATCTAGCCTGTAGGAATTCAGGTTGGCAAGTTCTATGGGGAAGCCCATTGGCGCCTTCGTTGGAAACGGGTTTGGAAATTTCAGTTTCAAAATCTCTGTGAAAAAGCGTCAGAGAAGCTTCTCCGTTTAGAATCCAGCATATCTCACTGAACCGAAGAAGTGGTAGTTAGAAGGGAGTTAGAGCTGCAAGCAGTTTGGTTTGGGAAATTAGACGCGAAATGACACTGCAAAGGCCTTCCAACAGGCTTGGAAAAGTGTGTTCTATATCTGTGCCAAACAGAGTCCCCGGAGGTTGAGCTTTCAGAAGCAAGCTTAACTGTTAGGGAGGAAGCAGCAGAATGTGCCTCTCACATCTAGCCTGTAGGAATTCAGGTTGGCAAGTTCTATGGGGAAGCCCATTGCTGCCTATGGTGGAAACGGCATGGGAGATTTCAGTTTCAAAATCTCTGTGAAAAAGCGTCAGAGAAGCTTCTCCGTTTAGAATCCAGCATATCTCACTGAACCGAAGAAGTGGTAGTTACAAGGGAGTTAGAGCTGCAAGCAGTTTGGTTTGGGAAATTAGACGCGAAATGAAACTGCAAAAGCCTTCCAACAGGCTTGGAAAAGTGTGTTCTATATCTCTGCCAAACAAACTCCCCGGAGGTTGAGGTTTCAGAAGCTAGTTTAACTCTAAGGGAGGAAGCAGCAGAATGTGCCTCTCACATCTAGCCTGTAGGAATTCAGGTTGGCAAGTTCTATGGGGAAGCCCATTGCTGCCTATGGTGGAAACGGCATGGGAGATTTCAGTTTCAAAATCTCTGTGAAAAAGCGTCAGAGAAGCTTCTCCGTTTAGAATCCAGCATATCTCACTGAACCGAAGAAGTGGTAGTTAGAAGGGAGTTAGAGCTGCAAGCAGTTTGGTTTGGGAAATTAGATGCGAAATGACACTGCAAAGGCCTTCCAACAGGCTTGGAAAAGTGTGTTCTATATCTCTGCCAAACAGACTCCCCGGAGGTTGAGCTTTCAGAAGCAAGCTTAACTCTTAGGGAGGAAGCAGCAGAATGTGCCTCTCACATCTAGCCTGTAGGAATTCAGGTTGGCAAGTTCTATGGGGAAGCCCATTGCTGCCTATGGTGGAAACGGCATGGGAGATTTCAGTTTCAAAATCTCTGTGAAAAAGCGTCAGAGAAGCTTCTCCGTTTAGAATCCAGCATATCTCACTGAACCGAAGAAGTGGTAGTTAGAAGGCAGTTAGAGCTGCAAGCAGTTTGGTTTGGGAAATTAGACGCGAAATGAAACTGCAAATGCCTTCCAACAGGCTTGGAAAAGTGTGTTCTATATCTCTGCCAAACAAACTCCCCGGAGGTTGAGCTTTCAGAAGCTAGTTTAACTCTAAGGGAGGAAGCAGCAGAATGTGCCTCTCACATCTAGCCTGTAGGAATTCAGGTTGGCAAGTTCTATGGGGAAGCCCATTGGCGCCTTCGTTGGAAACGGGTTTGGAAATTTCAGTTTCAAAATCTCTGTGAAAAAGCGACAGAGAAGCTTCTCCGTTTAGAATCCAGCATATCTCACTGAACCGAAGAAGTGGTAGTTAGAAGGGAGTTAGAGCTGCAAGCAGTTTGGTTTGGGAAATTAGACGCGAAATGAAACTGCAAATGCCTTCCAACAGGCTTGGAAAAGTGTGTTCTATATCTCTGCCAAAAAGACTCCCTGGAGGTTGAGCTTTCAGAAGCTAGTTTAACTCTAAGGGAGGAAGCAGCAGAATGTGCCTCTCACATCTAGCCTGTAGGAATTCAGGTTGGCAAGTTCTATGGGGAAGCCCATTGCTGCCTATGGTGGAAACAGCATGGGAGATTTCAGTTTCAAAATCTCTGTGAAAAAGCGTCAGAGAAGCTTCTCCGTTTAGAATCCAGCATATCTCACTGAACCGAAGAAGTGGTAGTTAGAAGGCAGTTAGAGCTGCAAGCAGTTTGGTTTGGAAAATTAGACGCGAAATGAAACTGCAAATGCCTTCCAACAGGCTTGGAAAAGTGTGTTCTATATCTCTGCCAAACAAACTCCCCGGAGGTTGAGCTTTCAGAAGCTAGTTTAACTCTAAGGGAGGAAGCAGCAGAATGTGCCTCTCACATCTAGCCTGTAGGAATTCAGGTTGGCAAGTTCTATGGGGAAGCCCATTGGCGCCTTCGTTGGAAACGGCATGGGAGATTTCAGTTTCAAAATCTCTGTGAAAAAGCGTCAGAGAAGCTTCTCCGTTTAGAATCCAGCATATCTCACTGGACCGAAGAAGTGGTAGTTAGAAGGGAGTTAGAGCTGCAAGCAGTTTGGTTTGGGAAATTAGACGCGAAATGAAACTGCAAATGCCTTCCAACAGGCTTGGAAATGTGTGTTCTATATGTCTGCCAAACAAACTCCCCGGAGGTTGAGCTTTCAGAAGCAAGTTTAACTCTAAGGGAGGAAGCAGCAGAATGTGCCTCTCACATCTAGCCTGTAGGAATTCAGGTTGGCAAGTTCTATGGGGAAGCCCATTGGCGCCTTCATTGGAAACGGCATGGGAGATTTCAGTTTCAAAATCTCTGTGAAAAAGCGACAGAGAAGCTTCTCCGTTTAGAATCCAGCATATCTCACTGAACCGAAGAAGTGGTAGTTAGAAGGGAGTTAGAGCTGCAAGCAGTTTGGTTTGGGAAATTAGACGCGAAATGAAACTGCAAATGCCTTCCAACAGGCTTGGAAAAGTGTGTTCTATATCTCTGCCAAAAAGACTCCCTGGAGGTTGAGCTTTCAGAAGCTAGTTTAACTCTAAGGGAGGAAGCAGCAGAATGTGCCTCTCACATCTAGCCTGTAGGAATTCAGGTTGGCAAGTTCTATGGGGAAGCCCATTGCTGCCTATGGTGGAAACAGCATGGGAGATTTCAGTTTCAAAATCTCTGTGAAAAAGCGTCAGAGAAGCTTCTCCGTTTAGAATCCAGCATATCTCACTGAACCGAAGAAGTGGTAGTTAGAAGGCAGTTAGAGCTGCAAGCAGTTTGGTTTGGAAAATTAGACGCGAAATGAAACTGCAAATGCCTTCCAACAGGCTTGGAAAAGTGTGTTCTATATCTCTGCCAAACAAACTCCCCGGAGGTTGAGCTTTCAGAAGCTAGTTTAACTCTAAGGGAGGAAGCAGCAGAATGTGCCTCTCACATCTAGCCTGTAGGAATTCAGGTTGGCAAGTTCTATGGGGAAGCCCATTGGCGCCTTCGTTGGAAACGGCATGGGAGATTTCAGTTTCAAAATCTCTGTGAAAAAGCGTCAGAGAAGCTTCTCCGTTTAGAATCCAGCATATCTCACTGGACCGAAGAAGTGGTAGTTAGAAGGGAGTTAGAGCTGCAAGCAGTTTGGTTTGGGAAATTAGACGCGAAATGAAACTGCAAATGCCTTCCAACAGGCTTGGAAATGTGTGTTCTATATGTCTGCCAAACAAACTCCCCGGAGGTTGAGCTTTCAGAAGCAAGTTTAACTCTAAGGGAGGAAGCAGCAGAATGTGCCTCTCACATCTAGCCTGTAGGAATTCAGGTTGGCAAGTTCTATGGGGAAGCCCATTGGCGCCTTCATTGGAAACGGGTTTGGAAATTTCAGTTTCAAAATCTCTGTGAAAAAGCGTCAGAGAAGCTTCTCCGTTTAGAATCCAGCATATCTCACTGAACCGAAGAAGTGGTAGTTAGAAGGGAGTTAGAGCTGCAAGCAGTTTGGTTTGGGAAATTAGACGCGAAATGACACTGCAAAGGCCTTCCAACAGGCTTGGAAAAGTGTGTTCTATATCTCTGCCAAACAGAGTCCCCGGAGGTTGAGCTTTCAGAAGCAAGCTTAACTGTTAGGGAGGAAGCAGCAGAATGTGCCTCTCACATCTAGCCTGTAGGAATTCAGGTTGGCAAGTTCTATGGGGAAGCCCATTGCTGCCTATGGTGGAAACGGCATGGGAGATTTCAGTTTCAAAATCTCTGTGAAAAAGCGTCAGAGAAGCTTCTCCGTTTAGAATCCAGCATATCTCACTGAACCGAACAAGTGGTAGTTAGAAGGGAGTTAGAGCTGCAAGCAGTTTGGTTTGGGAAATTAGACGCGAAATGAAACTGCAAATGCCTTCCAACAGGCTTGGAAAAGTGTGTTCTATATCCCTGCCAAACAAACTCCCCGGAGGTTGAGCTTTCAGAAGCTAGTTTAACTCTAAGGGAGGAAGCAGCAGAATGTGCCTCTCACATCTAGCCTGTAGGAATTCAGGTTGGCAAGTTCTATGGGGAAGCCCATTGCTGCCTATGGTGGAAACGGCATGGGAGATTTCAGTTTCAAAATCTCTGTGAAAAAGCGTCAGAGAAGCTTCTCCGTTTAGAATCCAGCATATCTCACTGAACCGAAGAAGTGGTAGTTACAAGGGAGTTAGAGCTGCAAGCAGTTTGGTTTGGGAAATTAGACGCGAAATGAAACTGCAAAAGCCTTCCAACAGGCTTGGAAAAGTGTGTTCTATATCTCTGCCAAACAAACTCCCCGGAGGTTGAGGTTTCAGAAGCTAGTTTAACTCTAAGGGAGGAAGCAGCAGAATGTGCCTCTCACATCTAGCCTGTAGGAATTCAGGTTGGCAAGTTCTATGGGGAAGCCCATTGGCGCCTTCATTGGAAACGGCATGGGAGATTTCAGTTTCAAAATCTCTGTGAAAAAGCGTCAGAGAAGCTTCTCCGTTTAGAATCCAGCATATCTCACTGAACCGAAGAAGTGGTAGTTAGAAGGCAGTTAGAGCTGCAAGCAGTTTGGTTTGGGAAATTAGACGCGAAATGAAACTGCAAATGCCTTCCAACAGGCTTGGAAAAGTGTGTTCTATATCTCTGCCAAAAAGACTCCCTGGAGGTTGAGCTTTCAGAAGCTAGTTTAACTCTAAGGGAGGAAGCAGCAGAATGTGCCTCTCACATCTAGCCTGTAGGAATTCAGGTTGGCAAGTTCTATGGGGAAGCCCATTGCTGCCTATGGTGGAAACGGCATGGGAGATTTCAGTTTCAAAATCTCTGTGAAAAAGCGTCAGAGAAGCTTCTCCGTTTAGAATCCAGCATATCTCACTGAACCGAAGAAGTGGTAGTTACAAGGGAGTTAGAGCTGCAAGCAGTTTGGTTTGGGAAATTAGACGCGAAATGAAACTGCAAAAGCCTTCCAACAGGCTTGGAAAAGTGTGTTCTATATCTCTGCCAAACAAACTCCCCGGAGGTTGAGGTTTCAGAAGCTAGTTTAACTCTAAGGGAGGAAGCAGCAGAATGTGCCTCTCACATCTAGCCTGTAGGAATTCAGGTTGGCAAGTTCTATGGGGAAGCCCATTGGCGCCTTCATTGGAAACGGCATGGGAGATTTCAGTTTCAAAATCTCTGTGAAAAAGCGTCAGAGAAGCTTCTCCGTTTAGAATCCAGCATATCTCACTGAACCGAAGAAGTGGTAGTTAGAAGGGAGTTAGAGCTGCAAGCAGTTTGGTTTGGGAAATTAGACGCGAAATGAAACTGCAAATGCCTTCCAACAGGCTTGGAAAAGTGTGTTCTATATCTCTGCCAAAAAGACTCCCTGGAGGTTGAGCTTTCAGAAGCTAGTTTAACTCTAAGGGAGGAAGCAGCAGAATGTGCCTCTCACATCTAGCCTGTAGGAATTCAGGTTGGCAAGTTCTATGGGGAAGCCCATTGCTGCCTATGGTGGAAACAGCATGGGAGATTTCAGTTTCAAAATCTCTGTGAAAAAGCGTCAGAGAAGCTTCTCCGTTTAGAATCCAGCATATCTCACTGAACCGAAGAAGTGGTAGTTAGAAGGCAGTTAGAGCTGCAAGCAGTTTGGTTTGGAAAATTAGACGCGAAATGAAACTGCAAATGCCTTCCAACAGGCTTGGAAAAGTGTGTTCTATATCTCTGCCAAACAAACTCCCCGGAGGTTGAGCTTTCAGAAGCTAGTTTAACTCTAAGGGAGGAAGCAGCAGAATGTGCCTCTCACATCTAGCCTGTAGGAATTCAGGTTGGCAAGTTCTATGGGGAAGCCCATTGGCGCCTTCGTTGGAAACGGCATGGGAGATTTCAGTTTCAAAATCTCTGTGAAAAAGCGTCAGAGAAGCTTCTCCGTTTAGAATCCAGCATATCTCACTGGACCGAAGAAGTGGTAGTTAGAAGGGAGTTAGAGCTGCAAGCAGTTTGGTTTGGGAAATTAGACGCGAAATGAAACTGCAAATGCCTTCCAACAGGCTTGGAAATGTGTGTTCTATATGTCTGCCAAACAAACTCCCCGGAGGTTGAGCTTTCAGAAGCAAGTTTAACTCTAAGGGAGGAAGCAGCAGAATGTGCCTCTCACATCTAGCCTGTAGGAATTCAGGTTGGCAAGTTCTATGGGGAAGCCCATTGGCGCCTTCATTGGAAACGGGTTTGGAAATTTCAGTTTCAAAATCTCTGTGAAAAAGCGTCAGAGAAGCTTCTCCGTTTAGAATCCAGCATATCTCACTGAACCGAAGAAGTGGTAGTTAGAAGGGAGTTAGAGCTGCAAGCAGTTTGGTTTGGGAAATTAGACGCGAAATGACACTGCAAAGGCCTTCCAACAGGCTTGGAAAAGTGTGTTCTATATCTCTGCCAAACAGAGTCCCCGGAGGTTGAGCTTTCAGAAGCAAGCTTAACTGTTAGGGAGGAAGCAGCAGAATGTGCCTCTCACATCTAGCCTGTAGGAATTCAGGTTGGCAAGTTCTATGGGGAAGCCCATTGCTGCCTATGGTGGAAACGGCATGGGAGATTTCAGTTTCAAAATCTCTGTGAAAAAGCGTCAGAGAAGCTTCTCCGTTTAGAATCCAGCATATCTCACTGAACCGAACAAGTGGTAGTTAGAAGGGAGTTAGAGCTGCAAGCAGTTTGGTTTGGGAAATTAGACGCGAAATGAAACTGCAAATGCCTTCCAACAGGCTTGGAAAAGTGTGTTCTATATCCCTGCCAAACAAACTCCCCGGAGGTTGAGCTTTCAGAAGCTAGTTTAACTCTAAGGGAGGAAGCAGCAGAATGTGCCTCTCACATCTAGCCTGTAGGAATTCAGGTTGGCAAGTTCTATGGGGAAGCCCATTGCTGCCTATGGTGGAAACGGCATGGGAGATTTCAGTTTCAAAATCTCTGTGAAAAAGCGTCAGAGAAGCTTCTCCGTTTAGAATCCAGCATATCTCACTGAACCGAAGAAGTGGTAGTTACAAGGGAGTTAGAGCTGCAAGCAGTTTGGTTTGGGAAATTAGACGCGAAATGAAACTGCAAAAGCCTTCCAACAGGCTTGGAAAAGTGTGTTCTATATCTCTGCCAAACAAACTCCCCGGAGGTTGAGGTTTCAGAAGCTAGTTTAACTCTAAGGGAGGAAGCAGCAGAATGTGCCTCTCACATCTAGCCTGTAGGAATTCAGGTTGGCAAGTTCTATGGGGAAGCCCATTGGCGCCTTCATTGGAAACGGCATGGGAGATTTCAGTTTCAAAATCTCTGTGAAAAAGCGTCAGAGAAGCTTCTCCGTTTAGAATCCAGCATATCTCACTGAACCGAAGAAGTGGTAGTTAGAAGGCAGTTAGAGCTGCAAGCAGTTTGGTTTGGGAAATTAGACGCGAAATGAAACTGCAAATGCCTTCCAACAGGCTTGGAAAAGTGTGTTCTATATCTCTGCCAAACAGACTCCCCGGAGGTTGAGCTTTCAGAAGCAAGCTTAACTCTTAGGGAGGAAGCAGCAGAATGTGCCTCTCACATCTAGCCTGTAGGAATTCAGGTTGGCAAGTTCTATGGGGAAGCCCATTGCTGCCTATGGTGGAAACGGCATGGGAGATTTCAGTTTCAAAATCTCTGTGAAAAAGCGTCAGAGAAGCTTCTCCGTTTAGAATCCAGCATATCTCACTGAACCGAAGAAGTGGTAGTTAGAAGGGAGTTAGAGCTGCAAGCAGTTTGGTTTGGGAAATTAGACGCGAAATGAAACTGCAAATGCCTTCCAACAGGCTTGGAAAAGTGTGTTCTATATCTCTGCCAAACAAACTCCCCGGAGGTTGAGCTTTCAGAAGCTAGTTTAACTCTAAGGGAGGAAGCAGCAGAATGTGCCTCTCACATCTAGCCTGTAGGAATTCAGGTTGGCAAGTTCTATGGGGAAGCCCTTTGCTGCCTATGGTGGAAACGGCATGGGAGATTTCAGTTTCAAAATCTCTGTGAAAAAGCGTCAGAGAAGCTTCTCCGTTTAGAATCCAGCATATCTCACTGAACCGAAGAAGTGGTAGTTAGAAGGGAGTTAGAGCTGCAAGCAGTTTGGTTTGGGAAATTAGATGCGGAATGACACTGCAAAGGCCTTCCAACAGGCTTGGAAAAGTGTGTTCTATATCTGTGCCAAACAGAGTCCCCGGAGGTTGAGCTTTCAGAAGCCAGCTTAACTGTTAGGGAGGAAGCAGCAGAATGTGCCTCTCACATCTAGCCTGTAGGAATTCAGGTTGGCAAGTTCTATGGGGAAGCCCATTGCTGCCTATGGTGGAAACGGCATGGGAGATTTCAGTTTCAAAATCTCTGTGAAAAAGCGTCAGAGAAGCTTCTACGTTTAGAATCCAGCATATCTCACTGAACCGAAGAAGTGGTAGTTAGAAGGGAGTTAGAGCTGCAAGCAGTTTGGTTTGGGAAATTAGACGCGAAATGAAACTGCAAATGCCTTCCAACAGGCTTGGAAAAGTGTGTTCTATATCTCTGCCAAACAAACTCCCCGGAGGTTGAGCTTTCAGAAGCTAGTTTAACTCTAAGGGAGGAAGCAGCAGAATGTGCCTCTCACATCTAGCCTGTAGGAATTCAGGTTGGCAAGTTCTATGGGGAAGCCCATTGGCGCCTTCGTTGGAAACGGGTTTGGAAATTTCAGTTTCAAAATCTCTGTGAAAAAGCGTCAGAGAAGCTTCTCCGTTTAGAATCCAGCATATCTCACTGAACCGAAGAAGTGGTAGTTAGAAGGGAGTTAGAGCTGCAAGCAGTTTGGTTTGGGAAATTAGACGCGAAATGACACTGCAAAGGCCTTCCAACAGGCTTGGAAAAGTGTGTTCTATATCTGTGCCAAACAGAGTCCCCGGAGGTTGAGCTTTCAGAAGCAAGCTTAACTGTTAGGGAGGAAGCAGCAGAATGTGCCTCTCACATCTAGCCTGTAGGAATTCAGGTTGGCAAGTTCTATGGGGAAGCCCATTGCTGCCTATGGTGGAAACGGCATGGGAGATTTCAGTTTCAAAATCTCTGTGAAAAAGCGTCAGAGAAGCTTCTCCGTTTAGAATCCAGCATATCTCACTGAACCGAAGAAGTGGTAGTTACAAGGGAGTTAGAGCTGCAAGCAGTTTGGTTTGGGAAATTAGACGCGAAATGAAACTGCAAAAGCCTTCCAACAGGCTTGGAAAAGTGTGTTCTATATCTCTGCCAAACAAACTCCCCGGAGGTTGAGGTTTCAGAAGCTAGTTTAACTCTAAGGGAGGAAGCAGCAGAATGTGCCTCTCACATCTAGCCTGTAGGAATTCAGGTTGGCAAGTTCTATGGGGAAGCCCATTGCTGCCTATGGTGGAAACGGCATGGGAGATTTCAGTTTCAAAATCTCTGTGAAAAAGCGTCAGAGAAGCTTCTCCGTTTAGAATCCAGCATATCTCACTGAACCGAAGAAGTGGTAGTTAGAAGGGAGTTAGAGCTGCAAGCAGTTTGGTTTGGGAAATTAGATGCGAAATGACACTGCAAAGGCCTTCCAACAGGCTTGGAAAAGTGTGTTCTATATCTCTGCCAAACAAACTCCCCGGAGGTTGAGCTTTCAGAAGCAAGCTTAACTCTTAGGGAGGAAGCAGCAGAATGTGCCTCTCACATCTAGCCTGTAGGAATTCAGGTTGGCAAGTTCTATGGGGAAGCCCATTGTTGCCTATGGTGGAAACGGCATGGGAGATTTCAGTTTCAAAATCTCTGTGAAAAAGAGTCAGAGAAGCTTCTCCGTTTAGAATCCAGCATATCTCACTGAACCGAAGAAGTGGTAGTTAGAAGGGAGTTAGAGCTGCAAGCAGTTTGGTTTGGGAAATTAGACGCGAAATGAAACTGCAAATGCCTTCCAACAGGCTTGGAAAAGTGTGTTCTATATCTCTGCCAAACAAACTCCCGGGAGGTTGAGCTTTCAGAAGCAAGTTTAACTCTAAGGGAGGAAGCAGCAGAATGTGCCTCTCACATCTAGCCTGTAGGAATTCAGGTTGGCAAGTTCTATGGGGAAGCCCATTGCTGCCTGTGGTAGAAACGGCATGGGAGATTTCAGTTTCAAAATCTCTGTGAAAAAGCGTCAGAGAAGCTTCTCCGTTTAGAATCCAGCATATCTCACTGAACCGAAGAAGTGGTAGTTAGAAGGGAGTTAGAGCTGCAAGCAGTTTGGTTTGGGAAATTAGATGCGAAATGACACTGCAAAGGCCTTCCAACAGGCTTGGAAAAGTGTGTTCTATATCGGTGCCAAACAGAGTCCCCGGAGGTTGAGCTTTCAGAAGCAAGCTTAACTGTTAGGGGGAAGCAGCAGAATGTGCCTCTCACATCTAGCCTGTAGGAATTCAGGTTGGCAAGTTCTATGGGGAAGCCCATTGCTGCCTATGGTGGAAACGGCATGGGAGATTTCAGTTTCAAAATCTCTGTGAAAAAGCGTCAGGGAAGCTTCTCCGTTTAGAATCCAGCATATCTCACTGAACCGAAGAAGTGGTAGTTAGAAGGGAGTTAGAGCTGCAAGCAGTTTGGTTTGGGAAATTAGACGCGAAATGAAACTGCAAATGCCTTCCAACAGGCTTGGAAAAGTGTGTTCTATATCTCTGCCAAACAAACTCCCCGGAGGTTGAGCTTTCAGAAGCTAGTTTAACTCTAAGGGAGGAAGCAGCAGAATGTGCCTCTCACATCTAGCCTGTAGGAATTCAGGTTGGCAAGTTCTATGGGGAAGCCCATTGGCGCCTTCATTGGAAACGGGTTTGGAAATTTCAGTTTCAAAATCTCTGTGAAAAAGCGTCAGAGAAGCTTCTCCGTTTAGAATCCAGCATATCTCACTGAACCGAAGAAGTGGTAGTTAGAAGGGAGTTAGAGCTGCAAGCAGTTTGGTTTGGGAAATTAGACGCGAAATGACACTGCAAAGGCCTTCCAACAGGCTTGGAAAAGTGTGTTCTATATCTCTGCCAAACAGAGTCCCGGGAGGTTGAGCTTTCAGAAGCAAGCTTAACTGTTAGGGAGGAAGCAGCAGAATGTGCCTCTCACATCTAGCCTGTAGGAATTCAGGTTGGCAAGTTCTATGGGGAAGCCCATTGCTGCCTATGGTGGAAATGGCATGGGAGATTTCAGTTTCAAAATCTCTGTGAAAAAGCGTCAGAGAAGCCTCTCCGTTTAGAATCCAGCATATCTCACTGAACCGAAGAAGTGGTAGTTAGAAGGGAGTTAGAGCTGCAAGCAGTTTGGTTTGGGAAATTAGACGCGAAATGAAACTGCAAATGCCTTCCAACAGGCTTGGAAAAGTGTGTTCTATATCCCTGCCAAACAAACTCCCCGGAGGTTGAGCTTTCAGAAGCTAGTTTAACTCTAAGGGAGGAAGCAGCAGAATGTGCCTCTCACATCTAGCCTGTAGGAATTCAGGTTGGCAAGTTCTATGGGGAAGCCCATTGGCGCCTTCGTTGGAAACGGGTTTGGAAATTTCAGTTTCAAAATCTCTGTGAAAAAGCGTCAGAGAAGCTTCTCCGTTTAGAATCCAGCATATCTCACTGAACCGAAGAAGTGGTAGTTAGAAGGGAGTTAGAGCTGCAAGCAGTTTGGTTTGGGAAATTAGAGGCGAAATGACACTGCAAAGGCCTTCCAACAGGCTTGGAAAAGTGTGTTCTATATCTGTGCCAAACAGAGTCCCCGGAGGTTGAGCTTTCAGAAGCAAGCTTAACTGTTAGGGAGGAAGCAGCAGAATGTGCCTCTCACATCTAGCCTGTAGGAATTCAGGTTGGCAAGTTCTATGGGGAAGCCCATTGCTGCCTATGGTGGAAACGGCATGGGAGATTTCAGTTTCAAAATCTCTGTGAAAAAGCGTCAGAGAAGCTTCTCCGTTTAGAATCCAGCATATCTCACTGAACCGAAGAAGTGGTAGTTAGAAGGGAGTTAGAGCTGCAAGCAGTTTGGTTTGGGAAATTAGACGCGAAATGAAACTGCAAATGCCTTCCAACAGGCTTGGAAAAGTGTGTTCTATATCTCTGCCAAACAAACTCCCCGGAGGTTGAGCTTTCAGAAGCTAGTTTAACTCTAAGGGAGGAAGCAGCAGAATGTGCCTCTCACATCTAGCCTGTAGGAATTCAGGTTGGCAAGTTCTATGGGGAAGCCCATTGGCGCCTTCGTTGGAAACGGGTTTGGAAATTTCAGTTTCAAAATCTCTGTGAAAAAGCGTCAGAGAAGCTTCTCCGTTTAGAATCCAGCATATCTCACTGGACCGAAGAAGTGGTAGTTAGAAGGGAGTTAGAGCTGCAAGCAGTTTGGTTTGGGAAATTAGACGCGAAATGAAACTGCAAATGCCTTCCAACAGGCTTGGAAAAGTGTGTTCTATATCTCTGCCAAACAAACTCCCCGGAGGTTGAGCTTTCAGAAGCTAGTTTAACTCTAAGGGAGGAAGCAGCAGAATGTGCCTCTCACATCTAGCCTGTAGGAATTCAGGTTGGCAAGTTCTATGGGGAAGCCCATTGCTGCCTATGGTGGAAACGGCATGGGAGATTTCAGTTTCAAAATCTCTGTGAAAAAGCGTCAGAGAAGCTTCTCCGTTTAGAATCCAGCATATCTCACTGAACCGAAGAAGTGGTAGTTAGAAGGGAGTTAGAGCTGCAAGCAGTTTGGTTTGGGAAATTAGATGCGGAATGACACTGCAAAGGCCTTCCAACAGGCTTGGAAAAGTGTGTTCTATATCTGTGCCAAACAGAGTCCCCGGAGGTTGAGCTTTCAGAAGCCAGCTTAACTGTTAGGGAGGAAGCAGCAGAATGTGCCTCTCACATCTAGCCTGTAGGAATTCAGGTTGGCAAGTTCTATGGGGAAGCCCATTGCTGCCTATGGTGGAAACGGCATGGGAGATTTCAGTTTCAAAATCTCTGTGAAAAAGCGTCAGAGAAGCTTCTACGTTTAGAATCCAGCATATCTCACTGAACCGAAGAAGTGGTAGTTAGAAGGGAGTTAGAGCTGCAAGCAGTTTGGTTTGGGAAATTAGACGCGAAATGAAACTGCAAATGCCTTCCAACAGGCTTGGAAAAGTGTGTTCTATATCTCTGCCAAACAAACTCCCCGGAGGTTGAGCTTTCAGAAGCTAGTTTAACTCTAAGGGAGGAAGCAGCAGAATGTGCCTCTCACATCTAGCCTGTAGGAATTCAGGTTGGCAAGTTCTATGGGGAAGCCCATTGGCGCCTTCGTTGGAAACGGGTTTGGAAATTTCAGTTTCAAAATCTCTGTGAAAAAGCGTCAGAGAAGCTTCTCCGTTTAGAATCCAGCATATCTCACTGAACCGAAGAAGTGGTAGTTAGAAGGGAGTTAGAGCTGCAAGCAGTTTGGTTTGGGAAATTAGATGCGAAATGACACTGCAAAGGCCTTCCAACAGGCTTGGAAAAGTGTGTTCTATATCTCTGCCAAACAGACTCCCCGGAGGTTGAGCTTTCAGAAGCAAGCTTAACTGTTAGGGAGGAAGCAGCAGAATGTGCCTCTCACATCTAGCCGGTAGGAATTCAGGTTGGCACGTTCTATGGGGAAGCCCATTGCTGCCTATGGTGGAAACGGCATGGGAGATTTCAGTTTCAAAATCTCTGTGAAAAAGCGTCAGAGAAGCTTCTCCGTTTAGAATCCAGCATATCTCACTGAACCGAAGAAGTGGTAGTTAGAAGGCAGTTAGAGCTGCAAGCAGTTTGGTTTGGGAAATTAGACGCGAAATGAAACTGCAAATGCCTTCCAACAGGCTTGGAAAAGTGTGTTCTATATCTCTGCCAAACAAACTCCCCGGAGGTTGAGCTTTCAGAAGCAAGTTTAACTCTAAGGGAGGAAGCAGCAGAATGTGCCTCTCACATCTACCCTGTAGGATTTCAGGTTGGCAAGTTCTATGGGGAAGCCCATTGCTGCCTATGGTGGAAACGGCATGGGAGATTTCAGTTTCAAAATCTCTGTGAAAAAGCGTCAGAGAAGCTTCTCCGTTTAGAATCCAGCATATCTCACTGAACCGAAGAAGTGGTAGTTAGAAGGGAGTTAGAGCTGCAAGCAGTTTGGTTTGGGAAATTAGACGCGAAATGAAACTGCAAATGCCTTCCAACAGGCTTGGAAAAGTGTGTTCTATATCTCTGCCAAACAAACTCCCCGGAGGTTGAGCTTTCAGAAGCTAGTTTAACTCTAAGGGAGGAAGCAGCAGAATGTGCCTCTCACATCTAGCCTGTAGGAATTCAGGTTGGCAAGTTCTATGGGGAAGCCCATTGGCGCCTTCGTTGGAAACGGGTTTGGAAATTTCAGTTTCAAAATCTCTGTGAAAAAGCGTCAGAGAAGCTTCTCCGTTTAGAATCCAGCATATCTCACTGAACCGAAGAAGTGGTAGTTAGAAGGGAGTTAGAGCTGCAAGCAGTTTGGTTTGGGAAATTAGACGCGAAATGACACTGCAAAGGCCATCCAGCAGGCTTGGAAAAGTGTGTTCTATATCTCTGCCAAACAGAGTCCCCGGAGGTTGAGCTTTCAGAAGGAAGCTTAACTGTTAGGGTGGAAGCAGCAGAATGTGCCTCTCACATCTAGCCTGTAGGAATTCAGGTTGGCAAGTTCTATGGGGAAGCCCATTGCTGCCTATGGTGGAAACGGCATGGGAGATTTCAGTTTCAAAATCTCTGTGAAAAAGCGTCAGAGAAGCTTCTCCGTTTAGAATCCAGCATATCTCACTGAACCGAAGAAGTGGTAGTTAGAAGGGAGTTAGAGCTGCAAGCAGTTTGGTTTGGGAAATTAGATGCGAAATGACACTGCAAAGGCCTTCCAACAGGCTTGGAAAAGTGTGTTCTATATCTCTGCCAAACAGACTCCCCGGAGGTTGAGCTTTCAGAAGCAAGCTTAACTCTTAGGGAGGAAGCAGCAGAATGTGCCTCTCACATCTAGCCTGTAGGAATTCAGGTTGGCAAGTTCTATGGGGAAGCCCATTGCTGCCTATGGTGGAAACGGCATGGGAGATTTCAGTTTCAAAATCTCTGTGAAAAAGCGTCAGAGAAGCTTCTCCGTTTAGAATCCAGCATATCTCACTGAACCGAAGAAGTGGTAGTTAGAAGGGAGTTAGAGCTGCAAGCAGTTTGGTTTGGGAAATTAGACGCGAAATGAAACTGCAAATGCCTTCCAACAGGCTTGGAAAAGTGTGTTCTATATCTCTGCCAAACAAACTCCCCGGAGGTTGAGCTTTCAGAAGCTAGTTTAACTCTAAGGGAGGAAGCAGCAGAATGTGCCTCTCACATCTAGCCTGTAGGAATTCAGGTTGGCAAGTTCTATGGGGAAGCCCATTGGCGCCTTCGTTGGAAACGGGTTTGGAAATTTCAGTTTCAAAATCTCTGTGAAAAAGCGTCAGAGAAGCTTCTCCGTTTAGAATCCAGCATATCTCACTGGACCGAAGAAGTGGTAGTTAGAAGGGAGTTAGAGCTGCAAGCAGTTTGGTTTGGGAAATTAGACGCGAAATGAAACTGCAAATGCCTTCCAACAGGCTTGAAAAAGTGTGTTCTATATCTCTGCCAAACAAACTCCCCGGAGGTTGAGCTTTCAGAAGCTAGTTTAACTCTAAGGGAGGAAGCAGCAGAATGTGCCTCTCACATCTAGCCTGTAGGAATTCAGGTTGGCAAGTTCTATGGGGAAGCCCATTGCTGCCTATGGTGGAAACGGCATGGGAGATTTCAGTTTCAAAATCTCTGTGAAAAAGCGTCAGAGAAGCTTCTCCGTTTAGAATCCAGCATATCTCACTGAACCGAAGAAGTGGTAGTTAGAAGGGAGTTAGAGCTGCAAGCAGTTTGGTTTGGGAAATTAGATGCGGAATGACACTGCAAAGGCCTTCCAACAGGCTTGGAAAAGTGTGTTCTATATCTGTGCCAAACAGAGTCCCCGGAGGTTGAGCTTTCAGAAGCCAGCTTAACTGTTAGGGAGGAAGCAGCAGAATGTGCCTCTCACATCTAGCCTGTAGGAATTCAGGTTGGCAAGTTCTATGGGGAAGCCCATTGCTGCCTATGGTGGAAACGGCATGGGAGATTTCAGTTTCAAAATCTCTGTGAAAAAGCGTCAGAGAAGCTTCTACGTTTAGAATCCAGCATATCTCACTGAACCGAAGAAGTGGTAGTTAGAAGGGAGTTAGAGCTGCAAGCAGTTTGGTTTGGGAAATTAGACGCGAAATGAAACTGCAAATGCCTTCCAACAGGCTTGGAAAAGTGTGTTCTATATCTCTGCCAAACAAACTCCCCGGAGGTTGAGCTTTCAGAAGCTAGTTTAACTCTAAGGGAGGAAGCAGCAGAATGTGCCTCTCACATCTAGCCTGTAGGAATTCAGGTTGGCAAGTTCTATGGGGAAGCCCATTGGCGCCTTCGTTGGAAACGGGTTTGGAAATTTCAGTTTCAAAATCTCTGTGAAAAAGCGTCAGAGAAGCTTCTCCGTTTAGAATCCAGCATATCTCACTGAACCGAAGAAGTGGTAGTTAGAAGGGAGTTAGAGCTGCAAGCAGTTTGGTTTGGGAAATTAGAGGTGAAATGACACTGCAAAGGCCTTCCAACAGGCTTGGAAAAGTGTGTTCTATATCTGTGCCAAACAGAGTCCCCGGAGGTTGAGCTTTCAGAAGCAAGCTTAACTGTTAGGGAGGAAGCAGCAGAATGTGCCTCTCACATCTAGCCTGTAGGAATTCAGGTTGGCAAGTTCTATGGGGAAGCCCATTGCTGCCTATGGTGGAAACGGCATGGGAGATTTCAGTTTCAAAATCTCTGTGAAAAAGCGTCAGAGAAGCTTCTCCGTTTAGAATCCAGCATACCTCACTGAACCGAAGAAGTGGTAGTTACAAGGGAGTTAGAGCTGCAAGCAGTTTGGTTTGGGAAATTAGACGCGAAATGAAACTGCAAAAGCCTTCCAACAGGCTGGGAAAAGTGTGTTCTATATCTCTGCCAAACAAACTCCCCGGAGGTTGAGGTTTCAGAAGCTAGTTTAACTCTAAGGGAGGAAGCAGCAGAATGTGCCTCTCACATCTAGCCTGTAGGAATTCAGGTTGGCAAGTTCTATGGGGAAGCCCATTGCTGCCTATGGTGGAAACGGCATGGGAGATTTCAGTTTCAAAATCTCTGTGAAAAAGCGTCAGAGAAGCTTCTCCGTTTAGAATCCAGCATATCTCACTGAACCGAAGAAGTGGTAGTTAGAAGGGAGTTAGAGCTGCAAGCAGTTTGGTTTGGGAAATTAGATGCGAAATGACACTGCAAAGGCCTTCCAACAGGCTTGGAAAAGTGTGTTCTATATCTCTGCCAAACAGACTCCCTGGAGGTTGAGCTTTCAGAAGCAAGCTTAACTGTTAGGGAGGAAGCAGCAGAATGTGCCTCTCACATCTAGCCTGTAGGAATTCAGGTTGGCAAGTTCTATGGGGAAGCCCATTGGCGCCTTCGTTGGAAACGGGTTTGGAAATTTCAGTTTCAAAATCTCTGTGAAAAAGCGACAGAGAAGCTTCTCCGTTTAGAATCCAGCATATCTCACTGAACCGAAGAAGTGGTAGTTAGAAGGCAGTTAGAGCTGCAAGCAGTTTGGTTTGGGAAATTAGACGCGAAATGAAACTGCAAATGCCTTCCAACAGGCTTGGAAAAGTGTGTTCCATATCTCTGCCAAACAAACTCCCCGGAGGTTGAGCTTTCAGAAGCAAGTTTAACTCTAAGGGAGGAAGCAGCAGAATGTGCCTCTCACATCTAGCCTGTAGGAATTCAGGTTGGCAAGTTCTATGGGGAAGCACATTGCTGCCTATGGTGGAAACGGCATGGGAGATTTCAGTTTCAAAATCTCTGTGAAAAAGCGTCAGAGAAGCTTCTCCGTTTAGAATCCAGCATATCTCACTGAACCGAAGAAGCGGTAGTTAGAAGGCAGTTAGAGCTGCAAGCAGTTTGGTTTGGGAAATTAGACGCGAAATGAAACTGCAAATGCCTTCCAACAGGCTTGGAAAAGTGTGTTCTATATCTCTGCCAAACAGACTCCCTGGAGGTTGAGCTTTCAGAAGCTAGTTGAACTCTAAGGGAGGAAGCAGCAGAATGTGCCTCTCACATCTAGCCTGTAGGAATTCAGATTGGCAAGTTCTATGGGGAAGCCCATTGCTGCCTAAGGTGGAAACAGCATGGGAGATTTCAGTTTCAAAATCTCTGTGAAAAAGCGTCAGAGAAGCTTCTCCGTTTAGAATCCAGCATATCTCACTGAACCGAAGAAGTGGTAGTTAGAAGGCAGTTAGAGCTGCAAGCAGTTTGGTTTGGGAAATTAGACGCGAAATGAAACTGCAAATGCCTTCCAACAGGCTTGGAAAACTGTGTTCTATATCTCTGCCAAACAAACTCCCCGGAGGTTGAGCTTTCAGAAGCAAGTTTAACTCTAAGGGAGGAAGCAGCAGAATGTGCCTCTCACATCTAGCCTGTAGGAATTCAGGTTGGCAAGTTCTATGGGGAAGCCCATTGCTGCCTATGGTGGAAACGGCATGGGAGATTTCAGTTTCAAAATCTCTGTGAAAAAGCGTCAGAGAAGCTTCTCCGTTTAGAATCCAGCATATCTCACTGAACCGAAGAAGTGGTAGTTAGAAGGGAGTTAGAGCTGCAAGCAGTTTGGTTTGGGAAATTAGACGCGAAATGAAACTGCAAATGCCTTCCAACAGGCTTGGAAAAGTGTGTTCTATATCTCTGCCAAACAAACTCCCCGGAGGTTGAGCTTTCAGAAGCTAGTTTAACTCTAAGGGAGGAAGCAGCAGAATGTGCCTCTCACATCTAGCCTGTAGGAATTCAGGTTGGCAAGTTCTATGGGGAAGCCCATTGGCGCCTTCGTTGGAAACGGGTTTGGAAATTTCAGTTTCAAAATCTCTGTGAAAAAGCGTCAGAGAAGCTTCTCCGTTTAGAATCCAGCATATCTCACTGAACCGAAGAAGTGGTAGTTAGAAGGCAGTTAGAGCTGCAAGCAGTTTGGTTTGGGAAATTAGACGCGAAATGAAACTGCAAATGCCTTCCAACAGGCTTGGAAAAGTGTGTTCTATATCTCTGCCAAACAAACTCCCCGGAGGTTGAGCTTTCAGAAGCAAGTTTAACTCTAAGGGAGGAAGCAGCAGAATGTGCCTCTCACATCTAGCCTGTAGGAATTCAGGTTGGCAAGTTCTATGGGGAAGCCCATTGCTGCCTATGGTGGAAACGGCATGGGAGATTTCAGTTTCAAAATCTCTGTGAAAAAGCGTCAGAGAAGCTTCTCCGTTTAGAATCCAGCATATCTCACTGAACCGAAGAAGTGGTAGTTAGAAGGGAGTTAGAGCTGCAAGCAGTTTGGTTTGGGAAATTAGACGCGAAATGAAACTGCAAATGCCTTCCAACAGGCTTGGAAAAGTGTGTTCTATATCTCTGCCAAACAAACTCCCCGGAGGTTGAGCTTTCAGAAGCTAGTTTAACTCTAAGGGAGGAAGCAGCAGAATGTGCCTCTCACATCTAGCCTGTAGGAATTCAGGTTGGCAAGTTCTATGGGGAAGCCCATTGGCGCCTTCGTTGGAAATGGGTATGGAAATTTCAGTTTCAAAATCTCTGTGAAAAAGCGTCAGAGAAGCTTCTCCGTTTAGAATCCAGCATATCTCACTGAACCGAAGAAGTGGTAGTTAGAAGGGAGTTAGAACTGCAAGCAGTTTGGTTTGGGAAATTAGACGCGAAATGAAACTGCAAATGCCTTCCAACAGGCTTGGAAAAGTGTGTTCTATATCTCTGCCAAACAAACTCCCCGGAGGTTGAGCTTTCAGAAGCAAGTTTAACTCTAAGGGAGGAAGCAGCAGAATGTGCCTCTCACATCTAGCCTGTAGGAATTCAGGTTGGCAAGTTCTATGGGGAAGCCCATTGGCGCCTTCGTTGGAAACGGGTTTGGAAATTTCAGTTTCAAAATCTCTGTGAAAAAGCGTCAGAGAAGCTTCTCCGTTTAGAATCCAGCATATCTCACTGAACCGAAGAAGTGGTAGTTAGAAGGGAGTTAGAGCTGCAAGCAGTTTGGTTTGGGAAATTAGATGCGAAATGACACTGCAAATGCCTTCCAACAGGCTTGGAAAAGTGTGTTCTATATCTCTGCCAAACAGACTCCCCGGAGGTTGAGCTTTCAGAAGCAAGCTTAACTCTTAGGGAGGAAGCAGCAGAATGTGCCTCTCACATCTAGCCTGTAGGAATTCAGGTTGGCAAGTTCTATGGGGAAGCCCATTGCTGCCTATGGTGGAAACGGCATGGGAGATTTCAGTTTCAAAATCTCTGTGAAAAAGCGTCAGAGAAGCTTCTCCGTTTAGAATCCAGCATATCTCACTGAACCGAAGAAGTGGTAGTTAGAAGGGAGTTAGAGCTGCAAGCAGTTTGGTTTGGGAAATTAGACGCGAAATGAAACTGCAAATGCCTTCCAACAGGCTTGGAAAAGTGTGTTCTATATCTCTGCCAAACAAACTCCCCGGAGGTTGAGCTTTCAGAAGCTAGTTTAACTCTAAGGGAGGAAGCAGCAGAATGTGCCTCTCACATCTAGCCTGTAGGAATTCAGGTTGGCAAGTTCTATGGGGAAGCCCATTGGCGCCTTCGTTGGAAACGGGTTTGGAAATTTCAGTTTCAAAATCTCTGTGAAAAAGCGTCAGAGAAGCTTCTCCGTTTAGAATCCAGCATATCTCACTGGACCGAAGAAGTGGTAGTTAGAAGGGAGTTAGAGCTGCAAGCAGTTTGGTTTGGGAAATTAGACGCGAAATGAAACTGCAAATGCCTTCCAACAGGCTTGAAAAAGTGTGTTCTATATCTCTGCCAAACAAACTCCCCGGAGGTTGAGCTTTCAGAAGCTAGTTTAACTCTAAGGGAGGAAGCAGCAGAATGTGCCTCTCACATCTAGCCTGTAGGAATTCAGGTTGGCAAGTTCTATGGGGAAGCCCATTGCTGCCTATGGTGGAAACGGCATGGGAGATTTCAGTTTCAAAATCTCTGTGAAAAAGCGTCAGAGAAGCTTCTCCGTTTAGAATCCAGCATATCTCACTGAACCGAAGAAGTGGTAGTTAGAAGGGAGTTAGAGCTGCAAGCAGTTTGGTTTGGGAAATTAGATGCGGAATGACACTGCAAAGGCCTTCCAACAGGCTTGGAAAAGTGTGTTCTATATCTGTGCCAAACAGAGTCCCCGGAGGTTGAGCTTTCAGAAGCCAGCTTAACTGTTAGGGAGGAAGCAGCAGAATGTGCCTCTCACATCTAGCCTGTAGGAATTCAGGTTGGCAAGTTCTATGGGGAAGCCCATTGCTGCCTATGGTGGAAACGGCATGGGAGATTTCAGTTTCAAAATCTCTGTGAAAAAGCGTCAGAGAAGCTTCTACGTTTAGAATCCAGCATATCTCACTGAACCGAAGAAGTGGTAGTTAGAAGGGAGTTAGAGCTGCAAGCAGTTTGGTTTGGGAAATTAGACGCGAAATGAAACTGCAAATGCCTTCCAACAGGCTTGGAAAAGTGTGTTCTATATCTCTGCCAAACAAACTCCCCGGAGGTTGAGCTTTCAGAAGCTAGTTTAACTCTAAGGGAGGAAGCAGCAGAATGTGCCTCTCACATCTAGCCTGTAGGAATTCAGGTTGGCAAGTTCTATGGGGAAGCCCATTGGCGCCTTCGTTGGAAACGGGTTTGGAAATTTCAGTTTCAAAATCTCTGTGAAAAAGCGTCAGAGAAGCTTCTCCGTTTAGAATCCAGCATATCTCACTGAACCGAAGAAGTGGTAGTTAGAAGGGAGTTAGAGCTGCAAGCAGTTTGGTTTGGGAAATTAGAGGCGAAATGACACTGCAAAGGCCTTCCAACAGGCTTGGAAAAGTGTGTTCTATATCTGTGCCAAACAGAGTCCCCGGAGGTTGAGCTTTCAGAAGCAAGCTTAACTGTTAGGGAGGAAGCAGCAGAATGTGCCTCTCACATCTAGCCTGTAGGAATTCAGGTTGGCAAGTTCTATGGGGAAGCCCATTGCTGCCTATGGTGGAAACGGCATGGGAGATTTCAGTTTCAAAATCTCTGTGAAAAAGCGTCAGAGAAGCTTCTCCGTTTAGAATCCAGCATACCTCACTGAACCGAAGAAGTGGTAGTTACAAGGGAGTTAGAGCTGCAAGCAGTTTGGTTTGGGAAATTAGATGCGAAATGACACTGCAAAGGCCTTCCAACAGGCTTGGAAAAGTGTGTTCTATATCTCTGCCAAACAGACTCCCCGGAGGTTGAGCTTTCAGAAGCAAGCTTAACTCTTAGGGAGGAAGCAGCAGAATGTGCCTCTCACATCTAGCCTGTAGGAATTCAGGTTGGCAAGTTCTATGGGGAAGCCCATTGCTGCCTATGGTGGAAACGGCATGGGAGATTTCAGTTTCAAAATCTCTGTGAAAAAGCGTCAGAGAAGCTTCTCCGTTTAGAATCCAGCATATCTCACTGAACCGAAGAAGTGGTAGTTAGAAGGGAGTTAGAGCTGCAAGCAGTTTGGTTTGGGAAATTAGACGCGAAATGAAACTGCAAATGCCTTCCAACAGGCTTGGAAAAGTGTGTTCTATATCTCTGCCAAACAAACTCCCCGGAGGTTGAGCTTTCAGAAGCTAGTTTAACTCTAAGGGAGGAAGCAGCAGAATGTGCCTCTCACATCTAGCCTGTAGGAATTCAGGTTGGCAAGTTCTATGGGGAAGCCCATTGGCGCCTTCGTTGGAAACGGGTTTGGAAATTTCAGTTTCAAAATCTCTGTGAAAAAGCGTCAGAGAAGCTTCTCCGTTTAGAATCCAGCATATCTCACTGGACCGAAGAAGTGGTAGTTAGAAGGGAGTTAGAGCTGCAAGCAGTTTGGTTTGGGAAATTAGACGCGAAATGAAACTGCAAATGCCTTCCAACAGGCTTGAAAAAGTGTGTTCTATATCTCTGCCAAACAAACTCCCCGGAGGTTGAGCTTTCAGAAGCTAGTTTAACTCTAAGGGAGGAAGCAGCAGAATGTGCCTCTCACATCTAGCCTGTAGGAATTCAGGTTGGCAAGTTCTATGGGGAAGCCCATTGCTGCCTATGGTGGAAACGGCATGGGAGATTTCAGTTTCAAAATCTCTGTGAAAAAGCGTCAGAGAAGCTTCTCCGTTTAGAATCCAGCATATCTCACTGAACCGAAGAAGTGGTAGTTAGAAGGGAGTTAGAGCTGCAAGCAGTTTGGTTTGGGAAATTAGATGCGGAATGACACTGCAAAGGCCTTCCAACAGGCTTGGAAAAGTGTGTTCTATATCTGTGCCAAACAGAGTCCCCGGAGGTTGAGCTTTCAGAAGCCAGCTTAACTGTTAGGGAGGAAGCAGCAGAATGTGCCTCTCACATCTAGCCTGTAGGAATTCAGGTTGGCAAGTTCTATGGGGAAGCCCATTGCTGCCTATGGTGGAAACGGCATGGGAGATTTCAGTTTCAAAATCTCTGTGAAAAAGCGTCAGAGAAGCTTCTACGTTTAGAATCCAGCATATCTCACTGAACCGAAGAAGTGGTAGTTAGAAGGGAGTTAGAGCTGCAAGCAGTTTGGTTTGGGAAATTAGACGCGAAATGAAACTGCAAATGCCTTCCAACAGGCTTGGAAAAGTGTGTTCTATATCTCTGCCAAACAAACTCCCCGGAGGTTGAGCTTTCAGAAGCTAGTTTAACTCTAAGGGAGGAAGCAGCAGAATGTGCCTCTCACATCTAGCCTGTAGGAATTCAGGTTGGCAAGTTCTATGGGGAAGCCCATTGGCGCCTTCGTTGGAAACGGGTTTGGAAATTTCAGTTTCAAAATCTCTGTGAAAAAGCGTCAGAGAAGCTTCTCCGTTTAGAATCCAGCATATCTCACTGAACCGAAGAAGTGGTAGTTAGAAGGGAGTTAGAGCTGCAAGCAGTTTGGTTTGGGAAATTAGAGGCGAAATGACACTGCAAAGGCCTTCCAACAGGCTTGGAAAAGTGTGTTCTATATCTGTGCCAAACAGAGTCCCCGGAGGTTGAGCTTTCAGAAGCAAGCTTAACTGTTAGGGAGGAAGCAGCAGAATGTGCCTCTCACATCTAGCCTGTAGGAATTCAGGTTGGCAAGTTCTATGGGGAAGCCCATTGCTGCCTATGGTGGAAACGGCATGGGAGATTTCAGTTTCAAAATCTCTGTGAAAAAGCGTCAGAGAAGCTTCTCCGTTTAGAATCCAGCATACCTCACTGAACCGAAGAAGTGGTAGTTACAAGGGAGTTAGAGCTGCAAGCAGTTTGGTTTGGGAAATTAGACGCGAAATGAAACTGCAAAAGCCTTCCAACAGGCTGGGAAAAGTGTGTTCTATATCTCTGCCAAACAAACTCCCCGGAGGTTGAGGTTTCAGAAGCTAGTTTAACTCTAAGGGAGGAAGCAGCAGAATGTGCCTCTCACATCTAGCCTGTAGGAATTCAGGTTGGCAAGTTCTATGGGGAAGCCCATTGCTGCCTATGGTGGAAACGGCATGGGAGATTTCAGTTTCAAAATCTCTGTGAAAAAGCGTCAGAGAAGCTTCTCCGTTTAGAATCCAGCATATCTCACTGAACCGAAGAAGTGGTAGTTAGAAGGGAGTTAGAGCTGCAAGCAGTTTGGTTTGGGAAATTAGATGCGAAATGACACTGCAAAGGCCTTCCAACAGGCTTGGAAAAGTGTGTTCTATATCTCTGCCAAACAGACTCCCTGGAGGTTGAGCTTTCAGAAGCAAGCTTAACTGTTAGGGAGGAAGCAGCAGAATGTGCCTCTCACATCTAGCCTGTAGGAATTCAGGTTGGCAAGTTCTATGGGGAAGCCCATTGGCGCCTTCGTTGGAAACGGGTTTGGAAATTTCAGTTTCAAAATCTCTGTGAAAAAGCGACAGAGAAGCTTCTCCGTTTAGAATCCAGCATATCTCACTGAACCGAAGAAGTGGTAGTTAGAAGGCAGTTAGAGCTGCAAGCAGTTTGGTTTGGGAAATTAGACGCGAAATGAAACTGCAAATGCCTTCCAACAGGCTTGGAAAAGTGTGTTCCATATCTCTGCCAAACAAACTCCCCGGAGGTTGAGCTTTCAGAAGCAAGTTTAACTCTAAGGGAGGAAGCAGCAGAATGTGCCTCTCACATCTAGCCTGTAGGAATTCAGGTTGGCAAGTTCTATGGGGAAGCACATTGCTGCCTATGGTGGAAACGGCATGGGAGATTTCAGTTTCAAAATCTCTGTGAAAAAGCGTCAGAGAAGCTTCTCCGTTTAGAATCCAGCATATCTCACTGAACCGAAGAAGCGGTAGTTAGAAGGCAGTTAGAGCTGCAAGCAGTTTGGTTTGGGAAATTAGACGCGAAATGAAACTGCAAATGCCTTCCAACAGGCTTGGAAAAGTGTGTTCTATATCTCTGCCAAACAGACTCCCTGGAGGTTGAGCTTTCAGAAGCTAGTTGAACTCTAAGGGAGGAAGCAGCAGAATGTGCCTCTCACATCTAGCCTGTAGGAATTCAGGTTGGCAAGTTCTATGGGGAAGCCCATTGCTGCCTAAGGTGGAAACAGCATGGGAGATTTCAGTTTCAAAATCTCTGTGAAAAAGCGTCAGAGAAGCTTCTCCGTTTAGAATCCAGCATATCTCACTGAACCGAAGAAGTGGTAGTTAGAAGGCAGTTAGAGCTGCAAGCAGTTTGGTTTGGGAAATTAGACGCGAAATGAAACTGCAAATGCCTTCCAACAGGCTTGGAAAACTGTGTTCTATATCTCTGCCAAACAAACTCCCCGGAGGTTGAGCTTTCAGAAGCAAGTTTAACTCTAAGGGAGGAAGCAGCAGAATGTGCCTCTCACATCTAGCCTGTAGGAATTCAGGTTGGCAAGTTCTATGGGGAAGCCCATTGCTGCCTATGGTGGAAACGGCATGGGAGATTTCAGTTTCAAAATCTCTGTGAAAAAGCGTCAGAGAAGCTTCTCCGTTTAGAATCCAGCATATCTCACTGAACCGAAGAAGTGGTAGTTAGAAGGGAGTTAGAGCTGCAAGCAGTTTGGTTTGGGAAATTAGACGCGAAATGAAACTGCAAATGCCTTCCAACAGGCTTGGAAAAGTGTGTTCTATATCTCTGCCAAACAAACTCCCCGGAGGTTGAGCTTTCAGAAGCTAGTTTAACTCTAAGGGAGGAAGCAGCAGAATGTGCCTCTCACATCTAGCCTGTAGGAATTCAGGTTGGCAAGTTCTATGGGGAAGCCCATTGGCGCCTTCGTTGGAAACGGGTTTGGAAATTTCAGTTTCAAAATCTCTGTGAAAAAGCGTCAGAGAAGCTTCTCCGTTTAGAATCCAGCATATCTCACTGAACCGAAGAAGTGGTAGTTAGAAGGCAGTTAGAGCTGCAAGCAGTTTGGTTTGGGAAATTAGACGCGAAATGAAACTGCAAATGCCTTCCAACAGGCTTGGAAAAGTGTGTTCTATATCTCTGCCAAACAAACTCCCCGGAGGTTGAGCTTTCAGAAGCAAGTTTAACTCTAAGGGAGGAAGCAGCAGAATGTGCCTCTCACATCTAGCCTGTAGGAATTCAGGTTGGCAAGTTCTATGGGGAAGCCCATTGCTGCCTATGGTGGAAACGGCATGGGAGATTTCAGTTTCAAAATCTCTGTGAAAAAGCGTCAGAGAAGCTTCTCCGTTTAGAATCCAGCATATCTCACTGAACCGAAGAAGTGGTAGTTAGAAGGGAGTTAGAGCTGCAAGCAGTTTGGTTTGGGAAATTAGACGCGAAATGAAACTGCAAATGCCTTCCAACAGGCTTGGAAAAGTGTGTTCTATATCTCTGCCAAACAAACTCCCCGGAGGTTGAGCTTTCAGAAGCTAGTTTAACTCTAAGGGAGGAAGCAGCAGAATGTGCCTCTCACATCTAGCCTGTAGGAATTCAGGTTGGCAAGTTCTATGGGGAAGCCCATTGGCGCCTTCGTTGGAAATGGGTATGGAAATTTCAGTTTCAAAATCTCTGTGAAAAAGCGTCAGAGAAGCTTCTCCGTTTAGAATCCAGCATATCTCACTGAACCGAAGAAGTGGTAGTTAGAAGGGAGTTAGAACTGCAAGCAGTTTGGTTTGGGAAATTAGACGCGAAATGAAACTGCAAATGCCTTCCAACAGGCTTGGAAAAGTGTGTTCTATATCTCTGCCAAACAAACTCCCCGGAGGTTGAGCTTTCAGAAGCAAGTTTAACTCTAAGGGAGGAAGCAGCAGAATGTGCCTCTCACATCTAGCCTGTAGGAATTCAGGTTGGCAAGTTCTATGGGGAAGCCCATTGGCGCCTTCGTTGGAAACGGGTTTGGAAATTTCAGTTTCAAAATCTCTGTGAAAAAGCGTCAGAGAAGCTTCTCCGTTTAGAATCCAGCATATCTCACTGAACCGAAGAAGTGGTAGTTAGAAGGGAGTTAGAGCTGCAAGCAGTTTGGTTTGGGAAATTAGATGCGAAATGACACTGCAAATGCCTTCCAACAGGCTTGGAAAAGTGTGTTCTATATCTCTGCCAAACAGACTCCCCGGAGGTTGAGCTTTCAGAAGCAAGCTTAACTCTTAGGGAGGAAGCAGCAGAATGTGCCTCTCACATCTAGCCTGTAGGAATTCAGGTTGGCAAGTTCTATGGGGAAGCCCATTGCTGCCTATGGTGGAAACGGCATGGGAGATTTCAGTTTCAAAATCTCTGTGAAAAAGCGTCAGAGAAGCTTCTCCGTTTAGAATCCAGCATATCTCACTGAACCGAAGAAGTGGTAGTTAGAAGGGAGTTAGAGCTGCAAGCAGTTTGGTTTGGGAAATTAGACGCGAAATGAAACTGCAAATGCCTTCCAACAGGCTTGGAAAAGTGTGTTCTATATCTCTGCCAAACAAACTCCCCGGAGGTTGAGCTTTCAGAAGCTAGTTTAACTCTAAGGGAGGAAGCAGCAGAATGTGCCTCTCACATCTAGCCTGTAGGAATTCAGGTTGGCAAGTTCTATGGGGAAGCCCATTGGCGCCTTCGTTGGAAACGGGTTTGGAAATTTCAGTTTCAAAATCTCTGTGAAAAAGCGTCAGAGAAGCTTCTCCGTTTAGAATCCAGCATATCTCACTGGACCGAAGAAGTGGTAGTTAGAAGGGAGTTAGAGCTGCAAGCAGTTTGGTTTGGGAAATTAGACGCGAAATGAAACTG
The DNA here is from genome assembly GCF_027409185.1 of Cynocephalus volans. NCBI lineage: Eukaryota > Metazoa > Chordata > Mammalia > Dermoptera > Cynocephalidae > Cynocephalus > Cynocephalus volans. The sequence continues at coordinate 528,156 of NW_026902378.1, forward strand.
CAAATGCCTTCCAACAGGCTTGAAAAAGTGTGTTCTATATCTCTGCCAAACAAACTCCCCGGAGGTTGAGCTTTCAGAAGCTAGTTTAACTCTAAGGGAGGAAGCAGCAGAATGTGCCTCTCACATCTAGCCTGTAGGAATTCAGGTTGGCAAGTTCTATGGGGAAGCCCATTGCTGCCTATGGTGGAAACGGCATGGGAGATTTCAGTTTCAAAATCTCTGTGAAAAAGCGTCAGAGAAGCTTCTCCGTTTAGAATCCAGCATATCTCACTGAACCGAAGAAGTGGTAGTTAGAAGGGAGTTAGAGCTGCAAGCAGTTTGGTTTGGGAAATTAGATGCGGAATGACACTGCAAAGGCCTTCCAACAGGCTTGGAAAAGTGTGTTCTATATCTGTGCCAAACAGAGTCCCCGGAGGTTGAGCTTTCAGAAGCCAGCTTAACTGTTAGGGAGGAAGCAGCAGAATGTGCCTCTCACATCTAGCCTGTAGGAATTCAGGTTGGCAAGTTCTATGGGGAAGCCCATTGCTGCCTATGGTGGAAACGGCATGGGAGATTTCAGTTTCAAAATCTCTGTGAAAAAGCGTCAGAGAAGCTTCTACGTTTAGAATCCAGCATATCTCACTGAACCGAAGAAGTGGTAGTTAGAAGGGAGTTAGAGCTGCAAGCAGTTTGGTTTGGGAAATTAGACGCGAAATGAAACTGCAAATGCCTTCCAACAGGCTTGGAAAAGTGTGTTCTATATCTCTGCCAAACAAACTCCCCGGAGGTTGAGCTTTCAGAAGCTAGTTTAACTCTAAGGGAGGAAGCAGCAGAATGTGCCTCTCACATCTAGCCTGTAGGAATTCAGGTTGGCAAGTTCTATGGGGAAGCCCATTGGCGCCTTCGTTGGAAACGGGTTTGGAAATTTCAGTTTCAAAATCTCTGTGAAAAAGCGTCAGAGAAGCTTCTCCGTTTAGAATCCAGCATATCTCACTGAACCGAAGAAGTGGTAGTTAGAAGGGAGTTAGAGCTGCAAGCAGTTTGGTTTGGGAAATTAGAGGCGAAATGACACTGCAAAGGCCTTCCAACAGGCTTGGAAAAGTGTGTTCTATATCTGTGCCAAACAGAGTCCCCGGAGGTTGAGCTTTCAGAAGCAAGCTTAACTGTTAGGGAGGAAGCAGCAGAATGTGCCTCTCACATCTAGCCTGTAGGAATTCAGGTTGGCAAGTTCTATGGGGAAGCCCATTGCTGCCTATGGTGGAAACGGCATGGGAGATTTCAGTTTCAAAATCTCTGTGAAAAAGCGTCAGAGAAGCTTCTCCGTTTAGAATCCAGCATACCTCACTGAACCGAAGAAGTGGTAGTTACAAGGGAGTTAGAGCTGCAAGCAGTTTGGTTTGGGAAATTAGACGCGAAATGAAACTGCAAAAGCCTTCCAACAGGCTGGGAAAAGTGTGTTCTATATCTCTGCCAAACAAACTCCCCGGAGGTTGAGGTTTCAGAAGCTAGTTTAACTCTAAGGGAGGAAGCAGCAGAATGTGCCTCTCACATCTAGCCTGTAGGAATTCAGGTTGGCAAGTTCTATGGGGAAGCCCATTGCTGCCTATGGTGGAAACGGCATGGGAGATTTCAGTTTCAAAATCTCTGTGAAAAAGCGTCAGAGAAGCTTCTCCGTTTAGAATCCAGCATATCTCACTGAACCGAAGAAGTGGTAGTTAGAAGGGAGTTAGAGCTGCAAGCAGTTTGGTTTGGGAAATTAGATGCGAAATGACACTGCAAAGGCCTTCCAACAGGCTTGGAAAAGTGTGTTCTATATCTCTGCCAAACAGACTCCCTGGAGGTTGAGCTTTCAGAAGCAAGCTTAACTGTTAGGGAGGAAGCAGCAGAATGTGCCTCTCACATCTAGCCTGTAGGAATTCAGGTTGGCAAGTTCTATGGGGAAGCCCATTGGCGCCTTCGTTGGAAACGGGTTTGGAAATTTCAGTTTCAAAATCTCTGTGAAAAAGCGACAGAGAAGCTTCTCCGTTTAGAATCCAGCATATCTCACTGAACCGAAGAAGTGGTAGTTAGAAGGCAGTTAGAGCTGCAAGCAGTTTGGTTTGGGAAATTAGACGCGAAATGAAACTGCAAATGCCTTCCAACAGGCTTGGAAAAGTGTGTTCCATATCTCTGCCAAACAAACTCCCCGGAGGTTGAGCTTTCAGAAGCAAGTTTAACTCTAAGGGAGGAAGCAGCAGAATGTGCCTCTCACATCTAGCCTGTAGGAATTCAGGTTGGCAAGTTCTATGGGGAAGCACATTGCTGCCTATGGTGGAAACGGCATGGGAGATTTCAGTTTCAAAATCTCTGTGAAAAAGCGTCAGAGAAGCTTCTCCGTTTAGAATCCAGCATATCTCACTGAACCGAAGAAGCGGTAGTTAGAAGGCAGTTAGAGCTGCAAGCAGTTTGGTTTGGGAAATTAGACGCGAAATGAAACTGCAAATGCCTTCCAACAGGCTTGGAAAAGTGTGTTCTATATCTCTGCCAAACAGACTCCCTGGAGGTTGAGCTTTCAGAAGCTAGTTGAACTCTAAGGGAGGAAGCAGCAGAATGTGCCTCTCACATCTAGCCTGTAGGAATTCAGGTTGGCAAGTTCTATGGGGAAGCCCATTGCTGCCTAAGGTGGAAACAGCATGGGAGATTTCAGTTTCAAAATCTCTGTGAAAAAGCGTCAGAGAAGCTTCTCCGTTTAGAATCCAGCATATCTCACTGAACCGAAGAAGTGGTAGTTAGAAGGCAGTTAGAGCTGCAAGCAGTTTGGTTTGGGAAATTAGACGCGAAATGAAACTGCAAATGCCTTCCAACAGGCTTGGAAAACTGTGTTCTATATCTCTGCCAAACAAACTCCCCGGAGGTTGAGCTTTCAGAAGCAAGTTTAACTCTAAGGGAGGAAGCAGCAGAATGTGCCTCTCACATCTAGCCTGTAGGAATTCAGGTTGGCAAGTTCTATGGGGAAGCCCATTGCTGCCTATGGTGGAAACGGCATGGGAGATTTCAGTTTCAAAATCTCTGTGAAAAAGCGTCAGAGAAGCTTCTCCGTTTAGAATCCAGCATATCTCACTGAACCGAAGAAGTGGTAGTTAGAAGGGAGTTAGAGCTGCAAGCAGTTTGGTTTGGGAAATTAGACGCGAAATGAAACTGCAAATGCCTTCCAACAGGCTTGGAAAAGTGTGTTCTATATCTCTGCCAAACAAACTCCCCGGAGGTTGAGCTTTCAGAAGCTAGTTTAACTCTAAGGGAGGAAGCAGCAGAATGTGCCTCTCACATCTAGCCTGTAGGAATTCAGGTTGGCAAGTTCTATGGGGAAGCCCATTGGCGCCTTCGTTGGAAACGGGTTTGGAAATTTCAGTTTCAAAATCTCTGTGAAAAAGCGTCAGAGAAGCTTCTCCGTTTAGAATCCAGCATATCTCACTGAACCGAAGAAGTGGTAGTTAGAAGGCAGTTAGAGCTGCAAGCAGTTTGGTTTGGGAAATTAGACGCGAAATGAAACTGCAAATGCCTTCCAACAGGCTTGGAAAAGTGTGTTCTATATCTCTGCCAAACAAACTCCCCGGAGGTTGAGCTTTCAGAAGCAAGTTTAACTCTAAGGGAGGAAGCAGCAGAATGTGCCTCTCACATCTAGCCTGTAGGAATTCAGGTTGGCAAGTTCTATGGGGAAGCCCATTGCTGCCTATGGTGGAAACGGCATGGGAGATTTCAGTTTCAAAATCTCTGTGAAAAAGCGTCAGAGAAGCTTCTCCGTTTAGAATCCAGCATATCTCACTGAACCGAAGAAGTGGTAGTTAGAAGGGAGTTAGAGCTGCAAGCAGTTTGGTTTGGGAAATTAGACGCGAAATGAAACTGCAAATGCCTTCCAACAGGCTTGGAAAAGTGTGTTCTATATCTCTGCCAAACAAACTCCCCGGAGGTTGAGCTTTCAGAAGCTAGTTTAACTCTAAGGGAGGAAGCAGCAGAATGTGCCTCTCACATCTAGCCTGTAGGAATTCAGGTTGGCAAGTTCTATGGGGAAGCCCATTGGCGCCTTCGTTGGAAATGGGTATGGAAATTTCAGTTTCAAAATCTCTGTGAAAAAGCGTCAGAGAAGCTTCTCCGTTTAGAATCCAGCATATCTCACTGAACCGAAGAAGTGGTAGTTAGAAGGGAGTTAGAACTGCAAGCAGTTTGGTTTGGGAAATTAGACGCGAAATGAAACTGCAAATGCCTTCCAACAGGCTTGGAAAAGTGTGTTCTATATCTCTGCCAAACAAACTCCCCGGAGGTTGAGCTTTCAGAAGCAAGTTTAACTCTAAGGGAGGAAGCAGCAGAATGTGCCTCTCACATCTAGCCTGTAGGAATTCAGGTTGGCAAGTTCTATGGGGAAGCCCATTGGCGCCTTCGTTGGAAACGGGTTTGGAAATTTCAGTTTCAAAATCTCTGTGAAAAAGCGTCAGAGAAGCTTCTCCGTTTAGAATCCAGCATATCTCACTGAACCGAAGAAGTGGTAGTTAGAAGGGAGTTAGAGCTGCAAGCAGTTTGGTTTGGGAAATTAGATGCGAAATGACACTGCAAATGCCTTCCAACAGGCTTGGAAAAGTGTGTTCTATATCTCTGCCAAACAGACTCCCCGGAGGTTGAGCTTTCAGAAGCAAGCTTAACTCTTAGGGAGGAAGCAGCAGAATGTGCCTCTCACATCTAGCCTGTAGGAATTCAGGTTGGCAAGTTCTATGGGGAAGCCCATTGCTGCCTATGGTGGAAACGGCATGGGAGATTTCAGTTTCAAAATCTCTGTGAAAAAGCGTCAGAGAAGCTTCTCCGTTTAGAATCCAGCATATCTCACTGAACCGAAGAAGTGGTAGTTAGAAGGGAGTTAGAGCTGCAAGCAGTTTGGTTTGGGAAATTAGATGCGAAATGACACTGCAAAGGCCTTCCAACAGGCTTGGAAAAGTGTGTTCTATATCTCTGCCAAACAGACTCCCCAGAGGTTGAGCTTTCAGAAGCAAGCTTAACTCTTAGGGAGGAAGCAGCAGAATGTGCCTCTCACATCTAGCCTGTAGGAATTCAGGTTGGCAAGTTCTATGGGGAAGCCCATTGCTGCCTATGGTGGAAACGGCATGGGAGATTTCAGTTTCAAAATCTCTGTGAAAAAGCGTCAGAGAAGCTTCTCCGTTTAGAATCCAGCATATCTCACTGAACCGAAGAAGTGGTAGTTAGAAGGCAGTTAGAGCTGCAAGCAGTTTGGTTTGGGAAATTAGACGCGAAATGAAACTGCAAATGCCTTCCAACAGGCTTGGAAAAGTGTGTTCTATATCTCTGCCAAACAAACTCCCCGGAGGTTGAGCTTTCAGAAGCTAGTTTAACTCTAAGGGAGGAAGCAGCAGAATGTGCCTCTCACATCTAGCCTGTAGGAATTCAGGTTGGCAAGTTCTATGGGGAAGCCCATTGGCGCCTTCGTTGGAAACGGGTTTGGAAATTTCAGTTTCAAAATCTCTGTGAAAAAGCGTCAGAGAAGCTTCTCCGTTTAGAATCCAGCATATGTCACTGAACCGAAGAAGTGGTAGTTAGAAGGGAGTTAGAGCTGCAAGCAGTTTGGTTTGGGAAATTAGACGCGAAATGAAACTGCAAATGCCTTCCAACAGGCTTGGAAAAGTGTGTTCTATATCCCTGCCAAACAAACTCCCCGGAGGTTGAGCTTTCAGAAGCTAGTTTAACTCTAAGGGAGGAAGCAGCAGAATGTGCCTCTCACATCTAGCCTGTAGGAATTCAGGTTGGCAAGTTCTATGGGGAAGCCCATTGGCGCCTTCGTTGGAAACGGGTTTGGAAATTTCAGTTTCAAAATCTCTGTGAAAAAGCGTCAGAGAAGCTTCTCCGTTTAGAATCCAGCATATCTCACTGAACCGAAGAAGTGGTAGTTAGAAGGGAGTTAGAGCTGCAAGCAGTTTGGTTTGGGAAATTAGACGCGAAATGACACTGCAAAGGCCTTCCAACAGGCTTGGAAAAGTGTGTTCTATATCTGTGCCAAACAGAGTCCCCGGAGGTTGAGCTTTCAGAAGCAAGCTTAACTGTTAGGGAGGAAGCAGCAGAATGTGCCTCTCACATCTAGCCTGTAGGAATTCAGGTTGGCAAGTTCTATGGGGAAGCCCATTGCTGCCTATGGTGGAAACGGCATGGGAGATTTCAGTTTCAAAATCTCTGTGAAAAAGCGTCAGAGAAGCTTCTCCGTTTAGAATCCAGCATATCTCACTGAACCGAAGAAGTGGTAGTTAGAAGGGAGTTAGAGCTGCAAGCAGTTTGGTTTGGGAAATTAGACGCGAAATGAAACTGCAAATGCCTTCCAACAGGCTTGGAAAAGTGTGTTCTATATCTCTGCCAAACAAACTCCCCGGAGGTTGAGCTTTCAGAAGCTAGTTTAACTCTAAGGGAGGAAGCAGCAGAATGTGCCTCTCACATCTAGCCTGTAGGAATTCAGGTTGGCAAGTTCTATGGGGAAGCCCATTGGCGCCTTCGTTGGAAACGGGTTTGGAAATTTCAGTTTCAAAATCTCTGTGAAAAAGCGTCAGAGAAGCTTCTCCGTTTAGAATCCAGCATATCTCACTGGACCGAAGAAGTGGTAGTTAGAAGGGAGTTAGAGCTGCAAGCAGTTTGGTTTGGGAAATTAGACGCGAAATGAAACTGCAAATGCCTTCCAACAGGCTTGGAAAAGTGTGTTCTATATCTCTGCCAAACAAACTCCCCGGAGGTTGAGCTTTCAGAAGCTAGTTTAACTCTAAGGGAGGAAGCAGCAGAATGTGCCTCTCACATCTAGCCTGTAGGAATTCAGGTTGGCAAGTTCTATGGGGAAGCCCATTGCTGCCTATGGTGGAAACGGCATGGGAGATTTCAGTTTCAAAATCTCTGTGAAAAAGCGTCAGAGAAGCTTCTCCGTTTAGAATCCAGCATATCTCACTGAACCGAAGAAGTGGTAGTTAGAAGGCAGTTAGAGCTGCAAGCAGTTTGGTTTGGGAAATTAGATGCGGAATGACACTGCAAAGGCCTTCCAACAGGCTTGGAAAAGTGTGTTCTATATCTGTGCCAAACAGAGTCCCCGGAGGTTGAGCTTTCAGAAGCCAGCTTAACTGTTAGGGAGGAAGCAGCAGAATGTGCCTCTCACATCTAGCCTGTAGGAATTCAGGTTGGCAAGTTCTATGGGGAAGCCCATTGCTGCCTATGGTGGAAACGGCATGGGAGATTTCAGTTTCAAAATCTCTGTGAAAAAGCGTCAGAGAAGCTTCTACGTTTAGAATCCAGCATATCTCACTGAACCGAAGAAGTGGTAGTTAGAAGGGAGTTAGAGCTGCAAGCAGTTTGGTTTGTGAAATTAGACGCGAAATGAAACTGCAAATGCCTTCCAACAGGCTTGGAAAAGTGTGTTCTATATCTCTGCCAAACAAACTCCCCGGAGGTTGAGCTTTCAGAAGCTAGTTTAACTCTAAGGGAGGAAGCAGCAGAATGTGCCTCTCACATCTAGCCTGTAGGAATTCAGGTTGGCAAGTTCTATGGGGAAGCCCATTGGCGCCTTCGTTGGAAACGGGTTTGGAAATTTCAGTTTCAAAATCTCTGTGAAAAAGCGTCAGAGAAGCTTCTCCGTTTAGAATCCAGCATATCTCACTGAACCGAAGAAGTGGTAGTTAGAAGGGAGTTAGAGCTGCAAGCAGTTTGGTTTGGGAAATTAGATGCGAAATGACACTGCAAAGGCCTTCCAACAGGCTTGGAAAAGTGTGTTCTATATCTCTGCCAAACAGACTCCCCGGAGGTTGAGCTTTCAGAAGCAAGCTTAACTGTTAGGGAGGAAGCAGCAGAATGTGCCTCTCACATCTAGCCTGTAGGAATTCAGGTTGGCACGTTCTATGGGGAAGCCCATTGCTGCCTATGGTGGAAACGGCATGGGAGATTTCAGTTTCAAAATCTCTGTGAAAAAGCGTCAGAGAAGCTTCTCCGTTTAGAATCCAGCATATCTCACTGAACCGAAGAAGTGGTAGTTAGAAGGCAGTTAGAGCTGCAAGCAGTTTGGTTTGGGAAATTAGACGCGAAATGAAACTGCAAATGCCTTCCAACAGGCTTGGAAAAGTGTGTTCTATATCTCTGCCAAACAAACTCCCCGGAGGTTGAGCTTTCAGAAGCAAGTTTAACTCTAAGGGAGGAAGCAGCAGAATGTGCCTCTCACATCTACCCTGTAGGATTTCAGGTTGGCAAGTTCTATGGGGAAGCCCATTGCTGCCTATGGTGGAAACGGCATGGGAGATTTCAGTTTCAAAATCTCTGTGAAAAAGCGTCAGAGAAGCTTCTCCGTTTAGAATCCAGCATATCTCACTGAACCGAAGAAGTGGTAGTTAGAAGGGAGTTAGAGCTGCAAGCAGTTTGGTTTGGGAAATTAGACGCGAAATGAAACTGCAAATGCCTTCCAACAGGCTTGGAAAAGTGTGTTCTATATCTCTGCCAAACAAACTCCCCGGAGGTTGAGCTTTCAGAAGCTAGTTTAACTCTAAGGGAGGAAGCAGCAGAATGTGCCTCTCACATCTAGCCTGTAGGAATTCAGGTTGGCAAGTTCTATGGGGAAGCCCATTGGCGCCTTCGTTGGAAACGGGTTTGGAAATTTCAGTTTCAAAATCTCTGTGAAAAAGCGTCAGAGAAGCTTCTCCGTTTAGAATCCAGCATATCTCACTGAACCGAAGAAGTGGTAGTTAGAAGGGAGTTAGAGCTGCAAGCAGTTTGGTTTGGGAAATTAGACGCGAAATGACACTGCAAAGGCCATCCAACAGGCTTGGAAAAGTGTGTTCTATATCTCTGCCAAACAGAGTCCCCGGAGGTTGAGCTTTCAGAAGGAAGCTTAACTGTTAGGGTGGAAGCAGCAGAATGTGCCTCTCACATCTAGCCTGTAGGAATTCAGGTTGGCAAGTTCTATGGGGAAGCCCATTGCTGCCTATGGTGGAAACGGCATGGGAGATTTCAGTTTCAAAATCTCTGTGAAAAAGCGTCAGAGAAGCTTCTCCGTTTAGAATCCAGCATATCTCACTGAACCGAAGAAGTGGTAGTTAGAAGGGAGTTAGAGCTGCAAGCAGTTTGGTTTGGGAAATTAGATGCGAAATGACACTGCAAAGGCCTTCCAACAGGCTTGGAAAAGTGTGTTCTATATCTCTGCCAAACAGACTCCCCGGAGGTTGAGCTTTCAGAAGCAAGCTTAACTCTTAGGGAGGAAGCAGCAGAATGTGCCTCTCACATCTAGCCTGTAGGAATTCAGGTTGGCAAGTTCTATGGGGAAGCCCATTGCTGCCTATGGTGGAAACGGCATGGGAGATTTCAGTTTCAAAATCTCTGTGAAAAAGCGTCAGAGAAGCTTCTCCGTTTAGAATCCAGCATATCTCACTGAACCGAAGAAGTGGTAGTTAGAAGGGAGTTAGAGCTGCAAGCAGTTTGGTTTGGGAAATTAGACGCGAAATGAAACTGCAAATGCCTTCCAACAGGCTTGGAAAAGTGTGTTCTATATCTCTGCCAAACAAACTCCCCGGAGGTTGAGCTTTCAGAAGCTAGTTTAACTCTAAGGGAGGAAGCAGCAGAATGTGCCTCTCACATCTAGCCTGTAGGAATTCAGGTTGGCAAGTTCTATGGGGAAGCCCATTGGCGCCTTCGTTGGAAACGGGTTTGGAAATTTCAGTTTCAAAATCTCTGTGAAAAAGCGTCAGAGAAGCTTCTCCGTTTAGAATCCAGCATATCTCACTGGACCGAAGAAGTGGTAGTTAGAAGGGAGTTAGAGCTGCAAGCAGTTTGGTTTGGGAAATTAGACGCGAAATGAAACTGCAAATGCCTTCCAACAGGCTTGAAAAAGTGTGTTCTATATCTCTGCCAAACAAACTCCCCGGAGGTTGAGCTTTCAGAAGCTAGTTTAACTCTAAGGGAGGAAGCAGCAGAATGTGCCTCTCACATCTAGCCTGTAGGAATTCAGGTTGGCAAGTTCTATGGGGAAGCCCATTGCTGCCTATGGTGGAAACGGCATGGGAGATTTCAGTTTCAAAATCTCTGTGAAAAAGCGTCAGAGAAGCTTCTCCGTTTAGAATCCAGCATATCTCACTGAACCGAAGAAGTGGTAGTTAGAAGGGAGTTAGAGCTGCAAGCAGTTTGGTTTGGGAAATTAGATGCGGAATGACACTGCAAAGGCCTTCCAACAGGCTTGGAAAAGTGTGTTCTATATCTGTGCCAAACAGAGTCCCCGGAGGTTGAGCTTTCAGAAGCCAGCTTAACTGTTAGGGAGGAAGCAGCAGAATGTGCCTCTCACATCTAGCCTGTAGGAATTCAGGTTGGCAAGTTCTATGGGGAAGCCCATTGGCGCCTTCGTTGGAAACGGGTTTGGAAATTTCAGTTTCAAAATCTCTGTGAAAAAGCGTCAGAGAAGCTTCTCCGTTTAGAATCCAGCATATCTCACTGAACCGAAGAAGTGGTAGTTAGAAGGGAGTTAGAGCTGCAAGCAGTTTGGTTTGGGAAATTAGAGGCGAAATGACACTGCAAAGGCCTTCCAACAGGCTTGGAAAAGTGTGTTCTATATCTGTGCCAAACAGAGTCCCCGGAGGTTGAGCTTTCAGAAGCAAGCTTAACTGTTAGGGAGGAAGCAGCAGAATGTGCCTCTCACATCTAGCCTGTAGGAATTCAGGTTGGCAAGTTCTATGGGGAAGCCCATTGCTGCCTATGGTGGAAACGGCATGGGAGATTTCAGTTTCAAAATCTCTGTGAAAAAGCGTCAGAGAAGCTTCTCCGTTTAGAATCCAGCATACCTCACTGAACCGAAGAAGTGGTAGTTACAAGGGAGTTAGAGCTGCAAGCAGTTTGGTTTGGGAAATTAGACGCGAAATGAAACTGCAAAAGCCTTCCAACAGGCTGGGAAAAGTGTGTTCTATATCTCTGCCAAACAAACTCCCCGGAGGTTGAGGTTTCAGAAGCTAGTTTAACTCTAAGGGAGGAAGCAGCAGAATGTGCCTCTCACATCTAGCCTGTAGGAATTCAGGTTGGCAAGTTCTATGGGGAAGCCCATTGCTGCCTATGGTGGAAACGGCATGGGAGATTTCAGTTTCAAAATCTCTGTGAAAAAGCGTCAGAGAAGCTTCTCCGTTTAGAATCCAGCATATCTCACTGAACCGAAGAAGTGGTAGTTAGAAGGGAGTTAGAGCTGCAAGCAGTTTGGTTTGGGAAATTAGATGCGAAATGACACTGCAAAGGCCTTCCAACAGGCTTGGAAAAGTGTGTTCTATATCTCTGCCAAACAGACTCCCTGGAGGTTGAGCTTTCAGAAGCAAGCTTAACTGTTAGGGAGGAAGCAGCAGAATGTGCCTCTCACATCTAGCCTGTAGGAATTCAGGTTGGCAAGTTCTATGGGGAAGCCCATTGCTGCCTATGGTGGAAACGGCATGGGAGATTTCAGTTTCAAAATCTCTGTGAAAAAGCGTCAGAGAAGCTTCTCCGTTTAGAATCCAGCATATCTCACTGAACCGAAGAAGTGGTAGTTAGAAGGCAGTTAGAGCTGCAAGCAGTTTGGTTTGGGAAATTAGACGCGAAATGAAACTGCAAATGCCTTCCAACAGGCTTGGAAAAGTGTGTTCTATATCTCTGCCAAACAAACTCCCCGGAGGTTGAGCTTTCAGAAGCTAGTTTAACTCTAAGGGAGGAAGCAGCATAATGTGCCTCTCACATCTAGCCTGTAGGAATTCAGGTTGGCAAGTTCTATGGGGAAGCCCATTGGCGCCTTCGTTGGAAACGGGTTTGGAAATTTCAGTTTCAAAATCTCTGTGAAAAAGCGACAGAGAAGCTTCTCCGTTTAGAATCCAGCATATCTCACTGAACCGAAGAAGTGGTAGTTAGAAGGCAGTTAGAGCTGCAAGCAGTTTGGTTTGGGAAATTAGACGCGAAATGAAACTGCAAATGCCTTCCAACAGGCTTGGAAAAGTGTGTTCCATATCTCTGCCAAACAAACTCCCCGGAGGTTGAGCTTTCAGAAGCAAGTTTAACTCTAAGGGAGGAAGCAGCAGAATGTGCCTCTCACATCTAGCCTGTAGGAATTCAGGTTGGCAAGTTCTATGGGGAAGCACATTGCTGCCTATGGTGGAAACGGCATGGGAGATTTCAGTTTCAAAATCTCTGTGAAAAAGCGTCAGAGAAGCTTCTCCGTTTAGAATCCAGCATATCTCACTGAACCGAAGAAGCGGTAGTTAGAAGGCAGTTAGAGCTGCAAGCAGTTTGGTTTGGGAAATTAGACGCGAAATGAAACTGCAAATGCCTTCCAACAGGCTTGGAAAAGTGTGTTCTATATCTCTGCCAAACAGACTCCCTGGAGGTTGAGCTTTCAGAAGCTAGTTGAACTCTAAGGGAGGAAGCAGCAGAATGTGCCTCTCACATCTAGCCTGTAGGAATTCAGGTTGGCAAGTTCTATGGGGAAGCCCATTGCTGCCTAAGGTGGAAACAGCATGGGAGATTTCAGTTTCAAAATCTCTGTGAAAAAGCGTCAGAGAAGCTTCTCCGTTTAGAATCCAGCATATCTCACTGAACCGAAGAAGTGGTAGTTAGAAGGCAGTTAGAGCTGCAAGCAGTTTGGTTTGGGAAATTAGACGCGAAATGAAACTGCAAATGCCTTCCAACAGGCTTGGAAAACTGTGTTCTATATCTCTGCCAAACAAACTCCCCGGAGGTTGAGCTTTCAGAAGCAAGTTTAACTCTAAGGGAGGAAGCAGCAGAATGTGCCTCTCACATCTAGCCTGTAGGAATTCAGGTTGGCAAGTTCTATGGGGAAGCCCATTGCTGCCTATGGTGGAAACGGCATGGGAGATTTCAGTTTCAAAATCTCTGTGAAAAAGCGTCAGAGAAGCTTCTCCGTTTAGAATCCAGCATATCTCACTGAACCGAAGAAGTGGTAGTTAGAAGGGAGTTAGAGCTGCAAGCAGTTTGGTTTGGGAAATTAGACGCGAAATGAAACTGCAAATGCCTTCCAACAGGCTTGGAAAAGTGTGTTCTATATCTCTGCCAAACAAACTCCCCGGAGGTTGAGCTTTCAGAAGCTTGTTTAACTCTAAGGGAGGAAGCAGCAGAATGTGCCTCTCACATCTAGCCTGTAGGAATTCAGGTTGGCAAGTTCTATGGGGAAGCCCATTGGCGCCTTCGTTGGAAACGGGTTTGGAAATTTCAGTTTCAAAATCTCTGTGAAAAAGCGTCAGAGAAGCTTCTCCGTTTAGAATCCAGCATATCTCACTGAACCGAAGAAGTGGTAGTTAGAAGGCAGTTAGAGCTGCAAGCAGTTTGGTTTGGGAAATTAGACGCGAAATGAAACTGCAAATGCCTTCCAACAGGCTTGGAAAAGTGTGTTCTATATCTCTGCCAAACAAACTCCCCGGAGGTTGAGCTTTCAGAAGCAAGTTTAACTCTAAGGGAGGAAGCAGCAGAATGTGCCTCTCACATCTAGCCTGTAGGAATTCAGGTTGGCAAGTTCTATGGGGAAGCCCATTGCTGCCTATGGTGGAAACGGCATGGGAGATTTCAGTTTCAAAATCTCTGTGAAAAAGCGTCAGAGAAGCTTCTCCGTTTAGAATCCAGCATATCTCACTGAACCGAAGAAGTGGTAGTTAGAAGGGAGTTAGAGCTGCAAGCAGTTTGGTTTGGGAAATTAGACGCGAAATGAAACTGCAAATGCCTTCCAACAGGCTTGGAAAAGTGTGTTCTATATCTCTGCCAAACAAACTCCCCGGAGGTTGAGCTTTCAGAAGCTAGTTTAACTCTAAGGGAGGAAGCAGCAGAATGTGCCTCTCACATCTAGCCTGTAGGAATTCAGGTTGGCAAGTTCTATGGGGAAGCCCATTGGCGCCTTCGTTGGAAATGGGTATGGAAATTTCAGTTTCAAAATCTCTGTGAAAAAGCGTCAGAGAAGCTTCTCCGTTTAGAATCCAGCATATCTCACTGAACCGAAGAAGTGGTAGTTAGAAGGGAGTTAGAACTGCAAGCAGTTTGGTTTGGGAAATTAGACGCGAAATGAAACTGCAAATGCCTTCCAACAGGCTTGGAAAAGTGTGTTCTATATCTCTGCCAAACAAACTCCCCGGAGGTTGAGCTTTCAGAAGCAAGTTTAACTCTAAGGGAGGAAGCAGCAGAATGTGCCTCTCACATCTAGCCTGTAGGAATTCAGGTTGGCAAGTTCTATGGGGAAGCCCATTGGCGCCTTCGTTGGAAACGGGTTTGGAAATTTCAGTTTCAAAATCTCTGTGAAAAAGCGTCAGAGAAGCTTCTCCGTTTAGAATCCAGCATATCTCACTGAACCGAAGAAGTGGTAGTTAGAAGGGAGTTAGAGCTGCAAGCAGTTTGGTTTGGGAAATTAGATGCGAAATGACACTGCAAATGCCTTCCAACAGGCTTGGAAAAGTGTGTTCTATATCTCTGCCAAACAGACTCCCCGGAGGTTGAGCTTTCAGAAGCAAGCTTAACTCTTAGGGAGGAAGCAGCAGAATGTGCCTCTCACATCTAGCCTGTAGGAATTCAGGTTGGCAAGTTCTATGGGGAAGCCCATTGCTGCCTATGGTGGAAACGGCATGGGAGATTTCAGTTTCAAAATCTCTGTGAAAAAGCGTCAGAGAAGCTTCTCCGTTTAGAATCCAGCATATCTCACTGAACCGAAGAAGTGGTAGTTAGAAGGGAGTTAGAGCTGCAAGCAGTTTGGTTTGGGAAATTAGATGCGAAATGACACTGCAAAGGCCTTCCAACAGGCTTGGAAAAGTGTGTTCTATATCTCTGCCAAACAGACTCCCCAGAGGTTGAGCTTTCAGAAGCAAGCTTAACTCTTAGGGAGGAAGCAGCAGAATGTGCCTCTCACATCTAGCCTGTAGGAATTCAGGTTGGCAAGTTCTATGGGGAAGCCCATTGCTGCCTATGGTGGAAACGGCATGGGAGATTTCAGTTTCAAAATCTCTGTGAAAAAGCGTCAGAGAAGCTTCTCCGTTTAGAATCCAGCATATCTCACTGAACCGAAGAAGTGGTAGTTAGAAGGCAGTTAGAGCTGCAAGCAGTTTGGTTTGGGAAATTAGACGCGAAATGAAACTGCAAATGCCTTCCAACAGGCTTGGAAAAGTGTGTTCTATATCTCTGCCAAACAAACTCCCCGGAGGTTGAGCTTTCAGAAGCTAGTTTAACTCTAAGGGAGGAAGCAGCAGAATGTGCCTCTCACATCTAGCCTGTAGGAATTCAGGTTGGCAAGTTCTATGGGGAAGCCCATTGGCGCCTTCGTTGGAAACGGGTTTGGAAATTTCAGTTTCAAAATCTCTGTGAAAAAGCGTCAGAGAAGCTTCTCCGTTTAGAATCCAGCATATCTCACTGAACCGAAGAAGTGGTAGTTAGAAGGGAGTTAGAGCTGCAAGCAGTTTGGTTTGGGAAATTAGACGCGAAATGAAACTGCAAATGCCTTCCAACAGGCTTGGAAAAGTGTGTTCTATATCTCTGCCAAACAAACTCCCCGGAGGTTGAGCTTTCAGAAGCAAGTTTAACTCTAAGGGAGGAAGCAGCAGAATGTGCCTCTCACATCTAGCCTGTAGGAATTCAGGTTGGCAAGTTCTATGTGGAAGCCCATTGCTGCCTATGGTGGAAACGGCATGGGAGATTTCAGTTTCAAAATCTCTGTGAAAAAGCGTCAGAGAAGCTTCTCCGTTTAGAATCCAGCATATCTCACTGAACCGAAGAAGTGGTAGTTAGAAGGGAGTTAGAGCTGCAAGCAGTTTGGTTTGGGAAATTAGACGCGAAATGAAACTGCAAATGCCTTCCAACAGGCTTGGAAAAGTGTGTTCTATATCTCTGCCAAACAAACTCCCCGGAGGTTGAGCTTTCAGAAGCTAGTTTAACTCTAAGGGAGGAAGCAGCAGAATGTGCCTCTCACATCTAGCCTGTAGGAATTCAGGTTGGCAAGTTCTATGGGGAAGCCCATTGGCGCCTTCGTTGGAAATGGGTTTGGAAATTTCAGTTTCAAAATCTCTGTGAAAAAGCGTCAGAGAAGCTTCTCCGTTTAGAATCCAGCATATCTCACTGAACCGAAGAAGTGGTAGTTAGAAGGGAGTTAGAACTGCAAGCAGTTTGGTTTGGGAAATTAGACGCGAAATGAAACTGCAAATGCCTTCCAACAGGCTTGGAAAAGTGTGTTCTATATCTCTGCCAAACAAACTCCCCGGAGGTTGAGCTTTCAGAAGCAAGTTTAACTCTAAGGGAGGAAGCAGCAGAATGTGCCTCTCACATCTAGCCTGTAGGAATTCAGGTTGGCAAGTTCTATGGGGAAGCCCATTGGCGCCTTCGTTGGAAACGGGTTTGGAAATTTCAGTTTCAAAATCTCTGTGAAAAAGCGTCAGAGAAGCTTCTCCGTTTAGAATCCAGCATATCTCACTGAACCGAAGAAGTGGTAGTTAGAAGGGAGTTAGAGCTGCAAGCAGTTTGGTTTGGGAAATTAGATGCGAAATGACACTGCAAATGCCTTCCAACAGGCTTGGAAAAGTGTGTTCTATATCTCTGCCAAACAGACTCCCCGGAGGTTGAGCTTTCAGAAGCAAGCTTAACTCTTAGGGAGGAAGCAGCAGAATGTGCCTCTCACATCTAGCCTGTAGGAATTCAGGTTGGCAAGTTCTATGGGGAAGCCCATTGCTGCCTATGGTGGAAACGGCATGGGAGATTTCAGTTTCAAAATCTCTGTGAAAAAGCGTCAGAGAAGCTTCTCCGTTTAGAATCCAGCATATCTCACTGAACCGAAGAAGTGGTAGTTAGAAGGGAGTTAGAGCTGCAAGCAGTTTGGTTTGGGAAATTAGATGCGAAATCACACTGCAAAGGCCTTCCAACAGGCTTGGAAAAGTGTGTTCTATATCTCTGCCAAACAGACTCCCCAGAGGTTGAGCTTTCAGAAGCAAGCTTAACTCTTAGGGAGGAAGCAGCAGAATGTGCCTCTCACATCTAGCCTGTAGGAATTCAGGTTGGCAAGTTCTATGGGGAAGCCCATTGCTGCCTATGGTGGAAACGGCATGGGAGATTTCAGTTTCAAAATCTCTGTGAAAAAGCGTCAGAGAAGCTTCTCCGTTTAGAATCCAGCATATCTCACTGAACCGAAGAAGTGGTAGTTAGAAGGCAGTTAGAGCTGCAAGCAGTTTGGTTTGGGAAATTAGACGCGAAATGAAACTGCAAATGCCTTCCAACAGGCTTGGAAAAGTGTGTTCTATATCTCTGCCAAACAAACTCCCCGGAGGTTGAGCTTTCAGAAGCTAGTTTAACTCTAAGGGAGGAAGCAGCAGAATGTGCCTCTCACATCTAGCCTGTAGGAATTCAGGTTGGCAAGTTCTATGGGGAAGCCCATTGGCGCCTTCGTTGGAAACGGGTTTGGAAATTTCAGTTTCAAAATCTCTGTGAAAAAGCGTCAGAGAAGCTTCTCCGTTTAGAATCCAGCATATCTCACTGAACCGAAGAAGTGGTAGTTAGAAGGGAGTTAGAGCTGCAAGCAGTTTGGTTTGGGAAATTAGACGCGAAATGAAACTGCAAATGCCTTCCAACAGGCTTGGAAAAGTGTGTTCTATATCTCTGCCAAACAAACTCCCCGGAGGTTGAGCTTTCAGAAGCAAGTTTAACTCTAAGGGAGGAAGCAGCAGAATGTGCCTCTCACATCTAGCCTGTAGGAATTCAGGTTGGCAAGTTCTATGTGGAAGCCCATTGCTGCCTATGGTGGAAACGGCATGGGAGATTTCAGTTTCAAAATCTCTGTGAAAAAGCGTCAGAGAAGCTTCTCCGTTTAGAATCCAGCATATCTCACTGAACCGAAGAAGTGGTAGTTAGAAGGGAGTTAGAGCTGCAAGCAGTTTGGTTTGGGAAATTAGACGCGAAATGAAACTGCAAATGCCTTCCAACAGGCTTGGAAAAGTGTGTTCTATATCTCTGCCAAACAAACTCCCCGGAGGTTGAGCTTTCAGAAGCTAGTTTAACTCTAAGGGAGGAAGCAGCAGAATGTGCCTCTCACATCTAGCCTGTAGGAATTCAGGTTGGCAAGTTCTATGGGGAAGCCCATTGGCGCCTTCGTTGGAAATGGGTTTGGAAATTTCAGTTTCAAAATCTCTGTGAAAAAGCGTCAGAGAAGCTTCTCCGTTTAGAATCCAGCATATCTCACTGAACCGAAGAAGTGGTAGTTAGAAGGGAGTTAGAACTGCAAGCAGTTTGGTTTGGGAAATTAGACGCGAAATGAAACTGCAAATGCCTTCCAACAGGCTTGGAAAAGTGTGTTCTATATCTCTGCCAAACAAACTCCCCGGAGGTTGAGCTTTCAGAAGCAAGTTTAACTCTAAGGGAGGAAGCAGCAGAATGTGCCTCTCACATCTAGCCTGTAGGAATTCAGGTTGGCAAGTTCTATGGGGAAGCCCATTGGCGCCTTCGTTGGAAACGGGTTTGGAAATTTCAGTTTCAAAATCTCTGTGAAAAAGCGTCAGAGAAGCTTCTCCCTTTAGAATCCAGCATATCTCACTGAACCGAAGAAGTGGTAGTTAGAAGGGAGTTAGAGCTGCAAGCAGTTTGGTTTGGGAAATTAGATGCGAAATGACACTGCAAATGCCTTCCAACAGGCTTGGAAAAGTGTGTTCTATATCTCTGCCAAACAGACTCCCCGGAGGTTGAGCTTTCAGAAGCAAGCTTAACTCTTAGGGAGGAAGCAGCAGAATGTGCCTCTCACATCTAGCCTGTAGGAATTCAGGTTGGCAAGTTCTATGGGGAAGCCCATTGCTGCCTATGGTGGAAACGGCATGGGAGATTTCAGTTTCAAAATCTCTGTGAAAAAGCGTCAGAGAAGCTTCTCCGTTTAGAATCCAGCATATCTCACTGAACCGAAGAAGTGGTAGTTAGAAGGGAGTTAGAGCTGCAAGCAGTTTGGTTTGGGAAATTAGATGCGAAATGACACTGCAAAGGCCTTCCAACAGGCTTGGAAAAGTGTGTTCTATATCTCTGCCAAACAGACTCCCCAGAGGTTGAGCTTTCAGAAGCAAGCTTAACTCTTAGGGAGGAAGCAGCAGAATGTGCCTCTCACATCTAGCCTGTAGGAATTCAGGTTGGCAAGTTCTATGGGGAAGCCCATTGCTGCCTATGGTGGAAACGGCATGGGAGATTTCAGTTTCAAAATCTCTGTGAAAAAGCGTCAGAGAAGCTTCTCCGTTTAGAATCCAGCATATCTCACTGAACCGAAGAAGTGGTAGTTAGAAGGGAGTTAGAGCTGCAAGCAGTTTGGTTTGGGAAATTAGACGCGAAATGAAACTGCAAATGCCTTCCAACAGGCTTGGAAAAGTGTGTTCTATATCTCTGCCAAACAAACTCCCCGGAGGTTGAGCTTTCAGAAGCTAGTTGAACTCTAAGGGAGGAAGCAGCAGAATGTGCCTCTCACATCTAGCCTGTAGGAATTCAGGTTGGCAAGTTCTATGGGGAAGCCCATTGGCGCCTTCGTTGGAAATGGGTTTGGAAATTTCAGTTTCAAAATCTCTGTGAAAAAGCGTCAGAGAAGCTTCTCCGTTTAGAATCCAGCATATCTCACTGAACCGAAGAAGTGGTAGTTAGAAGGGAGTTAGAACTGCAAGCAGTTTGGTTTGGGAAATTAGACGCGAAATGAAACTGCAAATGCCTTCCAACAGGCTTGGAAAAGTGTGTTCTATATCTCTGCCAAACAAACTCCCCGGAGGTTGAGCTTTCAGAAGCAAGTTTAACTCTAAGGGAGGAAGCAGCAGAATGTGCCTCTCACATCTAGCCTGTAGGAATTCAGGTTGGCAAGTTCTATGGGGAAGCCCATTGGCGCCTTCGTTGGAAACGGGTTTGGAAATTTCAGTTTCAAAATCTCTGTGAAAAAGCGTCAGAGAAGCTTCTCCGTTTAGAATCCAGCATATCTCACTGAACCGAAGAAGTGGTAGTTAGAAGGGAGTTAGAGCTGCAAGCAGTTTGGTTTGGGAAATTAGATGCGAAATGACACTGCAAATGCCTTCCAACAGGCTTGGAAAAGTGTGTTCTATATCTCTGCCAAACAGACTCCCCGGAGGTTGAGCTTTCAGAAGCAAGCTTAACTCTTAGGGAGGAAGCAGCAGAATGTGCCTCTCACATCTAGCCTGTAGGAATTCAGGTTGGCAAGTTCTATGGGGAAGCCCATTGCTGCCTATG
The DNA here is from genome assembly GCF_027409185.1 of Cynocephalus volans. NCBI lineage: Eukaryota > Metazoa > Chordata > Mammalia > Dermoptera > Cynocephalidae > Cynocephalus > Cynocephalus volans. The sequence continues at coordinate 548,346 of NW_026902378.1, forward strand.
GTGGAAACGGCATGGGAGATTTCAGTTTCAAAATCTCTGTGAAAAAGCGTCAGAGAAGCTTCTCCGTTTAGAATCCAGCATATCTCACTGAACCGAAGAAGTGGTAGTTAGAAGGGAGTTAGAGCTGCAAGCAGTTTGGTTTGGGAAATTAGATGCGAAATGACACTGCAAAGGCCTTCCAACAGGCTTGGAAAAGTGTGTTCTATATCTCTGCCAAACAGACTCCCCAGAGGTTGAGCTTTCAGAAGCAAGCTTAACTCTTAGGGAGGAAGCAGCAGAATGTGCCTCTCACATCTAGCCTGTAGGAATTCAGGTTGGCAAGTTCTATGGGGAAGCCCATTGCTGCCTATGGTGGAAACGGCATGGGAGATTTCAGTTTCAAAATCTCTGTGAAAAAGCGTCAGAGAAGCTTCTCCGTTTAGAATCCAGCATATCTCACTGAACCGAAGAAGTGGTAGTTAGAAGGCAGTTAGAGCTGCAAGCAGTTTGGTTTGGGAAATTAGACGCGAAATGAAACTGCAAATGCCTTCCAACAGGCTTGGAAAAGTGTGTTCTATATCTCTGCCAAACAGACTCCCTGGAGGTTGAGCTTTCAGAAGCAAGTTTAACTCTAAGGGAGGAAGCAGCAGAATGTGCCTCTCACATCTAGCCTGTAGGATTTCAGGTTGGCAAGTTCTATGGGGAAGCCCATTGCTGGCTATGGTGGAAACAGCATGGGAGATTTCAGTTTCAAAATCTCTGTGAAAAAGCGTCAGAGAAGCTTCTCCGTTTAGAATCCAGCATATCTCACTGAACCGAAGAAGTGGTAGTTAGAAGGGAGTTAGAACTGCAAGCAGTTTGGTTTGGGAAATTAGACGCGAAATGAAACTGCAAATGCCTTCCAACAGGCTTGGAAAAGTGTGTTCTATATCTCTGCCAAACAAACTCCCCGGAGGTTGAGCTTTCAGAAGCAAGTTTAACTCTAAGGGAGGAAGCAGCAGAATGTGCCTCTCACATCTAGCCTGTAGGAATTCAGGTTGGCAAGTTCTATGGGGAAGCCCATTGGCGCCTTCGTTGGAAACGGGTTTGGAAATTTCAGTTTCAAAATCTCTGTGAAAAAGCGTCAGAGAAGCTTCTCCGTTTAGAATCCAGCATATCTCACTGAACCGAAGAAGTGGTAGTTAGAAGGGAGTTAGAGCTGCAAGCAGTTTGGTTTGGGAAATTAGATGCGAAATGACACTGCAAATGCCTTCCAACAGGCTTGGAAAAGTGTGTTCTATATCTCTGCCAAACAGACTCCCCGGAGGTTGAGCTTTCAGAAGCAAGCTTAACTCTTAGGGAGGAAGCAGCAGAATGTGCCTCTCACATCTAGCCTGTAGGAATTCAGGTTGGCAAGTTCTATGGGGAAGCCCATTGCTGCCTATGGTGGAAACGGCATGGGAGATTTCAGTTTCAAAATCTCTGTGAAAAAGCGTCAGAGAAGCTTCTCCGTTTAGAATCCAGCATATCTCACTGAACCGAAGAAGTGGTAGTTAGAAGGGAGTTAGAGCTGCAAGCAGTTTGGTTTGGGAAATTAGATGCGAAATGACACTGCAAAGGCCTTCCAACAGGCTTGGAAAAGTGTGTTCTATATCTCTGCCAAACAGACTCCCCAGAGGTTGAGCTTTCAGAAGCAAGCTTAACTCTTAGGGAGGAAGCAGCAGAATGTGCCTCTCACATCTAGCCTGTAGGAATTCAGGTTGGCAAGTTCTATGGGGAAGCCCATTGCTGCCTATGGTGGAAACGGCATGGGAGATTTCAGTTTCAAAATCTCTGTGAAAAAGCGTCAGAGAAGCTTCTCCGTTTAGAATCCAGCATATCTCACTGAACCGAAGAAGTGGTAGTTAGAAGGCAGTTAGAGCTGCAAGCAGTTTGGTTTGGGAAATTAGACGCGAAATGAAACTGCAAATGCCTTCCAACAGGCTTGGAAAAGTGTGTTCTATATCTCTGCCAAACAGACTCCCTGGAGGTTGAGCTTTCAGAAGCAAGTTTAACTCTAAGGGAGGAAGCAGCAGAATGTGCCTCTCACATCTAGCCTGTAGGATTTCAGGTTGGCAAGTTCTATGGGGAAGCCCATTGCTGGCTATGGTGGAAACAGCATGGGAGATTTCAGTTTCAAAATCTCTGTGAAAAAGCGTCAGAGAAGCTTCTCCGTTTAGAATCCAGCATATCTCACTGAACCGAAGAAGTGGTAGTTAGAAGGCAGTTAGAGCTGCAAGCAGTTTGGTTTGGGAAATTAGACGCGAAATGAAACTGCAAATGCCTTCCAACAGGCTTGGAAAAGTGTGTTCTATATCTCTGCCAAACAAACTCCCCGGAGGTTGAGCTTTCAGAAGCAAGTTTAACTCTAAGGGAGGAAGCAGCAGAATGTGCCTCTCACATCTAGCCTGTAGGAATTCAGGTTGGCAAGTTCTATGGGGAAGCCCATTGGCGCCTTCGTTGGAAACGGGTTTGGAAATTTCAGTTTCAAAATCTCTGTGAAAAAGCGTCAGAGAAGCTTCTCCGTTTAGAATCCAGCATATCTCACTGAACCGAAGAAGGGGTAGTTAGAAGGGAGTTAGAGCTGCAAGCAGTTTGGTTTGTGAAATTAGACGCGAAATGAAACTGCAAATGCCTTCCAACAGGCTTGGAAAAGTGTGTTCTATATCTCTGCCAAACAAACTCCCCGGAGGTTGAGCTTTCAGAAGCTAGTTTAACTCTAAGGGAGGAAGCAGCAGAATGTGCCTCTCACATCTAGCCTGTAGGAATTCAGGTTGGCAAGTTCTATGGGGAAGCCCATTGCTGCCTATGGTGGAAACGGCATGGGAGATTTCAGTTTCAAAATCTCTGTGAAAAAGCGTCAGAGAAGCTTCTCCGTTTAGAATCCAGCATATCTCACTGAACCGAAGAAGTGGTAGTTAGAAGGCAGTTAGAGCTGCAAGCAGTTTGGTTTGGGAAATTAGACGCGAAATGAAACTGCAAATGCCTTCCAACAGGCTTGGAAAAGTGTGTTCCATATCTCTGCCAAACAAACTCCCCGGAGGTTGAGCTTTCAGAAGCAAGTTTAACTCTAAGGGAGGAAGCAGCAGAATGTGCCTCTCACATCTAGCCTGTAGGAATTCAGGTTGGCAAGTTCTATGGGGAAGCACATTGCTGCCTATGGTGGAAACGGCATGGGAGATTTCAGTTTCAAAATCTCTGTGAAAAAGCGTCAGAGAAGCTTCTCCGTTTAGAATCCAGCATATCTCACTGAACCGAAGAAGCGGTAGTTAGAAGGCAGTTAGAGCTGCAAGCAGTTTGGTTTGGGAAATTAGACGCGAAATGAAACTGCAAATGCCTTCCAACAGGCTTGGAAAAGTGTGTTCTATATCTCTGCCAAACAGACTCCCTGGAGGTTGAGCTTTCAGAAGCTAGTTGAACTCTAAGGGAGGAAGCAGCAGAATGTGCCTCTCACATCTAGCCTGTAGGAATTCAGGTTGGCAAGTTCTATGGGGAAGCCCATTGCTGCCTAAGGTGGAAACAGCATGGGAGATTTCAGTTTCAAAATCTCTGTGAAAAAGCGTCAGAGAAGCTTCTCCGTTTAGAATCCAGCATATCTCACTGAACCGAAGAAGTGGTAGTTAGAAGGCAGTTAGAGCTGCAAGCAGTTTGGTTTGGGAAATTAGACGCGAAATGAAACTGCAAATGCCTTCCAACAGGCTTGGAAAACTGTGTTCTATATCTCTGCCAAACAAACTCCCCGGAGGTTGAGCTTTCAGAAGCAAGTTTAACTCTAAGGGAGGAAGCAGGAGAATGTGCCTCTCACATCTAGCCTGTAGGAATTCAGGTTGGCAAGTTCTATGGGGAAGCCCATTGCTGCCTATGGTGGAAACGGCATGGGAGATTTCAGTTTCAAAATCTCTGTGAAAAAGCGTCAGAGAAGCTTCTCCGTTTAGAATTCAGCATATCTCACTGAACCGAAGAAGTGGTAGTTAGAAGGGAGTTAGAGCTGCAAGCAGTTTGGTTTGGGAAATTAGACGCGAAATGAAACTGCAAATGCCTTCCAACAGGCTTGGAAATTTCAGTTTCAAAATCTCTGTGAAAAAGCGTCAGAGAAGCTTCTCCGTTTAGAATCCAGCATATCTCACTGAACCGAAGAAGTGGTAGTTAGAAGGGAGTTAGAGCTGCAAGCAGTTTGGTTTGGGAAATTAGACGCGAAATGAAACTGCAAATGCCTTCCAACAGGCTTGGAAAAGTGTGTTCTATATCTCTGCCAAACAAACTCCCCGGAGGTTGAGCTTTCAGAAGCAAGTTTAACTCTAAGGGAGGAAGCAGCAGAATGTGCCTCTCACATCTAGCCTGTAGGAATTCAGGTTGGCAAGTTCTATGGGGAAGCCCATTGCTGCCTATGGTGGAAACGGCATGGGAGATTTCAGTTTCAAAATCTCTGTGAAAAAGCGTCAGAGAAGCTTCTCCGTTTAGAATCCAGCATATCTCACTGAACCGAAGAAGTGGTAGTTAGAAGGGAGTTAGAGCTGCAAGCAGTTTGGTTTGGGAAATTAGATGCGAAATGACACTGCAAAGGCCTTCCAACAGGCTTGGAAAAGTGTGTTCTATATCTGTGCCAAACAGAGTCCCCGGAGGTTGAGCTTTCAGAAGCAAGCTTAACTGTTAGGGAGGAAGCAGCAGAATGTGCCTCTCACATCTAGCCTGTAGGAATTCAGGTTGGCAAGTTCTATGGGGAAGCCCATTGCCGCCTTCGTTGGAAACGGGTTTGGAAATTTCAGTTTCAAAATCTCTGTGAAAAAGCGTCAGAGAAGCTTCTCCGTTTAGAATCCAGCATATCTCACTGAACCGAAGAAGTGGTAGTTAGAAGGGAGTTAGAGCTGCAAGCAGTTTGGTTTGGGAAATTAGATGCGAAATGACACTGCAAAGGCCTTCCAACAGGCTTGGAAAAGTGTGTTCTATATCTCTGCCAAACAGACTCCCCGGAGGTTGAGCTTTCAGAAGCAAGCTTAACTCTTAGGGAGGAAGCAGCAGAATGTGCCTCTCACATCTAGCCTGTAGGAATTCAGGTTGGCAAGTTCTATGGGGAAGCCCATTGCTGCCTATGGTGGAAACGGCATGGGAGATTTCAGTTTCAAAATCTCTGTGAAAAAGCGTCAGAGAAGCTTCTCCGCTTAGAATCCAGCATATCTCACTGAACCGAAGAAGTGGTAGTTAGAAGGCAGTTAGAGCTGCAAGCAGTTTGGTTTGGGAAATTAGACGCGAAATGAAACTGCAAATGCCTTCCAACAGGCTTGGAAAAGTGTGTTCTATATCTCTGCCAAACAGACTCCCTGGAGGTTGAGCTTTCAGAAGCTAGTTTAACTCTAAGGGAGGAAGCAGCAGAATGTGCCTCTCACATCTAGCCTGTAGGATTTCATGTTGGCAAGTTCTATGGGGAAGCCCATTGCTGGCTATGGTGGAAACAGCATGGGAGATTTCAGTTTCAAAATCTCTGTGAAAAAGCGTCAGAGAAGCTTCTCCGTTTAGAATCCAGCATATCTCACTGAACCGAAGAAGTGGTAGTTAGAAGGCAGTTAGAGCTGCAAGCAGTTTGGTTTGGGAAATTAGACGCGAAATGAAACTGCAAATGCCTTCCAACAGGCTTGGAAAAGTGTGTTCTATATCTCTGCCAAACAAACTCCCCGGAGGTTGAGCTTTCAGAAGCAAGTTTAACTCTAAGGGTGGAAGCAGCAGAATGTGCCTCTCACATCTAGCCTGTAGGAATTCAGGGTGGCAAGTTCTATGGGGAAGCCCATTGGCGCCTTCGTTGGAAACGGGTTTGGAAATTTCAGTTTCAAAATCTCTGTGAAAAAGCGTCAGAGAAGCTTCTCCGTTTAGAATCCAGCATATCTCACTGAACCGAAGAAGGGGTAGTTAGAAGGGAGTTAGAGCTGCAAGCAGTTTGGTTTGGGAAATTAGACGCGAAATGAAACTGCAAATGCCTTCCAACAGGCTTGGAAAAGTGTGTTCTATATCTCTGCCAAACAAACTCCCCGGAGGTTGAGCTCTCAGAAACAAGTTTAACTCTAAGGGAGGAAGCAGCAGAATGTGCCTCTCACATCTAGCCTTTAGGAATTCAGGTTGGCAAGTTCTATGGGGAAGCCCATTGCTACCTATGGTGGAAACGGCATGGGAGATTTCAGTTTCAAAATCTCTGTGAAAAAGCGTCAGAGAAGCTTCTCCGTTTAGAATCCAGCATATCTCACTGAACCGAAGAAGTGGTAGTTAGAAGGGAGTTAGAGCTGCAAGCAGTTTGGTTTGGGAAATTAGACGCGAAATGAAACTGCAAATGCCTTCCAACAGGCTTGGAAAACTGTGTTCCATATCTCTGCCAAACAAACTCCCCGGAGGTTGAGCTTTCAGAAGCAAGTTTAACTCTAAGGGAGGAAGCAGCAGAATGTGCCTCTCACATCTAGCCTGTAGGAATTCAGGTTGGCAAGTTCTATGGGGAAGCCCATTGCTGCCTATGGTGGAAACGGCATGGGAGATTTCAGTTTCAAAATCTCTGTGAAAAAGCGTCAGAGAAGCTTCTCCGTTTAGAATCCAGCATATCTCACTGAACCGAAGAAGTGGTAGTTAGAAGGCAGTTAGAGCTGCAAGCAGTTTGGTTTGGGAAATTAGACGCGAAATGAAACTGCAAATGCCTTCCAACAGGCTTGGAAAAGTGTGTTCTATATCTCTGCCAAACAGAATCCCTGGAGGTTGAGCTTTCAGAAGCTAGTTGAACTCTAAGGGAGGAAGCAGCAGAATGTGCCTCTCACATCTAGCCTGTAGGAATTCAGGTTGGCAAGTTCTATGGGGAAGCCCATTGCTGCCTAAGGTGGAAACAGCATGGGAGATTTCAGTTTCAAAATCTCTGTGAAAAATCGTCAAAGAAGCTTCTCCGTTTAGAATCCAGCATATCTCACTGAACCGAAGAAGTGGTAGTTAGAAGGCAGTTAGAGCTGCAAGGAGTTTGGTTTGGGAAATTAGACGCGAAATGAAACTGCAAATGCCTTCCAACAGGCTTGGAAAAGTGTGTTCTATATCTCTGCCAAACAAACTCCCCGGAGGTTGAGCTTTCAGAAGCAAGTTTAACTCTAAGGGAGGAAGCAGCAGAATGTGCCTCTCATATCTAGCCTGTAGGAATTCAGGTTGGCAAGTTCTATGGGGAAGCCCATTGCTGCCTATGGTGGAAACGGCATGGGAGATTTCAGTTTCAAAATCTCTGTGAAAAAGCGTCAGAGAAGCTTCTCCGTTTAGAATCCAGCATATCTCACTGTACCGAAGAAGTGGTAGTTAGAAGGGAGTTAGAGCTGCAAGCAGTTTGGTTTGGGAAATTAGACGCGAAATGAAACTGCAAATGCCTTCCAACAGGCTTGGAAAAGTGTGTTCTATATCTCTGCCAAACAAACTCCCCAGAGGTTGAGCTTTCAGAAGCTAGTTTAACTCTAAGGGAGGAAGCAGCAGAATGTGCCTCTCACATCTAGCCTGTAGGAATTCAGGTTGGCAAGTTCTATGGGGAAGCCCATTGGCGCCTTCGTTGGAAACGGGTTTGGAAATTTCAGTTTCAAAATCTCTGTGAAAAAGCGTCAGAGAAGCTTCTCCGTTTAGAATCCAGCATATCTCACTGAACCGAAGAAGTGGTAGTTAGAAGGCAGTTAGAGCTGCAAGCAGTTTGGTTTGGGAAATTAGACGCGAAATGAAACTGCAAATGCCTTCCAACAGGCTTGGAAAAGTGTGTTCTATATCTCTGCCAAACAAACTCCCCGGAGGTTGAGCTTTCAGAAGCTAGTTTAACTCTAAGGGAGGAAGCAGCAGAATGTGCCTCTCACATCTAGCCTGTAGGAATTCAGGTTGGCAAGTTCTATGGGGAAGCCCATTGGCGCCTTCGTTGGAAACGGGTTTGGAAATTTCAGTTTCAGAATCTCTGTGAAAAAGCGTCAGAGAAGCTTCTCCGTTTAGAATCCAGCATATCTCACTGAACCGAAGAAGTGGTAGTTAGAAGGGAGTTAGAGCTGCAAGCAGTTTGGTTTGGGAAATTAGATGCGAAATGACACTGCAAAGGCCTTCCAACAGGCTTGGAAAAGTGTGTTCTATATCACTGCCAAACAGACTCCCCGGAGGTTGATCTTTCAGAAGCAAGCTTAACTCTTAGGGAGGAAGCAGCAGAATGTGCCTCTCACATCTAGCCTGTAGGAATTCAGGTTGGCAAGTTCTATGGGGAAGCCCATTGCTGCCTATGGTGGAAACGGCATGGGAGATTTCAGTTTCAAAATCTCTGTGAAAAAGCGTCAGAGAAGCTTCTCCGTTTAGAATCCAGCATATCTCACTGAACCGAAGAAGTGGTAGTTAGAAGGCAGTTAGAGCTGCAAGCAGTTTGGTTTGGGAAATTAGACGCGAAATGAAACTGCAATTGCCTTCCAACAGGCTTGGAAAAGTGTGTTCTATATCTCTGCCAAACAGACTCCCCGGAGGTTGAGCTTTCAGAAGCTAGTTTAACTCTAAGGGAGGAAGCAGCAGAATGTGCCTCTCACATCTAGCCTGTAGGATTTCAGGTTGGCAAGTTCTATGGGGAAGCCCATTGCTGGCTATGGTTGAAACAGCATGGGAGATTTCAGTTTCAAAATCTCTGTGAAAAAGCGTCAGAGAAGCTTCTCCGTTTAGAATCCAGCATATCTCACTGAACCGAAGAAGTGGTAGTTAGAAGGCAGTTAGAGCTGCAAGCAGTTTGGTTTGGGAAATTAGACGCGAAATGAAACTGCAAATGCCTTCCAACAGGCTTGGAAAAGTGTGTTCTATATCTCTGCCAAACAAACTCCCCGGAGGTTGAGCTTTCAGAAGCAAGTTTAACTCTAAGGGAGGAAGCAGCAGAATGTGCCTCTCACATCTAGCCTGTAGGAATTCAGGTTGGCAAGTTCTATGGGGAAGCCCATTGCTGGCTATGGTGGAAACGGCATGGGAGATTTCAGTTTCAAAATCTCTGTGAAAAAGCGTCAGAGAAGCTTCTCCGTTTAGAATCCAGCATATCTCACTGAACCGAAGAAGTGGTAGTTAGAAGGGAGTTAGAGCTGCAAGCAGTTTGGTTTTGGAAATTAGACACGAAATGAAACTGCAAATGCCTTCCAACAGGCTTGGAAAAGTGTGTTCTATATCTCTGCCAAACAAACTCCCCGGAGGTTGAGCTTTCAGAAGCTAGTTTAACTCTAAGGGAGGAAGCAGCAGAATGTGCCTCTCACATCTAGCCTGTAGGAATTCAGGTTGGCAAGTTCTATGGGGAAGCCCATTGCTGCCTATGGTGGAAATGGCATGGGAGATTTCAGTTTCAAAATCTCTGTGAAAAAGCATCAGAGAAGCTTCTCCGTTTAGAATCCAGCATATCTCACTGAACCGAAGAAGTGGTAGTTAGAAGGGAGTTAGAGCTGCAAGCAGTTTGGTTTGGGAAATTAGATGCGAAATGACACTGCAAAGGCCTTCCAACAGGCTTGGAAAAGTGTGTTCTATATCTCTGCCAAACAGACTCCCCGGAGGTTGAGCTTTCAGAAGCAAGCTTAACTCTTAGGGAGGAAGCAGCAGAATGTGCCTCTCACATCTAGCCTGTAGGAATTCAGGTTGGCAAGTTCTATGGGGAAGCCCATTGCTGCCTATGGTGGAAACGGCATGGGAGATTTCAGTTTCAAAATCTCTGTGAAAAAGCGTCAGAGAAGCTTCTCCGTTTAGAATCCAGCATATCTCACTGAACCGAAGAAGTGGTAGTTAGAAGGCAGTTAGAGCTGCAAGCAGTTTGGTTTGGGAAATTAGATGCGAAATGACACTGCAAAGGCCTTCCAACAGGCTTGGAAAACTGTGTTCTATATCTCTGCCAAACAGACTCCCCGGAGGTTGAGCTTTCAGAAGCAAGCTTAACTCTTAGGGAGGAAGCAACGGAATGTGCCTCTCACATCTAGCCTGTAGGAATTCAGGTTGGCAAGTTCTATCGGGAAGCCCATTGCTGCCTATGGTGGAAACGGCATGGGAGATTTCAGTTTCAAAATCTCTGTGAAAAAGCGTCAGAGAAGCTTCTCCGTTTAGAATCCAGCATATCTCACTGAACCGAAGAAGTGGTAGTTAGAAGGGAGTTAGAGCTGCAAGCAGTTTGGTTTGGGAAATTAGACGCGAAATGAAACTGCAAATGCCTTCCAACAGGCTTGGAAAAGTGTGTTCTATATCTCTGCCAAACAGACTCCCCGGAGGTTGAGCTTTCAGAAGCAAGTTTAACTCTAAGGGAGGAAGCAGCAGAATGTGCCTCTCACATCTAGCCTGTAGGAATTCAGTTTGGCAAGTTCTATGGAGAAGCCCATTGGCGCCTTCGTTGGAAACGGGTTTGGAAATTTCAGTTTCAAAATCTCTGTGAAAAAGCGTCAGAGAAGCTTCTCCGTTTAGAATCCAGCATATCTCACTGAACCGAAGAAGTGGTAGTTAGAAGGGAGTTAGAGCTGCAAGCAGTTTGATTTGGGAAATTAGACGCGAAATGAAACTGCAAATGCCTTCCAACAGGCTTGGAAAAGTGTGTTCTATATCTCTGCCAAACAAACTCCCCGGAGGTTGAGCTTTCAGAAGCTAGTTTAAGTCTAAGGGAAGAAGCAGCAGAATGTCCCTCTCACATCTAGCCTGTAGGAATTCAGGTTGGCAAGTTCTATGGGGAAGCCCATTGCTGCCTATGGTGGAAACGGCATGGGAGATTTCAGTTTCAAAATCTCTGTGAAAAAGCGTCAGAGAAGCTTCTCCGTTTAGAATCCAGCATATCTCACAGAACCGAAGAGTGGTAGTTAGAAGGGAGTTAGAGCTGCAAGCAGTTTGGTTTGGGAAATTAGACGCGAAATGAAAGTGCAAATGCATTCAAACAGGCTTGGAAAAATGTGTTCTATATCTCTGCCAAACAGACTCCCCGGAGGTTGAGCTTTCAGAAGCATGTTTAACTCTAGGGAGGAAGCAGCAGAATGTGCCTCTCACATCTAGCCTGAAGGAATTCAGGTTGGCAAGTTCTATGTGTTAGCCCTTTGCTGCCTATGGTGGAAACGGCATGGGAGATTTCAGTTTCATAATCTCTGTGAAAAAGCGTCAGAGAAGCTTCTCCGTTTAGAATCCAGCATATCTCACTGAACCGAAGAAGTGGTAGTTAGAAGGGAGTTAGAGCTGCAAGCAGTTTGGTTTGGGAAATTAGATGCGAAATGACACTGCAAAGGCCTTCCAACAGGCTTGGAAAAGTGTGTTCTATATCTCTGCCAAACAGACTCCCCAGAGGTTGAGCTTTCAGAAGCAAGCTTAACTCTTATGGAGGAAGCAGCAGAATGTGCCTCTCACATCTAGCCTGTAGGAATTCAGGTTGGCAAGTTCTATGAGGAAGCCCATTGCTGCCTATGGTGGAAATGGCATGGGAGATTTCAGTTTCAAAATCTCTGTGAAAAAGCGTCAGAGAAGCTTCTCCGTTTAGAATCCAGCATATCTCACTGAACCGAACAAGTGGTAGTTAGAAGGGAGTTAGAGCTGCAAGCAGTTTGTTTTGGGAAATAAGACGCGAAATGCAACTGCAAAGGCCTTCCAACAGGCTTGGAAAAGTGTGTTCTATATCTCTGCCAAACAGATTCCCCGGCGGTTAAGCTTTCAGAAGCAAGCTTAACTCTTAGGGAGGAAGCAGCAGAATGTGCCTCTCACATCTAGCCTGTAGGAATTCAGGTTGGCAAGTTCTATGGGGAAGCCCATTGCTGCCTATGGTGGAAACGGCATGGGAGATTTCAGTTTCAAAATCTCTGTGAAAAAGCGTCAGAGAAGCTTCTCCGTTTAGAATCCAGCATATCTCACTGAACCGAAGAAGTGGTAGTTAGAAGGCAGTTAGAGCTGCAAGCAGTTTGGTTTGGGAAATTAGACGCGAAATGAAACTGCAAATGCCTTCCAACAGGCTTGGAAAAGTGTGTTCTATATCTCTGCCAAACAAACTCCCCGGAGGTTGAGCTTTCAGAAGCTAGTTTAACTCTAAGGGAGGAAGCAGCAGAATGTGCCTCTCACATCTAGCCTGTAGGAATTCAGGTTGGCAAGTTCTATGGGGAAGCCCATTGCTGCCTAAGGTGGAAACAGCATGGGAGATTTCAGTTTCAAAATCTCTGTGAAAAATCGTCAAAGAAGCTTCTCCGTTTAGAATCCAGCATATCTCACTGAACCGAAGAAGTGGTAGTTAGAAGGCAGTTAGAGCTGCAAGGAGTTTGGTTTGGGAAATTAGACGCGAAATGAAACTGCAAATGCCTTCCAACAGGCTTGGAAAAGTGTGTTCTATATCTCTGCCAAACAAACTCCCCGGAGGTTGAGCTTTCAGAAGCAAGTTTAACTCTAAGGGAGGAAGCAGCAGAATGTGCCTCTCATATCTAGCCTGTAGGAATTCAGGTTGGCAAGTTCTATGGGGAAGCCCATTGCTGCCTATGGTGGAAACGGCATGGGAGATTTCAGTTTCAAAATCTCTGTGAAAAAGCGTCAGAGAAGCTTCTCCGTTTAGAATCCAGCATATCTCACTGTACCGAAGAAGTGGTAGTTAGAAGGGAGTTAGAGCTGCAAGCAGTTTGGTTTGGGAAATTAGACGCGAAATGAAACTGCAAATGCCTTCCAACAGGCTTGGAAAAGTGTGTTCTATATCTCTGCCAAACAAACTCCCCAGAGGTTGAGCTTTCAGAAGCTAGTTTAACTCTAAGGGAGGAAGCAGCAGAATGTGCCTCTCACATCTAGCCTGTAGGAATTCAGGTTGGCAAGTTCTATGGGGAAGCCCATTGGCGCCTTCGTTGGAAACGGGTTTGGAAATTTCAGTTTCAAAATCTCTGTGAAAAAGCGTCAGAGAAGCTTCTCCGTTTAGAATCCAGCATATCTCACTGAACCGAAGAAGTGGTAGTTAGAAGGGAGTTAGAGCTGCAAGCAGTTTGGTTTGGGAAATTAGACGCGAAATGAAACTGCAAATGCCTTCCAACAGGCTTGGAAAAGTGTGTTCTATATCTCTGCCAAACAAACTCCCCGGAGGTTGAGCTTTCAGAAGCAAGTTTAACTCTAAGGGAGGAAGCAGCAGAATGTGCCTCTCACATCTAGCCTGTAGGAATTCAGGTTGGCAAGTTCTATGGGGAAGCCCATTGCTGCCTATGGTGGAAACGGCATGGGAGATTTCAGTTTCAAAATCTCTGTGAAAAAGCGTCAGAGAAGCTTCTCCGTTTAGAATCCAGCATATCTCACTGAACCGAAGAAGTGGTAGTTAGAAGGGAGTTAGAGCTGCAAGCAGTTTGGTTTGGGAAATTAGATGCGAAATGACACTGCAAAGGCCTTCCAACAGGCTTGGAAAAGTGTGTTCTATATCTGTGCCAAACAGAGTCCCCGGAGGTTGAGCTTTCAGAAGCAAGCTTAACTGTTAGGGAGGAAGCAGCAGAATGTGCCTCTCACATCTAGCCTGTAGGAATTCAGGTTGGCAAGTTCTATGGGGAAGCCCATTGCCGCCTTCGTTGGAAACGGGTTTGGAAATTTCAGTTTCAAAATCTCTGTGAAAAAGCGTCAGAGAAGCTTCTCCGTTTAGAATCCAGCATATCTCACTGAACCGAAGAAGTGGTAGTTAGAAGGGAGTTAGAGCTGCAAGCAGTTTGGTTTGGGAAATTAGATGCGAAATGACACTGCAAAGGCCTTCCAACAGGCTTGGAAAAGTGTGTTCTATATCTCTGCCAAACAGACTCCCCGGAGGTTGAGCTTTCAGAAGCAAGCTTAACTCTTAGGGAGGAAGCAGCAGAATGTGCCTCTCACATCTAGCCTGTAGGAATTCAGGTTGGCAAGTTCTATGGGGAAGCCCATTGCTGCCTATGGTGGAAACGGCATGGGAGATTTCAGTTTCAAAATCTCTGTGAAAAAGCGTCAGAGAAGCTTCTCCGCTTAGAATCCAGCATATCTCACTGAACCGAAGAAGTGGTAGTTAGAAGGCAGTTAGAGCTGCAAGCAGTTTGGTTTGGGAAATTAGACGCGAAATGAAACTGCAAATGCCTTCCAACAGGCTTGGAAAAGTGTGTTCTATATCTCTGCCAAACAGACTCCCTGGAGGTTGAGCTTTCAGAAGCTAGTTTAACTCTAAGGGAGGAAGCAGCAGAATGTGCCTCTCACATCTAGCCTGTAGGATTTCATGTTGGCAAGTTCTATGGGGAAGCCCATTGCTGGCTATGGTGGAAACAGCATGGGAGATTTCAGTTTCAAAATCTCTGTGAAAAAGCGTCAGAGAAGCTTCTCCGTTTAGAATCCAGCATATCTCACTGAACCGAAGAAGTGGTAGTTAGAAGGCAGTTAGAGCTGCAAGCAGTTTGGTTTGGGAAATTAGACGCGAAATGAAACTGCAAATGCCTTCCAACAGGCTTGGAAAAGTGTGTTCTATATCTCTGCCAAACAAACTCCCCGGAGGTTGAGCTTTCAGAAGCAAGTTTAACTCTAAGGGTGGAAGCAGCAGAATGTGCCTCTCACATCTAGCCTGTAGGAATTCAGGGTGGCAAGTTCTATGGGGAAGCCCATTGGCGCCTTCGTTGGAAACGGGTTTGGAAATTTCAGTTTCAAAATCTCTGTGAAAAAGCGTCAGAGAAGCTTCTCCGTTTAGAATCCAGCATATCTCACTGAACCGAAGAAGGGGTAGTTAGAAGGGAGTTAGAGCTGCAAGCAGTTTGGTTTGGGAAATTAGACGCGAAATGAAACTGCAAATGCCTTCCAACAGGCTTGGAAAAGTGTGTTCTATATCTCTGCCAAACAAACTCCCCGGAGGTTGAGCTCTCAGAAACAAGTTTAACTCTAAGGGAGGAAGCAGCAGAATGTGCCTCTCACATCTAGCCTTTAGGAATTCAGGTTGGCAAGTTCTATGGGGAAGCCCATTGCTACCTATGGTGGAAACGGCATGGGAGATTTCAGTTTCAAAATCTCTGTGAAAAAGCGTCAGAGAAGCTTCTCCGTTTAGAATCCAGCATATCTCACTGAACCGAAGAAGTGGTAGTTAGAAGGGAGTTAGAGCTGCAAGCAGTTTGGTTTGGGAAATTAGACGCGAAATGAAACTGCAAATGCCTTCCAACAGGCTTGGAAAACTGTGTTCCATATCTCTGCCAAACAAACTCCCCGGAGGTTGAGCTTTCAGAAGCAAGTTTAACTCTAAGGGAGGAAGCAGCAGAATGTGCCTCTCACATCTAGCCTGTAGGAATTCAGGTTGGCAAGTTCTATGGGGAAGCCCATTGCTGCCTATGGTGGAAACGGCATGGGAGATTTCAGTTTCAAAATCTCTGTGAAAAAGCGTCAGAGAAGCTTCTCCGTTTAGAATCCAGCATATCTCACTGAACCGAAGAAGTGGTAGTTAGAAGGCAGTTAGAGCTGCAAGCAGTTTGGTTTGGGAAATTAGACGCGAAATGAAACTGCAAATGCCTTCCAACAGGCTTGGAAAAGTGTGTTCTATATCTCTGCCAAACAGAATCCCTGGAGGTTGAGCTTTCAGAAGCTAGTTGAACTCTAAGGGAGGAAGCAGCAGAATGTGCCTCTCACATCTAGCCTGTAGGAATTCAGGTTGGCAAGTTCTATGGGGAAGCCCATTGCTGCCTAAGGTGGAAACAGCATGGGAGATTTCAGTTTCAAAATCTCTGTGAAAAATCGTCAAAGAAGCTTCTCCGTTTAGAATCCAGCATATCTCACTGAACCGAAGAAGTGGTAGTTAGAAGGCAGTTAGAGCTGCAAGGAGTTTGGTTTGGGAAATTAGACGCGAAATGAAACTGCAAATGCCTTCCAACAGGCTTGGAAAAGTGTGTTCTATATCTCTGCCAAACAAACTCCCCGGAGGTTGAGCTTTCAGAAGCAAGTTTAACTCTAAGGGAGGAAGCAGCAGAATGTGCCTCTCATATCTAGCCTGTAGGAATTCAGGTTGGCAAGTTCTATGGGGAAGCCCATTGCTGCCTATGGTGGAAACGGCATGGGAGATTTCAGTTTCAAAATCTCTGTGAAAAAGCGTCAGAGAAGCTTCTCCGTTTAGAATCCAGCATATCTCACTGTACCGAAGAAGTGGTAGTTAGAAGGGAGTTAGAGCTGCAAGCAGTTTGGTTTGGGAAATTAGACGCGAAATGAAACTGCAAATGCCTTCCAACAGGCTTGGAAAAGTGTGTTCTATATCTCTGCCAAACAAACTCCCCAGAGGTTGAGCTTTCAGAAGCTAGTTTAACTCTAAGGGAGGAAGCAGCAGAATGTGCCTCTCACATCTAGCCTGTAGGAATTCAGGTTGGCAAGTTCTATGGGGAAGCCCATTGGCGCCTTCGTTGGAAACGGGTTTGGAAATTTCAGTTTCAAAATCTCTGTGAAAAAGCGTCAGAGAAGCTTCTCCGTTTAGAATCCAGCATATCTCACTGAACCGAAGAAGTGGTAGTTAGAAGGCAGTTAGAGCTGCAAGCAGTTTGGTTTGGGAAATTAGACGCGAAATGAAACTGCAAATGCCTTCCAACAGGCTTGGAAAAGTGTGTTCTATATCTCTGCCAAACAAACTCCCCGGAGGTTGAGCTTTCAGAAGCTAGTTTAACTCTAAGGGAGGAAGCAGCAGAATGTGCCTCTCACATCTAGCCTGTAGGAATTCAGGTTGGCAAGTTCTATGGGGAAGCCCATTGGCGCCTTCGTTGGAAACGGGTTTGGAAATTTCAGTTTCAGAATCTCTGTGAAAAAGCGTCAGAGAAGCTTCTCCGTTTAGAATCCAGCATATCTCACTGAACCGAAGAAGTGGTAGTTAGAAGGGAGTTAGAGCTGCAAGCAGTTTGGTTTGGGAAATTAGATGCGAAATGACACTGCAAAGGCCTTCCAACAGGCTTGGAAAAGTGTGTTCTATATCACTGCCAAACAGACTCCCCGGAGGTTGATCTTTCAGAAGCAAGCTTAACTCTTAGGGAGGAAGCAGCAGAATGTGCCTCTCACATCTAGCCTGTAGGAATTCAGGTTGGCAAGTTCTATGGGGAAGCCCATTGCTGCCTATGGTGGAAACGGCATGGGAGATTTCAGTTTCAAAATCTCTGTGAAAAAGCGTCAGAGAAGCTTCTCCGTTTAGAATCCAGCATATCTCACTGAACCGAAGAAGTGGTAGTTAGAAGGCAGTTAGAGCTGCAAGCAGTTTGGTTTGGGAAATTAGACGCGAAATGAAACTGCAATTGCCTTCCAACAGGCTTGGAAAAGTGTGTTCTATATCTCTGCCAAACAGACTCCCCGGAGGTTGAGCTTTCAGAAGCTAGTTTAACTCTAAGGGAGGAAGCAGCAGAATGTGCCTCTCACATCTAGCCTGTAGGATTTCAGGTTGGCAAGTTCTATGGGGAAGCCCATTGCTGGCTATGGTTGAAACAGCATGGGAGATTTCAGTTTCAAAATCTCTGTGAAAAAGCGTCAGAGAAGCTTCTCCGTTTAGAATCCAGCATATCTCACTGAACCGAAGAAGTGGTAGTTAGAAGGCAGTTAGAGCTGCAAGCAGTTTGGTTTGGGAAATTAGACGCGAAATGAAACTGCAAATGCCTTCCAACAGGCTTGGAAAAGTGTGTTCTATATCTCTGCCAAACAAACTCCCCGGAGGTTGAGCTTTCAGAAGCAAGTTTAACTCTAAGGGAGGAAGCAGCAGAATGTGCCTCTCACATCTAGCCTGTAGGAATTCAGGTTGGCAAGTTCTATGGGGAAGCCCATTGCTGGCTATGGTGGAAACGGCATGGGAGATTTCAGTTTCAAAATCTCTGTGAAAAAGCGTCAGAGAAGCTTCTCCGTTTAGAATCCAGCATATCTCACTGAACCGAAGAAGTGGTAGTTAGAAGGGAGTTAGAGCTGCAAGCAGTTTGGTTTTGGAAATTAGACACGAAATGAAACTGCAAATGCCTTCCAACAGGCTTGGAAAAGTGTGTTCTATATCTCTGCCAAACAAACTCCCCGGAGGTTGAGCTTTCAGAAGCTAGTTTAACTCTAAGGGAGGAAGCAGCAGAATGTGCCTCTCACATCTAGCCTGTAGGAATTCAGGTTGGCAAGTTCTATGGGGAAGCCCATTGCTGCCTATGGTGGAAATGGCATGGGAGATTTCAGTTTCAAAATCTCTGTGAAAAAGCATCAGAGAAGCTTCTCCGTTTAGAATCCAGCATATCTCACTGAACCGAAGAAGTGGTAGTTAGAAGGGAGTTAGAGCTGCAAGCAGTTTGGTTTGGGAAATTAGATGCGAAATGACACTGCAAAGGCCTTCCAACAGGCTTGGAAAAGTGTGTTCTATATCTCTGCCAAACAGACTCCCCGGAGGTTGAGCTTTCAGAAGCAAGCTTAACTCTTAGGGAGGAAGCAGCAGAATGTGCCTCTCACATCTAGCCTGTAGGAATTCAGGTTGGCAAGTTCTATGGGGAAGCCCATTGCTGCCTATGGTGGAAACGGCATGGGAGATTTCAGTTTCAAAATCTCTGTGAAAAAGCGTCAGAGAAGCTTCTCCGTTTAGAATCCAGCATATCTCACTGAACCGAAGAAGTGGTAGTTAGAAGGCAGTTAGAGCTGCAAGCAGTTTGGTTTGGGAAATTAGATGCGAAATGACACTGCAAAGGCCTTCCAACAGGCTTGGAAAACTGTGTTCTATATCTCTGCCAAACAGACTCCCCGGAGGTTGAGCTTTCAGAAGCAAGCTTAACTCTTAGGGAGGAAGCAACGGAATGTGCCTCTCACATCTAGCCTGTAGGAATTCAGGTTGGCAAGTTCTATCGGGAAGCCCATTGCTGCCTATGGTGGAAACGGCATGGGAGATTTCAGTTTCAAAATCTCTGTGAAAAAGCGTCAGAGAAGCTTCTCCGTTTAGAATCCAGCATATCTCACTGAACCGAAGAAGTGGTAGTTAGAAGGGAGTTAGAGCTGCAAGCAGTTTGGTTTGGGAAATTAGACGCGAAATGAAACTGCAAATGCCTTCCAACAGGCTTGGAAAAGTGTGTTCTATATCTCTGCCAAACAGACTCCCCGGAGGTTGAGCTTTCAGAAGCAAGTTTAACTCTATGGGAGGAAGCAGCAGAATGTGCCTCTCACATCTAGCCTGTAGGAATTCAGTTTGGCAAGTTCTATGGAGAAGCCCATTGGCGCCTTCGTTGGAAACGGGTTTGGAAATTTCAGTTTCAAAATCTCTGTGAAAAAGCGTCAGAGAAGCTTCTCCGTTTAGAATCCAGCATATCTCACTGAACCGAAGAAGTGGTAGTTAGAAGGGAGTTAGAGCTGCAAGCAGTTTGATTTGGGAAATTAGACGCGAAATGAAACTGCAAATGCCTTCCAACAGGCTTGGAAAAGTGTGTTCTATATCTCTGCCAAACAAACTCCCCGGAGGTTGAGCTTTCAGAAGCTAGTTTAAGTCTAAGGGAAGAAGCAGCAGAATGTCCCTCTCACATCTAGCCTGTAGGAATTCAGGTTGGCAAGTTCTATGGGGAAGCCCATTGCTGCCTATGGTGGAAACGGCATGGGAGATTTCAGTTTCAAAATCTCTGTGAAAAAGCGTCAGAGAAGCTTCTCCGTTTAGAATCCAGCATATCTCACAGAACCGAAGAGTGGTAGTTAGAAGGGAGTTAGAGCTGCAAGCAGTTTGGTTTGGGAAATTAGACGCGAAATGAAAGTGCAAATGCATTCAAACAGGCTTGGAAAAATGTGTTCTATATCTCTGCCAAACAGACTCCCCGGAGGTTGAGCTTTCAGAAGCATGTTTAACTCTAGGGAGGACGCAGCAGAATGTGCCTCTCACATCTAGCCTGAAGGAATTCAGGTTGGCAAGTTCTATGTGTTAGCCCTTTGCTGCCTATGGTGGAAACGGCATGGGAGATTTCAGTTTCATAATCTCTGTGAAAAAGCGTCAGAGAAGCTTCTCCGTTTAGAATCCAGCATATCTCACTGAACCGAAGAAGTGGTAGTTAGAAGGGAGTTAGAGCTGCAAGCAGTTTGGTTTGGGAAATTAGATGCGAAATGACACTGCAAAGGCCTTCCAACAGGCTTGGAAAAGTGTGTTCTATATCTCTGCCAAACAGACTCCCCAGAGGTTGAGCTTTCAGAAGCAAGCTTAACTCTTATGGAGGAAGCAGCAGAATGTGCCTCTCACATCTAGCCTGTAGGAATTCAGGTTGGCAAGTTCTATGAGGAAGCCCATTGCTGCCTATGGTGGAAATGGCATGGGAGATTTCAGTTTCAAAATCTCTGTGAAAAAGCGTCAGAGAAGCTTCTCCGTTTAGAATCCAGCATATCTCACTGAACCGAACAAGTGGTAGTTAGAAGGGAGTTAGAGCTGCAAGCAGTTTGTTTTGGGAAATAAGACGCGAAATGCAACTGCAAAGGCCTTCCAACAGGCTTGGAAAAGTGTGTTCTATATCTCTGCCAAACAGATTCCCCGGCGGTTAAGCTTTCAGAAGCAAGCTTAACTCTTAGGGAGGAAGCAGCAGAATGTGCCTCTCACATCTAGCCTGTAGGAATTCAGGTTGGCAAGTTCTATGGGGAAGCCCATTGCTGCCTATGGTGGAAACGGCATGGGAGATTTCAGTTTCAAAATCTCTGTGAAAAAGCGTCAGAGAAGCTTCTCCGTTTAGAATCCAGCATATCTCACTGAACCGAAGAAGTGGTAGTTAGAAGGCAGTTAGAGCTGCAAGCAGTTTGGTTTGGGAAATTAGACGCGAAATGAAACTGCAAATGCCTTCCAACAGGCTTGGAAAAGTGTGTTCTATATCTCTGCCAAACAAACTCCCCGGAGGTTGAGCTTTCAGAAGCTAGTTTAACTCTAAGGGAGGAAGCAGCAGAATGTGCCTCTCACATCTAGCCTGTAGGAATTCAGGTTGGCAAGTTCTATGGGGAAGCCCATTGCTGCCTAAGGTGGAAACAGCATGGGAGATTTCAGTTTCAAAATCTCTGTGAAAAATCGTCAAAGAAGCTTCTCCGTTTAGAATCCAGCATATCTCACTGAACCGAAGAAGTGGTAGTTAGAAGGCAGTTAGAGCTGCAAGGAGTTTCGTTTGGGAAATTAGACGCGAAATGAAACTGCAAATGCCTTCCAACAGGCTTGGAAAAGTGTGTTCTATATCTCTGCCAAACAAACTCCCCGGAGGTTGAGCTTTCAGAAGCAAGTTTAACTCTAAGGGAGGAAGCAGCAGAATGTGCCTCTCATATCTAGCCTGTAGGAATTCAGGTTGGCAAGTTCTATGGGGAAGCCCATTGCTGCCTATGGTGGAAACGGCATGGGAGATTTCAGTTTCAAAATCTCTGTGAAAAAGCGTCAGAGAAGCTTCTCCGTTTAGAATCCAGCATATCTCACTGTACCGAAGAAGTGGTAGTTAGAAGGGAGTTAGAGCTGCAAGCAGTTTGGTTTGGGAAATTAGACGCGAAATGAAACTGCAAATGCCTTCCAACAGGCTTGGAAAAGTGTGTTCTATATCTCTGCCAAACAAACTCCCCAGAGGTTGAGCTTTCAGAAGCTAGTTTAACTCTAAGGGAGGAAGCAGCAGAATGTGCCTCTCACATCTAGCCTGTAGGAATTCAGGTTGGCAAGTTCTATGGGGAAGCCCATTGGCGCCTTCGTTGGAAACGGGTTTGGAAATTTCAGTTTCAAAATCTCTGTG
This sequence comes from Cynocephalus volans, assembly GCF_027409185.1. Lineage (NCBI taxonomy): Eukaryota > Metazoa > Chordata > Mammalia > Dermoptera > Cynocephalidae > Cynocephalus > Cynocephalus volans. The sequence goes on from NW_026902378.1 coordinate 569,969, forward strand.
AAAAAGCGTCAGAGAAGCTTCTCCGTTTAGAATCCAGCATATCTCACTGAACCGAAGAAGTGGTAGTTAGAAGGCAGTTAGAGCTGCAAGCAGTTTGGTTTGGGAAATTAGACGCGAAATGAAACTGCAAATGCCTTCCAACAGGCTTGGAAAAGTGTGTTCTATATCTCTGCCAAACAAACTCCCCGGAGGTTGAGCTTTCAGAAGCTAGTTTAACTCTAAGGGAGGAAGCAGCAGAATGTGCCTCTCACATCTAGCCTGTAGGAATTCAGGTTGGCAAGTTCTATGGGGAAGCCCATTGGCGCCTTCGTTGGAAACGGGTTTGGAAATTTCAGTTTCAGAATCTCTGTGAAAAAGCGTCAGAGAAGCTTCTCCGTTTAGAATCCAGCATATCTCACTGAACCGAAGAAGTGGTAGTTAGAAGGGAGTTAGAGCTGCAAGCAGTTTGGTTTGGGAAATTAGATGCGAAATGACACTGCAAAGGCCTTCCAACAGGCTTGGAAAAGTGTGTTCTATATCACTGCCAAACAGACTCCCCGGAGGTTGATCTTTCAGAAGCAAGCTTAACTCTTAGGGAGGAAGCAGCAGAATGTGCCTCTCACATCTAGCCTGTAGGAATTCAGGTTGGCAAGTTCTATGGGGAAGCCCATTGCTGCCTATGGTGGAAACGGCATGGGAGATTTCAGTTTCAAAATCTCTGTGAAAAAGCGTCAGAGAAGCTTCTCCGTTTAGAATCCAGCATATCTCACTGAACCGAAGAAGTGGTAGTTAGAAGGCAGTTAGAGCTGCAAGCAGTTTGGTTTGAGAAATTAGACGCGAAATGAAACTGCAATTGCCTTCCAACAGGCTTGGAAAAGTGTGTTCTATATCTCTGCCAAACAGACTCCCTGGAGGTTGAGCTTTCAGAAGCTAGTTTAACTCTAAGGGAGGAAGCAGCAGAATGTGCCTCTCACATCTAGCCTGTAGGATTTCAGGTTGGCAAGTTCTATGGGGAAGCCCATTGCTGGCTATGGTTGAAACAGCATGGGAGATTTCAGTTTCAAAATCTCTGTGAAAAAGCGTCAGAGAAGCTTCTCCGTTTAGAATCCAGCATATCTCACTGAACCGAAGAAGTGGTAGTTAGAAGGCAGTTAGAGCTGCAAGCAGTTTGGTTTGGGAAATTAGACGCGAAATGAAACTGCAAATGCCTTCCAACAGGCTTGGAAAAGTGTGTTCTATATCTCTGCCAAACAAACTCCCCGGAGGTTGAGCTTTCAGAAGCAAGTTTAACTCTAAGGGAGGAAGCAGCAGAATGTGCCTCTCACATCTAGCCTTTAGGAATTTAGGTTGGCAAGTTCTATGGGGAAGCCCATTGCTGCCTATGGTGGAAACGGCATGGGAGATTTCAGTTTCAAAATCTCTGTGAAAAAGCGTCAGAGAAGCTTCTCCGTTTAGAATCCAGCATATCTCACTGAACCGAAGAAGTGGTAGTTAGAAGGGAGTTAGAGCTGCAAGCAGTTTGGTTTGGGAAATTAGACGCGAAATGAAACTGCAAATGCCTTCCAACAGGCTTGGAAAAGTGTGTTCTATATCTCTGCCAAACAGACTCCCCAGAGGTTGAGCTTTCAGAAGCAAGTTTAACTCTAAGGGAGGAAGCAGCAGAATGTGCCTCTCACATCTAGCCTGTAGGAATTCAGGTTGGCAAGTTCTATGGAGAAGCCCATTGGCGCCTTCGTTGGAAACGGGTTTGGAAATTTCAGTTTCAAAATCTCTGTGAAAAAGCGTCAGAGAAGCTTCTCCGTTTAGAATCCAGCATATCTCACTGAACCGAAGAAGTGGTAGTTAGAAGGGAGTTAGAGCTGCAAGCAGTTTGGTTTGGGAAATTAGATGCGAAATGACACTGCAAAGGCCTTCCAACAGGCTTGGAAAAGTGTGTTCTATATCTCTGCCAAACAGACTCCCCGGAGGTTGAGCTTTCAGAAGCAAGCTTAACTCTTAGGGAGGAAGCAGCAGAATGTGCCTCTCACATCTAGCCTGTAGGAATTCAGGTTGGCAAGTTCTATGTGGAAGCCCATTGCTGCCTATGGTCGAAACGGCATGGGAGATTTCAGTTTCAAAATCTCTGTGAAAAAGCGTCAGAGAAGCTTCTCCGTTTAGAATCCAGCATATCTCAGTGAACCGAAGAAGTGGTAGTTAGAAGGGAGTTAGAGCTGCAAGCAGTTTGGTTTTGGAAATTCGACACGAAATGAAACTGCAAATGCCTTCCAACAGGCTTGGAAAAGTGTGTTCTATATCTCTGCCAAACAAACTCCCCGGAGGTTGAGCTTTCAGAAGCTAGTTTAACTCTAAGGGAGGAAGCAGCAGAATGTGCCTCTCACATCTAGCCTGTAGGAATTCAGGTTGGCAAGTTCTATGGGGAAGCCCATTGCTGCCTATGGTGGAAATGGCATGGGAGATTTCAGTTTCAAAATCTCTGTGAAAAAGCATCAGAGAAGCTTCTCCGTTTAGAATCCAGCATATCTCACTGAACCGAAGAAGTGGTAGTTAGAAGGGAGTTAGAGCTGCAAGCAGTTTGGTTTGGGAAATTAGATGCGAAATGACACTGCAAAGGCCTTCCAACAGGCTTGGAAAAGTGTGTTCTATATCTCTGCCAAACAGACTCCCCGGAGGTTGAGCTTTCAGAAGCAAGCTTAACTCTTAGGGAGGAAGCAGCAGAATGTGCCTCTCACATCTAGCCTGTAGGAATTCAGGTTGGCAAGTTCTATGGGGAAGCCCATTGCTGCCTATGGTGGAAACGGCATGGGAGATTTCAGTTTCAAAATCTCTGTGAAAAAGCGTCAGAGAAGCTTCTCCGTTTAGAATCCAGCATATCTCACTGAACCGAAGAAGTGGTAGTTAGAAGGCAGTTAGAGCTGCAAGCAGTTTGGTTTGGGAAATTAGATGCGAAATGACACTGCAAAGGCCTTCCAACAGGCTTGGAAAACTGTGTTCTATATCTCTGCCAAACAGACTCCCCGGAGGTTGAGCTTTCAGAAGCAAGCTTAACTCTTAGGGAGGAAGCAACGGAATGTGCCTCTCACATCTAGCCTGTAGGAATTCAGGTTGGCAAGTTCTATGGGGAAGCCCATTGCTGCCTATGGTGGAAACGGCATGGGAGATTTCAGTTTCAAAATCTCTGTGAAAAAGCGTCAGAGAAGCTTCTCCGTTTAGAATCCAGCATATCTCACTGAACCGAAGAAGTGGTAGTTAGAAGGGAGTTAGAGCTGCAAGCAGTTTGGTTTGGGAAATTAGACGCGAAATGAAACTGCAAATGCCTTCCAACAGGCTTGGAAAAGTGTGTTCTATATCTCTGCCAAACAGACTCCCCGGAGGTTGAGCTTTCAGAAGCAAGTTTAACTCTAAGGGAGGAAGCAGCAGAATGTGCCTCTCACATCTAGCCTGTAGGAATTCAGTTTGGCAAGTTCTATGGAGAAGCCCATTGGCGCCTTCGTTGGAAACGGGTTTGGAAATTTCAGTTTCAAAATCTCTGTGAAAAAGCGTCAGAGAAGCTTCTCCGTTTATAATCCAGCATATCTCACTGAACCGAAGAAGTGGTAGTTAGAAGGGAGTTAGAGCTGCAAGCAGTTTGATTTGGGAAATTAGACGCGAAATGAAACTGCAAATGCCTTCCAACAGGCTTGGAAAAGTGTGTTCTATATCTCTGCCAAACAAACTCCCCGGAGGTTGAGCTTTCAGAAGCTAGTTTAAGTCTAAGGGAAGAAGCAGCAGAATGTCCCTCTCACATCTAGCCTGTAGGAATTCAGGTTGGCAAGTTCTATGGGGAAGCCCATTGCTGCCTATGGTGGAAACGGCATGGGAGATTTCAGTTTCAAAATCTCTGTGAAAAAGCGTCAGAGAAGCTTCTCCGTTTAGAATCCAGCATATCTCACAGAACCGAAGAGTGGTAGTTAGAAGGGAGTTAGAGCTGCAAGCAGTTTGGTTTGGGAAATTAGACGCGAAATGAAAGTGCAAATGCATTCAAACAGGCTTGGAAAAATGTGTTCTATATCTCTGCCAAACAGACTCCCCGGAGGTTGAGCTTTCAGAAGCATGTTTAACTCTAGGGAGGAAGCAGCAGAATGTGCCTCTCACATCTAGCCTGTAGGAATTCAGGTTGGCAAGTTCTATGTGTTAGCCCTTTGCTGCCTATGGTGTTAACGGCATGGGAGATTTCAGTTTCATAATCTCTGTGAAAAAGCGTCAGAGAAGCTTCTCCGTTTAGAATCCAGCATATCTCACTGAACCGAAGAAGTGGTAGTTAGAAGGGAGTTAGAGCTGCAAGCAGTTTGGTTTGGGAAATTAGATGCGAAATGACACTGCAAAGGCCTTCCAACAGGCTTGGAAAAGTGTGTTCTATATCTCTGCCAAACAGACTCCCCAGAGGTTGAGCTTTCAGAAGCAAGCTTAACTCTTATGGAGGAAGCAGCAGAATGTGCCTCTCACATCTAGCCTGTAGGAATTCAGGTTGGCAAGTTCTATGAGGAAGCCCATTGCTGCCTATGGTGGAAATGGCATGGGAGATTTCAGTTTCAAAATCTCTGTGAAAAAGCGTCAGAGAAGCTTCTCCGTTTAGAATCCAGCATATCTCACTGAACCGAACAAGTGGTAGTTAGAAGGGAGTTAGAGCTGCAAGCAGTTTGTTTTGGGAAATAAGACGCGAAATGCAACTGCAAAGGCCTTCCAACAGGCTTGGAAAAGTGTGTTCTATATCTCTGCCAAACAGATTCCCCGGCGGTTAAGCTTTCAGAAGCAAGCTTAACTCTTAGGGAGGAAGCAGCAGAATGTGCCTCTCACATCTAGCCTGTAGGAATTCAGGTTGGCAAGTTCTATGGGGAAGCCCATTGCTGCCTATGGTGGAAACGGCATGGGAGATTTCAGTTTCAAAATCTCTGTGAAAAAGCGTCAGAGAAGCTTCTCCGTTTAGAATCCAGCATATCTCACTGAACCGAAGAAGTGGTAGTTAGAAGGCAGTTAGAGCTGCAAGCAGTTTGGTTTGGGAAATTAGACGCGAAATGAAACTGCAAATGCTTTCCAACAGGCTTGGAAAAGTGTGTTCTATATCTCTGCCAAACAAACTCCCCGGAGGTTGAGCTTTCAGAAGCTAGTTTAACTCTAAGGGAGGAAGCAGCAGAATGTCCCTCTCACATCTAGCCTGTAGGAATTCAGGTTGGCAAGTTCTATGGGGAAGCCCATTGCTGCCTATGGTGGAAACGGCATGGGAGATTTCAGTTTCAAAATCTCTGTGAAAAAGCGTCAGAGAAGCTTCTCCGTTTAGAATCCAGCATATCTCACTGAACCGAAGAAGTGGTAGTTAGAAGGGAGTTAGAGCTGCAAGCAGTTTGGTTTGGGAAATTAGATGCGAAATGACACTGCAAAGGCCTTCCAACAGGCTTGGAAAAGTGTGTTCTATATCTCTGCCAAACAGACTCCCCGGAGGTTGAGCTTTCAGAAGCAAGCTTAACTCTTAGGGAGGAAGCAGCAGAATGTGCCTCTCACATCTAGCCTGTAGGAATTCAGGTTGGCAAGTTCTATGGGGAAGCCCATTGCTGCCTATGGTGGAAACGGCATGGGAGATTTCAGTTTCAAAATCTCTGTGAAAAAGCGTCAGAAAAGCTTCTCCGTTTAGAATCCAGCATATCTCACTGAACCGAAGAAGTGGTAGTTAGAAGGGAGTTAGAGCTGCAAGCAGTTTGCTTTGGGAAATTAGACGCGAAATGACACTGCAAATGCCTTCCAACAGGCTTGGAAAAGTGTGTTCTATATCTCTGCCAAACAAACTCCCCGGAGGTTGAGCTTTCAGAAGCTAGTTTACCTCTAAGGGAGGAAGCAGCAGAATGTGCCTTTCACATCTAGCCTGTAGGAATTCAGGTTGGCAAGTTCTATGGGGAAGCCCCTTGCTGCCTATGGTGGAAACGGCATGGGAGATTTCAGTTTCAAAATCTCTGTGAAAAAGCGTCAGAGAAGCTTCTCCGTTTAGAATCCAGCATATCTCACTGAACCGAAGAAGTGGTAGTTAGAAGGGAGTTAGAGCTGCAAGCAGTTTGGTTTGGGAAATTAGACGCGAAATGAAACTGCAAATGCTTTCCAACAGGCTTGGAAAAGTGTGTTCTATATCTCTGCCAAACAAACTCCCCGGTGGTTGAGCTTTCAGAAGCTAGTTTAACTCTAAGGGAGGAAGCAGCAGAATGTGCCTCTCACATCTAGCCTGTAGGAATTCAGGTTGGCAAGTTCTATGGGGAAGCCCATTGGCGCCTTCGTTGGAAACGGGTTTGGAAATTTCAGCTTCAAAATCTCTGTGAAAAAGCGTCAGAGAAGCTTCTCCGTTTAGAATCCAGCATATCTCACTGAACCGAAGAAGTGGTAGTTAGAAGGGAGTTAGAGCTGCAAGCAGTTTGGTTTGGGAAATTAGATGCGAAATGACACTGCAAAGGCCTTCCAACAGGCTTGGAAAAGTGTGTTCTATATCTCTGCCAAACAGACTCCCCAGAGGTTGAGCTTTCAGAAGCAAGCTTAACTCTTAGGGAGGAAGCAGCAGAATGTGCCTCTCACATCTAGCCTGTAGGAATTCAGGTTGGCAAGTTCTATGGGGAAGCCCATTGCTGCCTACGGTGGAAATGGCATGGGAGATTTCAGTTTCAAAATCTCTGTGAAAAAGCGTCAGAGAAGCTTCTCCGTTTAGAATCCAGCATATCTCACTGAACCGAACAAGTGGTAGTTAGAAGGGAGTTAGAGCTGCAAGCAGTTTGGTTTGGGAAATAAGACGCGAAATGAAACTGCAAAGGCCTTCCAACAGGCTTGGAAAAGTGTGTTCTATATCTCTGCCAAACAGACTCCCCGGCGGTTGAGCTTTCAGAAGCAAGCTTAACTCTTAGGGAGGAAGCAGCAGAATGTGCCTCTCACATCTAGCCTGTAGGAATTCAGGTTGGCAAGTTCTATGGGGAAGCCGATTGCTGCCTATGGTGGAAACGGCATGGGAGATTTCAGTTTCAAAATCTCTGTGAAAAAGCGTCAGAGAAGCTTCTCCGTTTAGAATCCAGCATATCTCACTGAACCGAAGAAGTGGTAGTTAGAAGGCAGTTAGAGCTGCAAGCAGTTTTTTTTGGGAAATTAGACGCGAAATGAAACTGCAAATGCCTTCCAACAGGCTTGGAAAAGTGTGTTCTATATCTCTGCCAAACAGACTCCCCGGAGGTTTGAGCTTTCAAAAGCAAGTTTAACTCTAAGGGAGAAAGCAGCAGAATGTGCCTCTCACATCTAGCCTGTAGGAATTCAGGTTGGCAAGTTCTATGGAGAAGCCCATTGGCGCCTTCGTTGGAAACGGGTTTGGAAATTTCAGTTTCAAAATCTCTGTGAAAAAGCGTCAGAGAAGCTTCTCCGTTTAGAATCCAGCATATCTCACTGAACCGAAGAAGTGGTAGTTAGAAGGGAGTTAGAGCTGCAAGCAGTTTGGTTTGGGAAATTAGACGAGAAATGAAACTGCAAATGCCTTCCAACAGGCTTGGAAAAGTGTGTTCTATATCTCTGCCAAACAAACTCCCCGGAGGTTGAGCTTTCAGAAGCTAGTTTAACTCTAAAGGAGTAAGCAGCAGAATGTGCCTCTCACATCTAGCCTGTAGGAATTCAGGTTGGCAAGTTCTATGGGGAAGCCCATTGCTGCCTATGGTGGAAACGGCATGGGAGATTTCAGTTTCAAAATCTCTGTGAAAAAGCGTCAGAGAAGCTTCTCCGTTTAGAATCCAGCATATCTCACTGAACCGAAGAAGTGGTAGTTAGAAGCGAGTTAGAGCTGCAAGCAGTTTGCTTTGGGAAATTAGACGCGAAATGACACTGCAAATGCCTTCCAACAGGCTTGGAAAAGTGTGTTCTATATCTCTGCCAAACAAACTCCCCGGAGGTTGAGCTTTCAGAAGCTAGTTTAACTCTAAGGGAGGAAGCAGCAGAATGTGCCTTTCACATCTAGCCTGTAGGAATTCAGGTTGGCAAGTTCTATGGGGAAGCCCATTGCTGCCTATGGTGGAAATGGCATGGGAGATTTCAGTTTCAAAATCTCTGTGAAAAAGCGTCAGAGAAGCTTCTCCGTTTAGAATCCAGCATATCTCACTGAACCGAAGAAGTGGTAGTTAGAAGGGAGTTAGAGCTGCAAGCAGTTTGGTTTGGGAAATTAGATGCGAAATGACACTGCAAAGGCCTTCCAACAGGCTTGGAAAAGTGTGTTCTATATCTCTGCCAAACAGACTCCCCAGAGGTTGAGCTTTCAGAAGCTAGTTTAACTCTAAGGGAGGAAGCAGCAGAATGTGCCTCTCACATCTAGCCTGTAGGAATTCAGGTTGGCAAGTTCTATGGGGAAGCCCATTGGCGCCTTCGTTGGAAACGGGTTTGGAAATTTCAGCTTCAAAATCTCTGTGAAAAAGCGTCAGAGAAGCTTCTCCGTTTAGAATCCAGCATATCTCACTGAACCGAAGAAGTGGTAGTTAGAAGGGAGTTAGAGCTGCAAGCAGTTTGGTTTGGGAAATTAGAAGCGAAATGACACTGCAAAGGCCTTCCAACAGGCTTGGAAAAGTGTGTTCTATCTCTCTGCCAAACAGACTCCCCAGAGGTTGAGCTTTCAGAAGCAAGCTTAACTCTTAGGGAGGAAGCAGCAGAATGTGCCTCTCACATCTAGCCTGTAGGAATTCAGGTTGGCAAGTTCTATGAGGAAGCCCATTGCTGCCTACGGTGGAAATGGCATGGGAGATTTCAGTTTCAAAATCTCTGTGAAAAAGCGTCAGAGAAGCTTCTCCGTTTAGAATCCAGCATATCTCACTGAACCGAACAAGCGGTAGTTAGAAGGGAGTTAGAGCTGCAAGCAGTTTGGTTTGGGAAATTAGACGCGAAATGAAACTGCAAATGCCTTTCAACAGGCTTGGAAAAGTGTGTTCCATATCTCTGCCAAACAAACTCCCCGGAGGTTGAGCTTTCAGAAGCAAGTTTAACTCTAAGGGAGGAAGCAGCAGAATGTGCCTCTCACATCTAGCCTGTAGGAATTCAGGTTGGCAAGTTCTATGGGGAAGCCCTTTGGCGCCTTCGTTGGAAACGGGTTTGGAAATTTCAGTTTCAAAATCTCTGTGAAAAAGCGTCAGAGAAGCTTCTCCGTTTATAATCCAGCATATCTCACTGAACCGAAGAAGTGGTAGTTAGAAGGGAGTTAGAGCTGCAAGCAGTTTGCTTTGGGAAATTAGACGCGAAATGACACTGCAAATGCCTTCCAACAGGCTTGGAAAAGTGTGTTCTATATCTCTGCCAAACAAACTCCCCGGAGGTTGAGCTTTCAGAAGCTAGTTTACCTCTAAGGGAGGAAGCAGCAGAATGTGCCTTTCACATCTAGCCTGTAGGAATTCAGGTTGGCAAGTTCTATGGGGAAGCCCCTTGCTGCCTATGGTGGAAACGGCATGGGAGATTTCAGTTTCAAAATCTCTGTGAAAAAGCGTCAGAGAAGCTTCTCCGTTTAGAATCCAGCATATCTCACTGAACCGAAGAAGTGGTAGTTAGAAGGGAGTTAGAGCTGCAAGCAGTTTGGTTTGGGAAATTAGACGCGAAATGAAACTGCAAATGCTTTCCAACAGGCTTGGAAAAGTGTGTTCTATATCTCTGCCAAACAAACTCCCCGGTGGTTGAGCTTTCAGAAGCTAGTTTAACTCTAAGGGAGGAAGCAGCAGAATGTGCCTCTCACATCTAGCCTGTAGGAATTCAGGTTGGCAAGTTCTATGGGGAAGCCCATTGGCGCCTTCGTTGGAAACGGGTTTGGAAATTTCAGCTTCAAAATCTCTGTGAAAAAGCGTCAGAGAAGCTTCTCCGTTTAGAATCCAGCATATCTCACTGAACCGAAGAAGTGGTAGTTAGAAGGGAGTTAGAGCTGCAAGCAGTTTGGTTTGGGAAATTAGATGCGAAATGACACTGCAAAGGCCTTCCAACAGGCTTGGAAAAGTGTGTTCTATATCTCTGCCAAACAGACTCCCCAGAGGTTGAGCTTTCAGAAGCAAGCTTAACTCTTAGGGAGGAAGCAGCAGAATGTGCCTCTCACATCTAGCCTGTAGGAATTCAGGTTGGCAAGTTCTATGAGGAAGCCCATTGCTGCCTACGGTGGAAATGGCATGGGAGATTTCAGTTTCAAAATCTCTGTGAAAAAGCGTCAGAGAAGCTTCTCCGTTTAGAATCCAGCATATCTCACTGAACCGAACAAGTGGTAGTTAGAAGGGAGTTAGAGCTGCAAGCAGTTTGGTTTGGGAAATAAGACGCGAAATGAAACTGCAAAGGCCTTCCAACAGGCTTGGAAAAGTGTGTTCTATATCTCTGCCAAACAGACTCCCCGGCGGTTGAGCTTTCAGAAGCAAGCTTAACTCTTAGGGAGGAAGCAGCAGAATGTGCCTCTCACATCTAGCCTGTAGGAATTCAGGTTGGCAAGTTCTATGGGGAAGCCGATTGCTGCCTATGGTGGAAACAGCATGGGAGATTTCAGTTTCAAAATCTCTGTGAAAAAGCGTCAGAGAAGCTTCTCCGTTTAGAATCCAGCATATCTCACTGAACCGAAGAAGTGGTAGTTAGAAGGCAGTTAGAGCTGCAAGCAGTTTTTTTTGGGAAATTAGACGCGAAATGAAACTGCAAATGCCTTCCAACAGGCTTGGAAAAGTGTGTTCTATATCTCTGCCAAACAGACTCCCCGGAGGTTTGAGCTTTCAGAAGCAAGTTTAACTCTAAGGGAGAAAGCAGCAGAATGTGCCTCTCACATCTAGCCTGTAGGAATTCAGGTTGGCAAGTTCTATGGAGAAGCCCATTGGCGCCTTCGTTGGAAACGGGTTTGGAAATTTCAGTTTCAAAATCTCTGTGAAAAAGCGTCAGAGAAGCTTCTCCGTTTAGAATCCAGCATATCTCACTGAACCGAAGAAGTGGTAGTTAGAAGGGAGTTAGAGCTGCAAGCAGTTTGGTTTGGGAAATTAGACGCGAAATGAAACTGCAAATGCCTTCCAACAGGCTTGGAAAAGTGTGTTCTATATCTCTGCCAAACAGACTCCCTGGAGGTTGAGCTTTCAGAAGCTAGTTTAACTCTAAGGGAGTAAGCAGCAGAATGTGCCTCTCACATCTAGCCTGTAGGAATTCAGGTTGGCAAGTTCTATGGGGAAGCCCATTGCTGCCTATGGTGGAAACGGCATGGGAGATTTCAGTTTCAAAATCTCTGTGAAAAAGCGTCAGAGAAGCTTCTCCGTTTAGAATCCAGCATATCTCACTGAACCGAAGAAGTGGTAGTTAGAAGGGAGTTAGAGCTGCAAGCAGTTTGCTTTGGGAAATTAGACGCGAAATGACACTGCAAATGCCTTCCAACAGGCTTGGAAAAGTGTGTTCTATATCTCTGCCAAACAAACTCCCCGGAGGTTGAGCTTTCAGAAGCTAGTTTAACTCTAAGGGAGGAAGCAGCAGAATGTGCCTTTCACATCTAGCCTGTAGGAATTCATGTTGGCAAGTTCTATGGGGAAGCCCATTGCTGCCTATGGTGGAAATGGCATGGGAGATTTCAGTTTCAAAATCTCTGTGAAAAAGCGTCAGAGAAGCTTCTCCGTTTAGAATCCAGCATATCTCACTGAACCGAAGAAGTGGTAGTTAGAAGGGAGTTAGAGCTGCAAGCAGTTTGGTTTGGGAAATTAGATGCGAAATGACACTGCAAAGGCCTTCCAACAGGCTTGGAAAAGTGTGTTCTATATCTCTGCCAAACAGACTCCCCAGAGGTTGAGCTTTCAGAAGCTAGTTTAACTCTAAGGGAGGAAGCAGCAGAATGTGCCTCTCACATCTAGCCTGTAGGAATTCAGGTTGGCAAGTTCTATGGGGAAGCCCATTGGCGCCTTCGTTGGAAACGGGTTTGGAAATTTCAGCTTCAAAATCTCTGTGAAAAAGCGTCAGAGAAGCTTCTCCGTTTAGAATCCAGCATATCTCACTGAACCGAAGAAGTGGTAGTTAGAAGGGAGTTAGAGCTGCAAGCAGTTTGGTTTGGGAAATTAGATGCGAAATGACACTGCAAAGGCCTTCCAACAGGCTTGGAAAAGTGTGTTCTATATCTCTGCCAAACAGACTCCCCAGAGGTTGAGCTTTCAGAAGCAAGCTTAACTCTTAGGGAGGAAGCAGCAGAATGTGCCTCTCACATCTAGCCTGTAGGAATTCAGGTTGGCAAGTTCTATGAGGAAGCCCATTGCTGCCTACGGTGGAAATGGCATGGGAGATTTCAGTTTCAAAATCTCTGTGAAAAAGCGTCAGAGAAGCTTCTCCGTTTAGAATCCAGCATATCTCAATGAACCGAACAAGTGGTAGTTAGAAGGGAGTTAGAGCTGCAAGCAGTTTGGTTTGGGAAATAAGACGCGAAATGAAACTGCAAAGGCCTTCCAACAGGCTTGGAAAAGTGTGTTCTATATCTCTGCCAAACAGACTCCCCGGCGGTTGAGCTTTCAGAATCAAGCTTAACTCTTAGGGAGGAAGCAGCAGAATGTGCCTCTCACATCTAGCCTGTAGGAATTCAGGTTGGCAAGTTCTATGGGGAAGCCGATTGCTGCCTATGGTGGAAACGGCATGGGAGATTTCAGTTTCAAAATCTCTGTGAAAAAGCGTCAGAGAAGCTTCTCCGTTTAGAATCCAGCATATCTCACTGAACCGAAGAAGTGGTAGTTGGAAGGCAGTTAGAGATGCAAGCAGTTTTTTTGGGAAATTAGACGCGAAATGAAACTGCAAAGGCCTTCCAACAGGCTTGGAAAAGTGTGTTCTATATCTCTGCCAAACAGACTCCCCGGAGGTTGAGCTTTCAGAAGCAAGTTTAACTCTAAGGGAGAAAGCAGCAGAATGTGCCTCTCACATCTAGCCTGTAGGAATTCAGGTTGGCAAGTTCTATGGAGAAGCCCATTGGCGCCTTCGTTGGAAACGGGTTTGGAAATTTCAGTTTCAAAATCTCTGTGAAAAAGCGTCAGAGAAGCTTCTCCGTTTAGAATCCAGCATATCTCACTGAACCGAAGAAGTGGTAGTTAGAAGGGAGTTAGAGCTGCAAGCAGTTTGGTTTGGGAAATTAGACGCGAAATGAAACTGCAAATGCCTTCCAACAGGCTTGGAAAAGTGTGTTCTATATCTCTGCCAAACAAACTCCCCGGAGGTTGAGCTTTCAGAAGCTAGTTTAACTCTAAGGGAGGAAGCAGCAGAATGTGCCTCTCACATCTAGCCTGTAGGAATTCAGGTTGGCAAGTTCTATGGGGAAGCCCATTGGCGCCTTCGTTGGAAACGGGTTTGGAAATTTCAGTTTCAAAATCTCTGTGAAAAAGCGTCAGAGAAGCTTCTCCGTTTAGAATCCAGCATATCTCACTGAACCGAAGAAGTGGTAGTTAGAAGGGAGTTAGAGCTGCAAGCAGTTTGGTTTGGGAAATTAGACGCGAAATGAAACTGCAAATGCCTTCCAACAGGCTTGGAAAAGTGTGTTCTATATCTCTGCCAAACAGACTCCCCAGAGGTTGAGCTTTCAGATGCAAGCTTAACTCTTATGGAGGAAGCAGCAGAATGTGCCTCTCACATCTAGCCTGTAGGAATTCAGGTTGGCAAGTTCTATGAGGAAGCCCATTGCTGCCTATGGTGGAAATGGCATGGGAGATTTCAGTTTCAAAATCTCTGTGAAAAAGCGTCAGAGAAGCTTCTCCGTTTAGAATCCAGCATATCTCACTGAACCGAACAAGTGGTAGTTAGAAGGGAGTTAGAGCTGCAAGCAGTTTGGTTTGGGAAATAAGACGCGAAATGAAACTGCAAAGGCCTTCCAACAGGCTTGGAAAAGTGTGTTCTATATGTCTGCCAAACAAACTCCCCGGAGGTTGAGCTTTCAGAAGCTAGTTTAACTCTAAGGGAGGAAGCAGCAGAATGTCCCTCTCACATCTAGCCAGTAGGAATTCAGGTTGGCAAGTTCTATGGGGAAGCCCATTGCTGCCTATGGTGGAAACGGCATGGGAGATTTCAGTTTCAAAATCTCTGTGAAAAAGCGTCAGAGAAGCTTCTCCGTTTAGAATCCAGCATATCTCACTGAACCGAAGAAGTGGTAGTTAGAAGGGAGTTAGAGCTGCAAGCAGTTTGGTTTGGGAAATTAGACGCGAAATGAAACTGCAAATGCCTTCCAACAGGCTTGGAAAAGTGTGTTCTATATCTCTGCCAAACAGACTCCCCGGAGGTTGAGCTTTCAGAAGCAAGCTTAACTCTTAGGGAGGAAGCAACAGAATGTGCCTCTCACATCTAGCCTGTAGGAATTCAGGTTGGCAAGTTCTATGGGGAAGCCCCTTGCTGCCTATGGTGGAAACGGCATGGGAGATTTCAGTTTCAAAATCTCTGTGAAAAAGCGTCAGAGAAGCTTCTCCGTTTAGAATCCAGCATATCTCACTGAACCGAAGAAGTGGTAGTTAGAAGGGAGTTAGAGCTGCAAGCAGTTTGTTTTGGGAAATTAGACGCGAAATGAAACTGCAAATGCCTTCCAACAGGCTTGGAAAAGTGTGTTCTATATCTCTGCCAAACAGACTCCCCGGAGGTTGAGCTTTCAGAAGCAAGTTTAACTCTAAGGGAGGAAGCAGCAGAATGTGCCTCTCACATCTAGCCTGTAGGAATTCAGGTTGGCAAGTTCTATGGAGAAGCCCATTGGCGCCTTCGTTGGAAACGGGTTTGGAAATTACAGTTTCAAAATCTCTGTGAAAAAGCGTCAGAGAAGCTTCTCCGTTTAGAATCCAGCATATCTCACTGAACGGAAGAAGTGGTAGTTAGAAGGGAGTTAGAGCTGCAAGCAGTTTGGTTTGGGAAATTAGACGCGAAATGAAACTGCAAATGCCTTCCAACAGGCTTGGAAAAGTGTGTTCTATATCTCTGCCAACCAAACTCCCCGGAGGTTGAGCTTTCAGAAGCTAGTTTAACTCTAAGGGAGGAAGCAGCAGAATGTGCCTCTCACATCTAGCCTGTAGGAATTCAGGTTGGCAAGTTCTATGGGGAAGCCCATTGCTGCCTATGGTGGAAACGGCATGGGAGATTTCAGTTTCAAAATCTCTGTGAAAAAGCGTCAGAGAAGCTTCTCCGTTTAGAATCCAGCATATCTCACTGAACCGAAGAAGTGGTAGTTAGAAGGGAGTTAGAGCTGCAAGCAGTTTGGTTTTGGAAATTAGACGCGAAATGACACTGCAAATGCCTTCCAACAGGCTTGGAAAATTGTGTTCTATATCTCTGCCAAACAGACTCCCCGGAGGCTGAGCTTTCAGAAGCTAGTTTAACTCTAAGGGAGGAAGCAGCAGAATGTGCCTCTCACATCTAGCCTGTAGGAATTCAGGTTGGCAAGTTCTATGGGGAAGCCCTTTGGCGCCTTCGTTGGAAACGGGTTTGGAAATTTCAGTTTCAAAATCTCTGTGAAAAAGCGTCAGAGAAGCTTCTCCGATTAGAATCCAGCATATCTCACTGAACCGAAGAAGTGGTAGTTAGAAGGGAGTTAGAGCTGCAAGCAGTTTGGTTTGGGAAATTAGACGCGAAATGAAACTGCAAATGCCTTCCAACAGGCTTGGAAAAGTGTGTTCTATATCTCTGCCAAACAAACTCCCCGGAGGTTGAGCTTTCAGAAGCTAGTTTAACTCTAAGGGAGGAAGCAGCAGAATGTCCCTCTCACATCTAGCCAGTAGGAATTCAGGTTGGCAAGTTCTATGGGGAAGCCCATTGCTGCCTAAGGTGGAAACGGCATGGGAGATTTCAGTTTCAAAATCTCTGTGAAAAAGCGTCAGAGAAGCTTCTCCGTTTAGAATCCAGCATATCTCACTGAACCGAAGAAGTGGTAGTTAGAAGGGAGTTAGAGCTGCAAGCAGTTTGGTTTGGGAAATTAGACGCGAAATGAAACTGCAAATGCCTTCCAACAGGCTTGGAAAAGTGTGTTCTATATCTCTGCCAAACAAACTCCCCGGAGGTTGAGCTTTCAGAAGCTAGTTTAACTCTAAGGGAGTAAGCAGCAGAATGTGCCTCTCACATCTAGCCTGTAGGAATTCAGGTTGGCAAGTTCTATGGGGAAGCCCATTGCTGCCTATGGTGGAAACGGCATGGGAGATTTCAGTTTCAAAATCTCTGTGAAAAAGCGTCAGAGAAGCTTCTCCGTTTAGAATCCAGCATATCTCACTGAACCGAAGAAGTGGTAGTTAGAAGGGAGTTAGAGCTGCAAGCAGTTTGCTTTGGGAAATTAGACGCGAAATGACACTGCAAATGCCTTCCAACAGGCTTGGAAAAGTGTGTTCTATATCTCTGCCAAACAAACTCCCCGGAGGTTGAGCTTTCAGAAGCTAGTTTAACTCTAAGGGAGGAAGCAGCAGAATGTGCCTTTCACATCTAGCCTGTAGGAATTCAGGTTGGCAAGTTCTATGGGGAAGCCCATTGCTGCCTATGGTGGAAATGGCATGGGAGATTTCAGTTTCAAAATCTCTGTGAAAAAGCGTCAGAGAAGCTTCTCCGTTTAGAATCCAGCATATCTCACTGAACCGAAGAAGTGGTAGTTAGAAGGGAGTTAGAGCTGCAAGCAGTTTGGTTTGGGAAATTAGATGCGAAATGACACTGCAAAGGCCTTCCAACAGGCTTGGAAAAGTGTGTTCTATATCTCTGCCAAACAGACTCCCCAGAGGTTGAGCTTTCAGAAGCAAGCTTAACTCTTATGGAGGAAGCAGCAGAATGTGCCTCTCACATCTAGCCTGTAGGAATTCAGGTTGGCAAGTTCTATGAGGAAGCCCATTGCTGCCTATGGTGGAAATGGCATGGGAGATTTCAGTTTCAAAATCTCTGTGAAAAAGCGTCAGAGAAGCTTCTCCGTTTAGAATCCAGCATATCTCACTGAACCGAACAAGTGGTAGTTAGAAGGGAGTTAGAGCTGCAAGCAGTTTGGTTTGGGAAATAAGACGCGAAATGAAACTGCAAAGGCCTTCCAACAGGCTTGGAAAAGTGTGTTCTATATCTCTGCCAAACAGACTCCCCGGAGGTTGAGCTTTCAGAAGCAAGTTTAACTCTAAGGGAGAAAGCAGCAGAATGTGCCTCTCACATCTAGCCTGTAGGAATTCAGGTTGGCAAGTTCTATGGAGAAGCCCATTGGCGCCTTCGTTGGAAACGGGTTTGGAAATTTCAGTTTCAAAATCTCTGTGAAAAAGCGTCAGAGAAGCTTCTCCGTTTAGAATCCAGCATATCTCACTGAACCGAAGAAGTGGTAGTTAGAAGGGAGTTAGAGCTGCAAGCAGTTTGGTTTGGGAAATTAGACGCGAAATGAAACTGCAAATGCCTTCCAACAGGCTTGGAAAAGTGTGTTCTATATCTCTGCCAAACAGACTCCCCGGAGGTTGAGCTTTCAGAAGCAAGTTTAACTCTAAGGGAGGAAGCAGCAGAATGTGCCTCTCACATCTAGCCTGTAGGAATTCAGGTTGGCAAGTTCTATGGGGAAGCCCTTTGGCGCCTTCGTTGGAAACGGGTTTGGAAATTTCAGTTTCAAAATCTCTGTGAAAAAGCGTCAGAGAAGCTTCTCCGATTAGAATCCAGCATATCTCACTGAACCGAAGAAGTGGTAGTTAGAAGGGAGTTAGAGCTGCAAGCAGTTTGGTTTGGGAAATTAGACGCGAAATGAAACTGCAAATGCCTTCCAACAGGCTTGGAAAAGTGTGTTCTATATCTCTGCCAAACAAACTCCCCGGAGGTTGAGCTTTCAGAAGCTAGTTTAACTCTAAGGGAGGAAGCAGCAGAATGTCCCTCTCACATCTAGCCAGTAGGAATTCAGGTTGGCAAGTTCTATGGGGAAGCCCATTGCTGCCTATGGTGGAAACGGCATGGGAGATTTCAGTTTCAAAATCTCTGTGAAAAAGCGTCAGAGAAGCTTCTCCGTTTAGAATCCAGCATATCTCACTGAACCGAAGAAGTGGTAGTTAGAAGGGAGTTAGAGCTGCAAGCAGTTTGGTTTGGGAAATTAGACGCGAAATGAAACTGCAAATGCCTTCCAACAGGCTTGGAAAAGTGTGTTCTATATCTCTGCCAAACAAACTCCCCGGAGGTTGAGCTTTCAGAAGCTAGTTTAACTCTAAGGGAGTAAGCAGCAGAATGTGCCTCTCACATCTAGCCTGTAGGAATTCAGGTTGGCAAGTTCTATGGGGAAGCCCATTGCTGCCTATGGTGGAAACGGCATGGGAGATTTCAGTTTCAAAATCTCTGTGAAAAAGCGTCAGAGAAGCTTCTCCGTTTAGAATCCAGCATATCTCACTGAACCGAAGAAGTGGTAGTTAGAAGGGAGTTAGAGCTGCAAGCAGTTTGCTTTGGGAAATTAGACGCGAAATGACACTGCAAATGCCTTCCAACAGGCTTGGAAAAGTGTGTTCTATATCTCTGCCAAACAAACTCCCCGGAGGTTGAGCTTTCAGAAGCTAGTTTAACTCTAAGGGAGGAAGCAGCAGAATGTGCCTCTCACATCTAGCCTGTAGGAATTCAGGTTGGCAAGTTCTATGGGGAAGCCCATTGCTGCCTATGGTGGAAACGGCATGGGAGATTTCAGTTTCAAAATCTCTGTGAAAAAGCGTCAGAGAAGCTTCTCCGTTTAGAATCCAGCATATCTCACTGAACCGAAGAAGTGGTAGTTAGAAGGGAGTTAGAGCTGCAAGCAGTTTGGTTTTGGAAATTAGACGCGAAATGACACTGCAAATGCCTTCCAACAGGCTTGGAAAATTGTGTTCTATATCTCTGCCAAACAGACTCCCCGGAGGCTGAGCTTTCAGAAGCTAGTTTAACTCTAAGGGAGGAAGCAGCAGAATGTGCCTCTCACATCTAGCCTGTAGGAATTCAGGTTGGCAAGTTCTATGGGGAAGCCCTTTGGCGCCTTCGTTGGAAACGGGTTTGGAAATTTCAGTTTCAAAATCTCTGTGAAAAAGCGTCAGAGAAGCTTCTCCGATTAGAATCCAGCATATCTCACTGAACCGAAGAAGTGGTAGTTAGAAGGGAGTTAGAGCTGCAAGCAGTTTGGTTTGGGAAATTAGACGCGAAATGAAACTGCAAATGCCTTCCAACAGGCTTGGAAAAGTGTGTTCTATATCTCTGCCAAACAAACTCCCCGGAGGTTGAGCTTTCAGAAGCTAGTTTAACTCTAAGGGAGGAAGCAGCAGAATGTCCCTCTCACATCTAGCCAGTAGGAATTCAGGTTGGCAAGTTCTATGGGGAAGCCCATTGCTGCCTATGGTGGAAACGGCATGGGAGATTTCAGTTTCAAAATCTCTGTGAAAAAGCGTCAGAGAAGCTTCTCCGTTTAGAATCCAGCATATCTCACTGAACCGAAGAAGTGGTAGTTAGAAGGGAGTTAGAGCTGCAAGCAGTTTGGTTTGGGAAATTAGATGCGAAATGACACTGCAAAGGCCTTCCAACAGGCTTGGAAAAGTGTGTTCTATATCTCTGCCAAACAAACTCCCCGGAGGTTGAGCTTTCAGAAGCAAGCTTAACTCTTAGGGAGGAAGCAGCAGAATGTGCCTCTCACATCTAGCCTGTAGGAATTCAGGTTGGCAAGTTCTATGGGGAAGCCCATTGCTGCCTATGGTGGAAACGGCATGGGAGATTTCAGTTTCAAAATCTCTGTGAAAAAGCGTCAGAAAAGCTTCTCCGTTTAGAATCCAGCATATCTCACTGAACCGAAGAAGTGGTAGTTAGAAGGGAGTTAGAGCTGCAAGCAGTTTGCTTTGGGAAATTAGACGCGAAATGACACTGCAAATGCCTTTCAACAGGCTTGGAAAAGTGTGTTCTATATCTCTGCCAAACAAACTCCCCGGAGGTTGAGCTTTCAGAAGCTAGTTTACCTCTAAGGGAGGAAGCAGCAGAATGTGCCTTTCACATCTAGCCTGTAGGAATTCAGGTTGGCAAGTTCTATGGGGAAGCCCCTTGCTGCCTATGGTGGAAACGGCATGGGAGATTTCAGTTTCAAAATCTCTGTGAAAAAGCGTCAGAGAAGCTTCTCCGTTTAGAATCCAGCATATCTCACTGAACCGAAGAAGTGGTAGTTAGAAGGGAGTTAGAGCTGCAAGCAGTTTGGTTTGGGAAATTAGACGCGAAATGAAACTGCAAATGCTTTCCAACAGGCTTGGAAAAGTGTGTTCTATATCTCTGCCAAACAAACTCCCCGGTGGTTGAGCTTTCAGAAGCTAGTTTAACTCTAAGGGAGGAAGCAGCAGAATGTGCCTCTCACATCTAGCCTGTAGGAATTCAGGTTGGCAAGTTCTATGGGGAAGCCCATTGGCGCCTTCGTTGGAAACGGGTTTGGAAATTTCAGCTTCAAAATCTCTGTGAAAAAGCGTCAGAGAAGCTTCTCCGTTTAGAATCCAGCATATCTCACTGAACCGAAGAAGTGGTAGTTAGAAGGGAGTTAGAGCTGCAAGCAGTTTGGTTTGGGAAATTAGATGCGAAATGACACTGCAAAGGCCTTCCAACAGGCTTGGAAAAGTGTGTTCTATATCTCTGCCAAACAGACTCCCCAGAGGTTGAGCTTTCAGAAGCAAGCTTAACTCTTAGGGAGGAAGCAGCAGAATGTGCCTCTCACATCTAGCCTGTAGGAATTCAGGTTGGCAAGTTCTATGAGGAAGCCCGTTGCTGCCTACGGTGGAAATGGCATGGGAGATTTCAGTTTCAAAATCTCTGTGAAAAAGCGTCAGAGAAGCTTCTCCGTTTAGAATCCAGCATATCTCACTGAACCGAACAAGTGGTAGTTAGAAGGGAGTTAGAGCTGCAAGCAGTTTGGTTTGGGAAATAAGACGCGAAATGAAACTGCAAAGGCCTTCCAACAGGCTTGGAAAAGTGTGTTCTATATCTCTGCCAAACAGACTCCCCGGCGGTTGAGCTTTCAGAAGCAAGCTTAACTCTTAGGGAGGAAGCAGCAGAATGTGCCTCTCACATCTAGCCTGTAGGAATTCAGGTTGGCAAGTTCTATGGGGAAGCCCATTGCTGCCTATGGTGGAAACGGCATGGGAGATTTCAGTTTCAAAATCTCTGTGAAAAAGCGTCAGAGAAGCTTCTCCGTTTAGAATCCAGCATATCTCACTGAACCGAAGAAGTGGTAGTTAGAAGGGAGTTAGAGCTGCAAGCAGTTTTTTTTGGGAAATTAGACACGAAATGAAACTGCAAATGCCTTCCAACAGGCTTGGAAAAGTGTGTTCTATATCTCTGCCAAACAGACTCCCCGGAGGTTGAGCTTTCAGAAGCAAGTTTAACTCTAAGGGAGAAAGCAGCAGAATGTGCCTCTCACATCTAGCCTGTAGGAATTCAGGTTGGCAAGTTCTATGGAGAAGCCCATTGGCGCCTTCGTTGGAAACGGGTTTTCGAAATTTCAGTTTCAAAATCTCTGTGAAAAAGCGTCAGAGAAGCTTCTCCGTTTAGAATCCAGCATATCTCACTGAACCGAAGAAGTGGTAGTTAGAAGGGAGTTAGAGCTGCAAGCAGTTTGGTTTGGGAAATTAGACGCGAAATGAAACTGTAAATGCCTTCCAACAGGCTTGGAAAAGTGTGTTCTATATCTCTGCCAAACAAACTCCCCGGAGGTTGAGCTTTCAGAAGCTAGTTTAACTCTAAGGGAGGAAGCAGCAGAATGTGCCTCTCACATCTAGCCTGTAGGAATTCAGGTTGGCAAGTTCTATGGGGAAGCCCTTTGGCGCCTTCGTTGGAAACGGGTTTGGAAATTTCAGTTTCAATATCTCTGTGAAAAAGCGTCAGAGAAGCTTCTCCGTTTAGAATCCAGCATATCTCACTGAACCGAAGAAGTGGTAGTTAGAAGGGAGTTAGAGCTGCAAGCAGTTTGGTTTGGGAAATAAGACGCGAAATGAAACTGCAAAGGCCTTCCAACAGGCTTGGAAATGTGTGTTCTATATCTCTGCCAAACAGACTCCCCGGAGGTTGAGCTTTCAGAAGCAAGCTTAACTCTTAGGGAGGAAGCAGCAGAATGTGCCTCTCACATCTAGCCTGTAGGAATTCAGGTTGGCAAGTTCTATGGGGAAGCCCATTGCTGCCTATGGTGGAAACGGCATGGGAGATTTCAGTTTCAAAATCTCTGTGAAAAAGCGTCAGAGAAGCTTCTCCGTTTAGAATCCAGCATATCTCACTGAACCGAAGAAGTGGTAGTTAGAAGGCAGTTAGAGCTGCAAGCAGTTTGGTTTGGGAAATTAGATGCGAAATGACACTGCAAAGGCCGTCCAACAGGCTTGGAAAACTGTGTTCTATATCTCTGCCAAACAGACTCCCTGGAGGTTGAGCTTTCAGAAGCAAGCTTAACTCTTAGGGAGGAAGCAACGGAATGTGCCTCTCACATCTAGCCTGTAGGAATTCAGGTTGGCAAGTTCTATGGGGAAGCCCATTGCTGCCTATGGTGGAAACGGCATGGGAGATTTCAGTTTCAAAATCTCTGTGAAAAAGCGTCAGAGAAGCTTCTCCGTTTAGAATCCAGCATATCTCACTGAACCGAAGAAGTGGTAGTTAGAAGGCAGTTAGAGCTGCAAGCAGTTTGGTTTGGGAAATTAGACGCGAAATGAAACTGCAAATTCCTTCCAACAGGCTTGGAAAAGTGTGTTCTATATCTCTGCCAAACAAACTCCCCGGAGGTTGAGCTTTCAGAAGCTAGTTTAACTCTAAGGGAGTAAGCAGCAGAATGTGCCTCTCACATCTAGCCTGTAGGAATTCAGGTTGGCAAGTTCTATGGGGAAGCCCTTTGGCGCCTTCGTTGGAAACGGGTTTGGAAATTTCAGTTTCAAAATCTCTGTGAAAAAGCGTCAGAGAAGCTTCTCCGTTTAGAATCCAGCATATCTCACTGAACCGAAGAAGTGGTAGTTAGAAGGGAGTTAGAGCTGCAAGCAGTTTGGTTTGGGAAATAAGACGCGAAATGAAACTGCAAAGGCCTTCCAACAGGCTTGGAAAAGTGTGTTCTATATCTCTGCCAAACAGACTCCCCGGAGGTTGAGCTTTCAGAAGCAAGCTTAACTCTTAGGGAGGAGGCAGCAGAATGTGCCTCTCACATCTAGCCTGTAGGAATTCAGGTTGGCAAGTTCTATGGGGAAGCCCATTGCTGCCTATGGTGGAAACGGCATGGGAGATTTCAGTTTCAAAATCTCTGTGAAAAAGCGTCAGAGAAGCTTCTCCGTTTAGAATCCAGCATATCTCACTGAACCGAAGAAGTGGTAGTTAGAAGGCAGTTAGAGCTGCAAGCAGTTTGGTTTGGGAAATTAGATGCGAAATGACACTGCAAAGGCCTTCCAACAGGCTTGGAAAACTGTGTTCTATATCTCTGCCAAACAGACTCCCCAGAGGTTGAGCTTTCAGAAGCAAGCTTAACTCTTAGGGAGGAAGCAACGGAATGTGCCTCTCACATCTAGCCTGTAGGAATTCAGGTTGGCAAGTTCTATGGGGAAGCCCATTGCTGCCTATGGTGGAAACGGCATGGGAGATTTCAGTTTCAAAATCTCTGTGAAAAAGCGTCAGAGAAGCTTCTCCGTTTAGAATCCAGCATATCTCACTGAACGGAAGAAGTGGTAGTTAGAAGGGAGTTAGAGCTGCAAGCAGTTTGGTTTGGGAAATTAGACGCGAAATGAAACTGCAAATGCCTTCCAACAGGCTTGGAAAAGTGTGTTCTATATCTCTGCCAAACAGACTCCCCGGAGGTTGAGCTTTCAGAAGCAAGTTTAACTCTAAGGGAGGAAGCAGCAGAATGTGCCTCTCACATCTAGCCTGTAGGAATTCAGGTTGGCAAGTTCTATGGAGAAGCCCATTGGCGCCTTCGTTGGAAACGGGTTTGGAAATTTCAGTTTCAAAATCTCTGTGAAAAAGCGTCAGAGAAGCTTCTCCGTTTAGAATCCAGCATATCTCACTGAACCGAAGAAGTGGTAGTTAGAAGGGAGTTAGAGCTGCAAGCAGTTTGGTTTGGGAAATTAGACGCGAAATGAAACTGCAAATGCCTTCCAACAGGCTTGGAAAAGTGTGTTCTATATCTCTGCCAAACAAACTCCCCGGAGGTTGAGCATTCAGAAGCTAGTTTAACTCTAAGGGAAGAAGCAGCAGAATGTCCCTCTCACATCTAGCCTGTAGGAATTCAGGTTGTCAAGTTCTATGGGGAAGCCCATTGCTGCCCATGGTGGAAACGGCATGGGAGATTTCAGTTTCAAAATCTCTGTGAAAAAGCGTCAGAGAAGCTTCTCCGTTTAGAATCCAGCATATCTCACAGAACCGAAGAAGTGGTAGTTAGAAGGGAGTTAGAGCTGCAAGCAGTTTGGTTTGGGAAATTAGACGCGAAATGAAAGTGCAAATGCCTTCAAACAGGCTTAGAAAAATGTGTTCTATATCTCTGCCAAACAGACTCCCCGGAGGTTGAGCTTTCAGAAGCAAGTTTAACTCTAAGGGAGGAAGCAGCAGAATGTGCCTCTCACATCTAGCCTGTAGGAATTCAGGTTGGCAAGTTCTATGTGGAAGCCCTTTGCTGCCTATGGTGGAAACGGCATGGGAGATTTCAGTTTCAAAATCTCTGTGAAAAAGCGTCAGAGAAGCTTCTCCGTTTAGAATCCAGCATATCTCACTGAACCGAAGAAGTGGTAGTTAGAAGGGAGTTAGAGCTGCAAGCAGTTTGGTTTGGGAAATTAGATGCGAAATGACACTGCAAAGGCCTTCCAACAGGCTTGGAAAAGTGTGTTCTATATCTCTGCCAAACAGACTCCCCGGAGGTTGAGCTTTCAGAAGCAAGCTTAACTCTTAGGGAGGAAGCAGCAGAATGTGCCTCTCACATCTAGCCTGTAGGAATTCAGGTTGGCAAGTTCTTTGTGGAAGCCCATTGCTGCCTATGGTCGAAACGGCATGGGAGATTTCAGTTTCAAAATCTCTGTGAAAAAGCGTCAGAGAAGCTTCTCCGTTTAGAATCCAGCATATCTCACTGAACCGAAGAAGTGGTAGTTAGAAGGGAGTTAGAGCTGCAAGCAGTTTGGTTTTGGAAATTAGACACGAAATGAAACTGCAAATGCCTTCCAACAGGCTTGGAAAAGTGTGTTCTATATCTCTGCCAAACAGACTCCCCGGAGGTTGAGCTTTCAGAAGCAAGCTTAACTCTTAGGGAGGAAGCAGCATGTGCCTCTCACATCTAGCCTGTAGGAATTCAGGTTGGCAAGTTCTATGGGGAAGCCCATTGCTGCCTATGGTGGAAACGGCATGGGAGATTTCAGTTTCAAAATCTCTGTGAAAAAGCGTCAGAGAAGCTTCTCCGTTTAGAATCCAGCATATCTCACTGAACCGAAGAAGTGGTAGTTAGAAGGCAGTTAGAGCTGCAAGCAGTTTGGTTTGTTAAATTAGATGCGAAATGACACTGCAAAGGCCTTCCAACAGGCTTGGAAAACTGTGTTCTATATCTCTGCCAAACAGACTCCCCAGAGGTTGAGCTTTCAGAAGCAAGCTTAACTCTTAGGGAGGAAGCAGCAGAATGTGCCTCTCACATCTAGCCTGTAGGAATTCAGGTTGGCAAGTTCTATGGGGAAGCCCATTGGCGCCTTCGTTGGAAACGGGTTTGGAAATTTCAGTTTCAAAATCTCTGTGAAAAAGCGTCAGAGAAGCTTCTCCGTTTAGAATCCAGCATATCTCACTGAACCGAAGAAGTGGTAGTTAGAAGGGAGTTAGAGCTGCAAGCAGTTTGGTTTGGGAAATTAGATGCGAAATGACACTGCAAAGGCCTTCCAACAGGCTTGGAAAAGTGTGTTCTATATCTCTGCCAAACAGACTCCCCAGAGGTTGAGCTTTCAGAAGCAAGCTTAACTCTTAGGGAGGAAGCAGCAGAATGTGCCTCTCACATCTAGCCTGTAGGAATTCAGGTTGGCAAGTTCTATGGGGAAGCCCATTGCTGCCTATGGTGGAAACGGCATGGGAGATTTCAGTTTCAAAATCTCTGTGAAAAAGCGTCAGAGAAGCTTCTCCGTTTAGAATCCAGCATATCTCACTGAACCGAAGAAGTGGTAGTTAGAAGGGAGTTAGAGCTGCAAGCAGTTTGGTTTGGGAAATTAGACGAGAAATGAAACTGCAAATGCCTTCCAACAGGCTTGGAAAAGTGTGTTCTATATCTCTGCCAAACAAACTCCCCGGAGGTTGAGCTTTCAGAAGCTAGTTTAACTCTAAGGGAGGAAGCAGCAGAATGTGCCTCTCACATCTAGCCTGTAGGAATTCAGGTTGGCAAGTTCTATGGGGAAGCCCATTGCTGCCTATGGTGGAAACGGCATGGGAGATTTCAGTTTCAAAATCTCTGTGAAAAAGCGTCAGAGAAGCTTCTCCGTTTAGAATCCAGCATATCTCACTGAACCGAAGAAGTGGTAGTTAGAAGGGAGTTAGAGCTGCAAGCAGTTTGGTTTGGGAAATTAGATGCGAAATGACACTGCAAAGGCCTTCCAACAGGCTTGGAAAAGTGTGTTCTATATCTCTGCCAAACAGACTCCCCGGAGGTTGAGCTTTCAGAAGCAAGCTTAACTCTTAGGGAGGAAGCAGCAGAATGTGCCTCTCACATCTAGCCTGTAGGAATTCAGGTTGGCAAGTTCTATGGGGAAGCCCATTGCTGCCTATGGTGGAAACGGCATGGGAGATTTCAGTTTCAAAATCTCTGTGAAAAAGCGTCAGAGAAGCTTCTCCGTTTAGAATCCAGCATATCTCACTGAACCGAAGAAGTGGTAGTTAGAAGGGAGTTAGAGCTGCAAGCAGTTTGGTTTGGGAAATTAGACGCGAAATGAAACTGCAAATGCCTTCCAACAGGCTTGGAAAAGTGTGTTCTATATCTCTGCCAAACAAACTCCCCGGAGGTTGAGCTTTCAGAAGCTAGTTTAACTCTAAGGGAGGAAGCAGCAGAATGTGCCTCTCACATCTAGCCTGTAGGAATTCAGGTTGGCAAGTTCTATGGGGAAGCCCATTGGCGCCTTCGTTGGAAACGGGTTTGGAAATTTCAGTTTCAAAATCTCTGTGAAAAAGCGTCAGAGAAGCTTCTCCGTTTAGAATCCGGCATATCTCACTGAACCGAAGAAGTGGTAGTTAGAAGGGAGTTAGAGCTGCAAGCAGTTTGGTTTGGGAATTTAGACGCGAAATGAAACTGCAAATGCCTTCCAACAGGCTTGGAAAAGTGTGTTCTATATCTCTGCCAAACAAACTCCCCGGAGGTTGAGCTTTCAGAAGAAAGCTTAACTCTTAGGGAGGAAGCAGCAGAATATGCCTCTCACATCTAGCCTGTAGGAATTCAGGTTGGCAAGTTCTATGGGGAAGCACATTGCTGCCTATGGTGGAAACGGCATGGGAGATTTCAGTTTCAAAATCTCTGTGAAAAAGAGTCAGAGAAGCTTCTCCGTTTAGAATCCAGCATATCTCACTGAACCGAAGAAGTGGTAGTTAGAAGGGAGTTAGAGCTGCAAGCAGTTTGGTTTGGGAAATTAGACGCGAAATGAAACTGCAAATGCCTTCCAACAGGCTTGGAAAAGTGTGTTCTATATCTCTGCCAAACAAACTCCCCGGAGGTTGAGCTTTCAGAAGCAAGTTTAACTCTAAGGGAGGAAGCAGCAGAATGTGCCTCTCACATCTAGCCTGTAGGAATTCAGGTTGGCAAGTTCTATGGGGAAGCCCATTGCTGCCTATGGTGGAAACGGCATGGGAGATTTCAGTTTCGAAATCTCTGTGAAAAAGCGTCAGAGAAGCTTCTCCGTTTAGAATCCAGCATATCTCACTGAACCGAAGAAGTGGTAGTTAGAAGGGAGTTAGAGCTGCAAGCAGTTTGGTTTGGGAAATTAGACGCGAAATGAAACTGCAAATGCCTTCCAACAGGCTTGGAAAAGTGTGTTCTATATCTCTGCCAAACAAACTCCCCGGAGGTTGAGCTTTCAGAAGCTAGTTTAACTCTAAGGGAGGAAGCAGCAGAATGTGCCTCTCACATCTAGCCTTTAGGAATTCAGGTTGGCAAGTTCTATGGGGAAGCCCATTGGCGCCTTCGTTGGAAACGGGTTTGGAAATTTCAGTTTCAAAATCTCTGTGAAAAAGCGTCAGAGAAGCTTCTCCGTTTAGAATCCAGCATATCTCACTGAACCGAAGAAGTGGTAGTTAGAAGGGAGTTAGAGCTGCAAGCAGTTTGGTTTGGGAAATTAGACGCGAAATGAAACTGCAAATGCCTTCCAACAGGATTGGAAAAGTGTGTTCTATATCTCTGCCAAACAAACTCCCCGGAGGTTGAGCTTTCAGAAGCAAGTTTAACTCTAAGGGAGGAAGCAGCAGAATGTGCCTCTCACATCTAGCCTGTAGGAATTCAGGTTGGCAAGTTCTATGGGGAAGCCCATTGCTGCCTATGGTGGAAACGGCATGGGAGATTTCAGTTTCAAAATCTCTGTGAAAAAGCGTCAGAGAAGCTTCTCCGTTTAGAATCCAGCATATCTCACTGAACCGAAGAAGTGGTAGTTAGAAGGGAGTTAGAGCTGCAAGCAGTTTGGTTTGGGAAATTAGATGCGAAATGACACTGCAAAGGCCTTCCAACAGGCTTGGAAAAGTGTGTTCTATATCTCTGCCAAACAGACTCCCCGGAGGTTGAGCTTTCAGAAGCAAGCTTAACTCTTAGGGAGGAAGCAGCAGAATGTGCCTCTCACATCTAGACTGTAGGAATTCAGGTTGGCAAGTTCTATGGGGAAGCCCATTGCTGCCTATGGTGGAAACGGCATGGGAGATTTCAGTTTCAAAATCTCTGTGAAAAAGCGTCAGAGAAGCTTCTCCGTTTAGAATCCAGCATATCTCACTGAACCGAAGAAGTGGTAGTTAGAAGGCAGTTAGAGCTGCAAGCAGTTTGGTTTGGGAAATTAGACGCGAAATGAAACTGCAAATGCCTTCCAACAGGCTTGGAAAAGTGTGTTCTATATCTCTGCCAAACAAACTCCCCGGAGGTTGAGCTTTCAGAAGCAAGTTTAACTCTAAGGGAGGAAGCAGCAGAATGTGCCTCTCACATCTACCCTGTAGGATTTCAGGTTGGCAAGTTCTATGGGGAAGCCCATTGCTGCCTATGGTGGAAACGGCATGGGAGATTTCAGTTTCAAAATCTCTGTGAAAAAGCGTCAGAAAAGCTTCTCCGTTTAGAATCCAGCATATCTCACTGAACCGAAGAAGTGGTAGTTAGAAGGGAGTTAGAGCTGCAAGCAGTTTGGTTTGGGAAATTAGACGCGAAATGAAACTGCAAATGCCTTCCAACAGGCTTGGAAAAGTGTGTTCTATATCTCTGCCAAACAAACTCCCCGGAGGTTGAGCTTTCAGAAGCTAGTTTAACTCTAAGGGAGGAAGCAGCAGAATGTGCCTCTCACATCTAGCCTGTAGGAATTCAGGTTGGCAAGTTCTATGGGGAAGCCCATTGGCGCCTTCGTTGGAAACGGGTTTGGAAATTTCAGTTTCAAAATCTCTGTGAAAAAGCGTCAGAGAAGCTTCTCCGTTTAGAATCCGGCATATCTCACTGAACCGAAGAAGTGGTAGTTAGAAGGGAGTTAGAGCTGCAAGCAGTTTGGTTTGGGAATTTAGACGCGAAATGAAACTGCAAATGCCTTCCAACAGGCTTGGAAAAGTGTGTTCTATATCTCTGCCAAACAAACTCCCCGGAGGTTGAGCTTTCAGAAGAAAGCTTAACTCTTAGGGAGGAAGCAGCAGAATATGCCTCTCACATCTAGCCTGTAGGAATTCAGGTTGGCAAGTTCTATGGGGAAGCACATTGCTGCCTATGGTGGAAACGGCATGGGAGATTTCAGTTTCAAAATCTCTGTGAAAAAGAGTCAGAGAAGCTTCTCCGTTTAGAATCCAGCATATCTCACTGAACCGAAGAAGTGGTAGTTAGAAGGGAGTTAGAGCTGCAAGCAGTTTGGTTTGGGAAATTAGACGCGAAATGAAACTGCAAATGCCTTCCAACAGGCTTGGAAAAGTGTGTTCTATATCTCTGCCAAACAAACTCCCCGGAGGTTGAGCTTTCAGAAGCAAGTTTAACTCTAAGGGAGGAAGCAGCAGAATGTGCCTCTCACATCTAGCCTGTAGGAATTCAGGTTGGCAAGTTCTATGGGGAAGCCCATTGCTGCCTATGGTGGAAACGGCATGGGAGATTTCAGTTTCGAAATCTCTGTGAAAAAGCGTCAGAGAAGCTTCTCCGTTTAGAATCCAGCATATCTCACTGAACCGAAGAAGTGGTAGTTAGAAGGGAGTTAGAGCTGCAAGCAGTTTGGTTTGGGAAATTAGACGCGAAATGAAACTGCAAATGCCTTCCAACAGGCTTGGAAAAGTGTGTTCTATATCTCTGCCAAACAAACTCCCCGGAGGTTGAGCTTTCAGAAGCTAGTTTAACTCTAAGGGAGGAAGCAGCAGAATGTGCCTCTCACATCTAGCCTTTAGGAATTCAGGTTGGCAAGTTCTATGGGGAAGCCCATTGGCGCCTTCGTTGGAAACGGGTTTGGAAATTTCAGTTTCAAAATCTCTGTGAAAAAGCGTCAGAGAAGCTTCTCCGTTTAGAATCCAGCATATCTCACTGAACCGAAGAAGTGGTAGTTAGAAGGGAGTTAGAGCTGCAAGCAGTTTGGTTTGGGAAATTAGACGCGAAATGAAACTGCAAATGCCTTCCAACAGGATTGGAAAAGTGTGTTCTATATCTCTGCCAAACAAACTCCCCGGAGGTTGAGCTTTCAGAAGCAAGTTTAACTCTAAGGGAGGAAGCAGCAGAATGTGCCTCTCACATCTAGCCTGTAGGAATTCAGGTTGGCAAGTTCTATGGGGAAGCCCATTGCTGCCTATGGTGGAAACGGCATGGGAGATTTCAGTTTCAAAATCTCTGTGAAAAAGCGTCAGAGAAGCTTCTCCGTTTAGAATCCAGCATATCTCACTGAACCGAAGAAGTGGTAGTTAGAAGGGAGTTAGAGCTGCAAGCAGTTTGGTTTGGGAAATTAGATGCGAAATGACACTGCAAAGGCCTTCCAACAGGCTTGGAAAAGTGTGTTCTATATCTCTGCCAAACAGACTCCCCGGAGGTTGAGCTTTCAGAAGCAAGCTTAACTCTTAGGGAGGAAGCAGCAGAATGTGCCTCTCACATCTAGACTGTAGGAATTCAGGTTGGCAAGTTCTATGGGGAAGCCCATTGCTGCCTATGGTGGAAACGGCATGGGAGATTTCAGTTTCAAAATCTCTGTGAAAAAGCGTCAGAGAAGCTTCTCCGTTTAGAATCCAGCATATCTCACTGAACCGAAGAAGTGGTAGTTAGAAGGCAGTTAGAGCTGCAAGCAGTTTGGTTTGGGAAATTAGACGCGAAATGAAACTGCAAATGCCTTCCAACAGGCTTGGAAAAGTGTGTTCTATATCTCTGCCAAACAAACTCCCCGGAGGTTGAGCTTTCAGAAGCAAGTTTAACTCTAAGGGAGGAAGCAGCAGAATGTGCCTCTCACATCTACCCTGTAGGATTTCAGGTTGGCAAGTTCTATGGGGAAGCCCATTGCTGCCTATGGTGGAAACGGCATGGGAGATTTCAGTTTCAAAATCTCTGTGAAAAAGCGTCAGAAAAGCTTCTCCGTTTAGAATCCAGCATATCTCACTGAACCGAAGAAGTGGTAGTTAGAAGGGAGTTAGAGCTGCAAGCAGTTTGGTTTGGGAAATTAGACGCGAAATGACACTGCAAAGGCCTTCCAACAGGCTTGGAAAAGTGTGTTCTATATCTCTGCCAAACAGAGTCCCCGGAGGTTGAGCTTTCAGAAGCAAGCTTAACTGTTAGGGAGGAAGCAGCAGAATGTGCCTCTCACATCTAGCCTGTAGGAATTCAGGTTGGCAAGTTCTATGGGGAAGCCCATTGCTGCCTATGGTGGAAACGGCATGGGAGATTTCAGTTTCAAAATCTCTGTGAAAAAGCGTCAGAGAAGCTTCTCCGTTTAGAATCCAGCATATCTCACTGAACCGAAGAAGTGGTAGTTAGAAGGGAGTTAGAGCTGCAAGCAGTTTGGTTTGGGAAATTAGACGCGAAATGAAACTGCAAATGCCTTCCAACAGGCTTGGAAAAGTGTGTTCTATATCTCTGCCAAACAAACTCCCCGGAGGTTGAGCTTTCAGAAGCTAGTTTAACTCTAAGGGAGGAAGCAGCAGAATGTGCCTCTCACATCTAGCCTGTAGGATTTCAGGTTGGCAAGTTCTATGGGGAAGCCCATTGCTGCCTATGGTGGAAACGGCATGGGAAATTTCAGTTTCAAAATCTCTGTGAAAAAGCGTCAGAGAAGCTTCTCCGTTTAGAATCCAGCATAGCTCACTGAACCGAAGAAGTGGTAGTTAGAAGGGAGTTAGAGCTGCAAGCAGTTTGGTTTGGGAAATTAGACGCGAAATGAAACTGCAAATGCCTTCCAACAGGCTTGGAAAAGTGTGTTCTATATCTCTGCCAAACAAACTACCCGGAGGTTGAGCTTTCAGAAGCAAGTTTAACTCTAAGGGAGGAAGCAGCAGAATGTGCCTCTCACATCTAGCCTGTAGGAATTCAGGTTGGCAAGTTCTATGGGGAAGCCCATTGGCGCCTTCGTTGGAAACGGGTTTGGAAATTTCAGTTTCAAAATCTCTGTGAAAAAGCGTCAGAGAAGCTTCTCCGTTTAGAATCCAGCATATCTCACTGAACCGAAGAAGTGGTAGTTAGAAGGCAGTTAGAGCTGCAAGCAGTTTGGTTTGGGAAATTAGACGCGAAATGAAACTGCAAATGCCTTCCAACAGGCTTGGAAAAGTGTGTTCTATATCTCTGCCAAACAAACTCCCCGGAGGTTGAGCTTTCAGAAGCAAGTTTAACTCTAAGGGAGGAAGCAGCAGAATGTGCCTCTCACATCTACCCTGTAGGATTTCAGGTTGGCAAGTTCTATGGGGAAGCCCATTGCTGCCTATGGTGGAAACGGCATGGGAGATTTCAGTTTCAAAATCTCTGTGAAAAAGCGTCAGAAAAGCTTCTCCGTTTAGAATCCAGCATATCTCACTGAACCGAAGAAGTGGTAGTTAGAAGGGAGTTAGAGCTGCAAGCAATTTGGTTTGGGAAATTAGACGCGAAATGACACTGCAAATGCCTTCCAACAGGCTTGGAAAAGTGTGTTCTATATCTCTGCCAAACAAACTCCCCGGAGGTTGAGCTTTCAGAAGCTAGTTTAACTCTAAGGGAGGAAGCAGCAGAATGTGCCTCTCACATCTAGCCTGTAGGAATTCAGGTTGGCAAGTTCTATGGGGAAGCCCATTGGCGCCTTCGTTGGAAACGGGTTTGGAAATTTCAGTTTCAAAATCTCTGTGAAAAAGCGTCAGAGAAGCTTCTCCGTTTAGAATCCAGCATATCTCACTGAACCGAAGAAGTGGTAGTTAGAAGGGAGTTAGAGCTGCAAGCAGTTTGGTTTGGGAAATTAGACGCGAAATGACACTGCAAATGCCTTCCAACAGGCTTGGAAAAGTGTGTTCTATATCTCTGCCAAACAAACTCCCCGGAGGTTGAGCTTTCAGAAGCTAGTTTAACTCTAAGGGAGGAAGCAGCAGAATGTGCCTCTCACATCTAGCCTGTAGGAATTCAGGTTGGCAAGTTCTATGGGGAAGCCCATTGGCGCCTTCGTTGGAAACGGGTTTGGAAATTTCAGTTTCAAAATCTCTGTGAAAAAGCGTCAGAGAAGCTTCTCCGTTTAGAATCCAGCATATCTCACTGAACCGAAGAAGTGGTAGTTAGAAGGGAGTTAGAGCTGCAAGCAGTTTGGTTTGGGAAATTAGACGCGAAATGACACTGCAAAGGCCTTCCAACAGGCTTGGAAAAGTGTGTTCTATATCTCTGCCAAACAGAGTCCCCGGAGGTTGAGCTTTCAGAAGCAAGCTTAACTGTTAGGGAGGAAGCAGCAGAATGTGCCTCTCACATCTAGCCTGTAGGAATTCAGGTTGGCAAGTTCTATGGGGAAGCCCATTGCTGCCTATGGTGGAAACGGCATGGGAGATTTCAGTTTCAAAATCTCTGTGAAAAAGCGTCAGAGAAGCTTCTCCGTTTAGAATCCAGCATATCTCACTGAACCGAAGAAGTGGTAGTTAGAAGGGAGTTAGAGCTGCAAGCAGTTTGGTTTGGGAAATTAGACGCGAAATGAACCTGCAAATGCCTTCCAACAGGCTTGGAAAAGTGTGTTCTATATCTCTGCCAAACAAACTCCCCGGAGGTTGAGCTTTCAGAAGCTAGTTTAACTCTAAGGGAGGAAGCAGCAGAATGTGCCTCTCACATCTAGCCTGTAGGATTTCAGGTTGGCAAGTTCTATGGGGAAGCCCATTGCTGCCTATGGTGGAAACGGCATGGGAAATTTCAGTTTCAAAATCTCTGTGAAAAAGCGTCAGAGAAGCTTCTCCGTTTAGAATCCAGCATAGCTCACTGAACCGAAGAAGTGGTAGTTAGAAGGGAGTTAGAGCTGCAAGCAGTTTGGTTTCGGAAATTAGACGCGAAATGAAACTGCAAATGCCTTCCAACAGGCTTGGAAAAGTGTGTTCTATATCTCTGCCAAACAAACTACCCGGAGGTTGAGCTTTCAGAAGCAAGTTTAACTCTAAGGGAGGAAGCAGCAGAATGTGCCTCTCACATCTAGCCTGTAGGAATTCAGGTTGGCAAGTTCTATGGGGAAGCCCATTGGCGCCTTCGTTGGAAACGGGTTTGGAAATTTCAGTTTCAAAATCTCTGTGAAAAAGCGTCAGAGAAGCTTCTCCGTTTAGAATCCAGCATATCTCACTGAACCGAAGAAGTGGTAGTTAGAAGGCAGTTAGAGCTGCAAGCAGTTTGGTTTGGGAAATTAGACGCGAAATGAAACTGCAAATGCCTTCCAACAGGCTTGGAAAAGTGTGTTCTATATCTCTGCCAAACAAACTCCCCGGAGGTTGAGCTTTCAGAAGCAAGTTTAACTCTAAGGGAGGAAGCAGCAGAATGTGCCTCTCACATCTACCCTGTAGGATTTCAGGTTGGCAAGTTCTATGGGGAAGCCCATTGCTGCCTATGGTGGAAACGGCATGGGAGATTTCAGTTTCAAAATCTCTGTGAAAAAGCGTCAGAAAAGCTTCTCCGTTTAGAATCCAGCATATCTCACTGAACCGAAGAAGTGGTAGTTAGAAGGGAGTTAGAGCTGCAAGCAATTTGGTTTGGGAAATTAGACGCGAAATGACACTGCAAATGCCTTCCAACAGGCTTGGAAAAGTGTGTTCTATATCTCTGCCAAACAAACTCCCCGGAGGTTGAGCTTTCAGAAGCTAGTTTAACTCTAAGGGAGGAAGCAGCAGAATGTGCCTCTCACATCTAGCCTGTAGGAATTCAGGTTGGCAAGTTCTATGGGGAAGCCCATTGGCGCCTTCGTTGGAAACGGGTTTGGAAATTTCAGTTTCAAAATCTCTGTGAAAAAGCGTCAGAGAAGCTTCTCCGTTTAGAATCCAGCATATCTCACTGAACCGAAGAAGTGGTAGTTAGAAGGGAGTTAGAGCTGCAAGCAGTTTGGTTTGGGAAATTAGACGCGAAATGACACTGCAAAGGCCTTCCAACAGGCTTGGAAAAGTGTGTTCTATATCTCTGCCAAACAGAGTCCCCGGAGGTTGAGCTTTCAGAAGCAAGCTTACCTGTTAGGGAGGAAGCAGCAGAATGTGCCTCTCACATCTAGCCTGTAGGAATTCAGGTTGGCAAGTTCTATGGGGAAGCCCATTGCTGCCTATGGTGGAAACGGCATGGGAGATTTCAGTTTCAAAATCTCTGTGAAAAAGCGTCAGAGAAGCTTCTCTGTTTAGAATCCAGCATATCTCACTGAACCGAAGAAGTGGTAGTTAGAAGGGAGTTAGAGCTGCAAGCAGTTTGGTTTGGGAAATTAGACGAGAAATGAAACTGCAAATGCCTTCCAACAGGCTTGGAAAAGTGTGTTCTATATCTCTGCCAAACAAACTCCCCGGAGGTTGAGCTTTCAGAAGCAAGCTGAACTCTTAGGGAGGAAGCAGCAGAATGTGCCTCTCACATCTAGCCTGTAGGAATTCAGGTTGGCAAGTTCTATGGGGAAGCCCATTGCTGCCTATGGTGGAAACGGCATGGGAGATTTCAGTTTCAAAATCTCTGTGAAAAAGCGTCAGAGAAGCTTCTCCGTTTAGAATCCAGCATATCTCACTGAACCGAAGAAGTGGTAGTTAGAAGGGAGTTAGAGCTGCAAGCAGTTTGGTTTGGGAAATTAGATGCGAAATGACACTGCAAAGGCCTTCCAACAGGCTTGGAAAAGTGTGTTCTATATCTGTGCCAAACAGAGTCCCCGGAGGTTGAGCTTTCAGAAGCAAGCTTAACTGTTAGGGAGGAAGCAGCAGAATGTGCCTCTCACATCTAGCCTGTAGGAATTCAGGTTGGCAAGTTCTATGGGGAAGCCCATTGCTGCCTATGGTGGAAACGGCATGGGAGATTTCAGTTTCAAAATCTCTGTGAAAAAGCGTCAGAGAAGCTTCTCCGTTTAGAATCCAGCATATCTCACTGAACCGAAGAAGTGGTATTTAGAAGGGAGTTAGAGCTGCAAGCAGTTTGGTTTGGGAAATTAGACGCGAAATGAAACTGCAAATGCCTTCCAACAGGCTTGGAAAAGTGTGTTCTATATCTCTGCCAAACAAACTCCCCGGAGGTTGAGCTTTCAGAAGCAAGCTTAACTCTTAGGGAGGAAGCAGCAGAATGTGCCTCTCACATCTAGCCTGTAGGAATTCAGGTTGGCAAGTTCTATGGGGAAGCCCATTGCTGCCTATGGTGGAAACGGCATGGGAGATTTCAGTTTCAAAATCTCTGTGAAAAAGCGTCAGAGAAGCTTCTCCGTTTAGAATCCAGCATATCTCACTGAACCGAAGAAGTGGTAGTTAGAAGGCAGTTAGAGCTGCAAGCAGTTTGGTTTGGGAAATTAGACGCGAAATGAAACTGCAAATGCCTTCCAACAGGCTTGGAAAAGTGTGTTCTATATCTCTGCCAAACAAACTCCCCGGAGGTTGAGCTTTCAGAAGCTAGTTTAACTCTAAGGGAGGAAGCAGCAGAATGTGCCTCTCACATCTAGCCTGTAGGAATTCAGGTTGGCAAGTTCTATGGGGAAGCCCATTGGCGCCTTCGTTGGAAACGGGTTTGGAAATTTCAGTTTCAAAATCTCTGTGAAAAAGCGTCAGAGAAGCTTCTCCGTTTAGAATCCAGCATATCTCACTGAACCGAAGAAGTGGTAGTTAGAAGGGAGTTAGAGCTGCAAGCAGTTTGGTTTGGGAAATTAGACGCGAAATGAAACTGCAAATGCCTTCCAACAGGCTTGGAAATGTGTGTTCTATATCTCTGCCAAACAAACTCCCCGGAGGTTGAGCTTTCAGAAGCAAGTTTAACTCTAAGGGAGGAAGCAGCAGAATGTGCCTCTCACATCTAGCCTGTAGGATTTCAGGTTGGCAAGTTCTATGGGGAAGCCCATTGGCGCCTTCGTTGGAAACGGCATGGGAAATTTCAGTTTCAAAATCTCTGTGAAAAAGCGTCAGAGAAGCTTCTCCGTTTAGAATCCAGCATATCTCACTGAACCGAAGAAGTGGTAGTTAGAAGGGAGTTAGAGCTGCAAGCAGTTTGGTTTGGGAAATTAGACGCGAAATGACACTGCAAAGGCCTTCCAACAGGCTTGGAAAAGTGTGTTCTATATCTCTGCCAAACAAACTACCCGGAGGTTGAGCTTTCAGAAGCAAGTTTAACTCTAAGGGAGGAAGCAGCAGAATGTGCCTCTCACATCTAGCCTGTAGGAATTCAGGTTGGCAAGTTCTATGGGGAAGCCCATTACTGCCTATGGTGGAAACGGCATGGGAGATTTCAGTTTCAAAATCTCTGTGAAAAAGCGTCAGAGAAGCTTCTCCGTTTAGAATCCCGCATATCTCACTGAACCGAAGAAGTGGTAGTTAGAAGGGAGTTAGAGCTGCAAGCAGTTTGGTTTGGGAAATTAGATGCGAAATGACACTGCAAAGGCCTTCCAACAGGCTTGGAAAAGTGTGTTCTATATCTCTGCCAAACAAACTCCCCGAAGGTTGAGCTTTCAGAAGCAAGTTTAACTCTTAGGGAGGAAGCAGCAGAATGTGCCTCTCACATCTAGCCTGTAGGAATTCAGGTTGGCAAGTTCTATGGGGAAGCCCATTGCTGCCTATGGTGGAAACGGCATGGGAGATTTCAGTTTCAAAATCTCTGTGAAAAAGCGTCAGAGAAGCTTCTCCGTTTAGAATCCAGCATATCTCACTGAACCGAAGAAGTGGTAGTTAGAAGGGAGTTAGAGCTGCAAGCAGTTTGGTTTGGGAAATTAGACGCGAAATGAAACTGCAAATGCCTTCCAACAGGCTTGGAAAAGTGTGTTCTATATCTGTGCCAAACAAACTCCCCGGAGGTTGAGCTTTCAGAAGCTAGTTTAACTCTAAGGGAGGAAGCAGCAGAATGTGCCTCTCACATCTAGCCTGTAGGAATTCAGGTTGGCAAGTTCTATGGGGAAGCCCATTGGCGCCTTCGTTGGAAACGGGTTTGGAAATTTCAGTTTCAAAATCTCTGTGAAAAAGCGTCAGAGAAGCTTCTCCGTTTAGAATCCAGCATATCTCACTGAACCGAAGAAGTGGTAGTTAGAAGGGAGTTAGAGCTGCAAGCAGTTTGGTTTGGGAAATTAGACGCGAAATGACACTGCAAAGGCCTTCCAACAGGCTTGGAAAAGTGTGTTCTATATCTCTGCCAAACAGAGTCCCCGGAGGTTGAGCTTTCAGAAGCAAGCTTACCTGTTAGGGAGGAAGCAGCAGAATGTGCCTCTCACATCTAGCCTGTAGGAATTCAGGTTGGCAAGTTCTATGGGGAAGCCCATTGCTGCCTATGGTGGAAACGGCATGGGAGATTTCAGTTTCAAAATCTCTGTGAAAAAGCGTCAGAGAAGCTTCTCTGTTTAGAATCCAGCATATCTCACTGAACCGAAGAAGTGGTAGTTAGAAGGGAGTTAGAGCTGCAAGCAGTTTGGTTTGGGAAATTAGACGAGAAATGAAACTGCAAATGCCTTCCAACAGGCTTGGAAAAGTGTGTTCTATATCTCTGCCAAACAAACTCCCCGGAGGTTGAGCTTTCAGAAGCTAGTTTAACTCTAAGGGAGGAAGCAGCAGAATGTGCCTCTCACATCTAGCCTGTAGGAATTCAGGTTGGCAAGTTCTATGGGGAAGCCCATTGGCGCCTTCGTTGGAAACGGGTTTGGAAATTTCAGTTTCAAAATCTCTGTGAAAAAGCGTCAGAGAAGCTTCTCCGTTTAGAATCCAGCATATCTCACTGAACCGAAGAAGTGGTAGTTAGAAGGGAGTTAGAGCTGCAAGCAGTTTGGTTTGGGAAATTAGACGCGAAATGACACTGCAAAGGCCTTCCAACAGGCTTGGAAAAGTGTGTTCTATATCTCTGCCAAAAAGAGTCCCCGGAGGTTGAGCTTTCAGAAGCAAGCTTAACTGTTAGGGAGGAAGCAGCAGAATGTGCCTCTCACATCTAGCCTGTAGGAATTCAGGTTGGCAAGTTCTATGGGGAAGCCCATTGCTGCCTATGGTGGAAACGGCATGGGAGATTTCAGTTTCAAAATCTCTGTGAAAAAGCGTCAGAGAAGCTTCTCCGTTTAGAATCCAGCATATCTCACTGAACCGAAGAAGTGGTAGTTAGAAGGGAGTTAGAGCTGCAAGCAGTTTGGTTTGGGAAATTAGACGCGAAATGAAACTGCAAATGCCTTCCAACAGGCTTGGAAAAGTGTGTTCTATATCTCTGCCAAACAAACTCCCCGGAGGTTGAGCTTTCAGAAGCTAGTTTAACTCTAAGGGAGGAAGCAGCAGAATGTGCCTCTCACATCTAGCCTGTAGGAATTCAGGTTGGCAAGTTCTATGGGGAAGCCCATTGGCGCCTTCGTTGGAAACGGGTTTGGAAATTTCAGTTTCAAAATCTCTGTGAAAAAGCGTCAGAGAAGCTTCTCCGTTTAGAATCCAGCATATCTCACTGAACCGAAGAAGTGGTAGTTAGAAGGGAGTTAGAGCTGCAAGCAGTTTGGTTTGGGAAATTAGACGCGAAATGACACTGCAAAGGCCTTCCAACAGGCTTGGAAAAGTGTGTTCTATATCTCTGCCAAACAGAGTCCCAGGAGGTTGAGCTTTCAGAAACAAGCTTAACTCTTAGGGAGGAAGCAGCAGAATGGGCCTCTCACATCTAGCCTGTAGGAATTCAGGTTGGCAAGTTCTATGGGGAAGCCCATTGCTGCCTATGGTGGAAACGGCATGGGAGATTTCAGTTTCAAAATCTC
This sequence comes from Cynocephalus volans, assembly GCF_027409185.1. Lineage (NCBI taxonomy): Eukaryota > Metazoa > Chordata > Mammalia > Dermoptera > Cynocephalidae > Cynocephalus > Cynocephalus volans. Next base: position 610,327 of record NW_026902378.1, read on the forward strand.
TGTGAAAAAGCGTCAGAGAAGCTTCTCCGTTTAGAATCCAGCATATCTCACTGAACCGAAGAAGTGGTAGTTAGAAGGGAGTTAGAGCTGCAAGCAGTTTGGTTTGGGAAATTAGACGCGAAATGAAACTGCAAATGCCTTCCAACAGGCTTGGAAAAGTGTGTTCTATATCTCTGCCAAACAAACTCCCCGGAGGTTGAGCTTTCAGAAGCAAGTTTAACTCTAAGGGAGGAAGCAGCAGAATGTGCCTCTCACATCTACCCTGTAGGATTTCAGGTTGGGAAGTTCTATGGGGAAGCCCATTGCTGCCTATGGTGGAAACGGCATGGGAGATTTCAGTTTCAAAATCTCTGTGAAAAAGCGTCAGAGAAGCTTCTCCGTTTAGAATCCAGCATATCTCACTGAACCGAAGAAGTGGTAGTTAGAAGGGAGTTAGAGCTGCAAGCAGTTTGGTTTGGGAAATTAGACGCGAAATGAAACTGAAAATGCCTTCCAACAGGCTTGGAAAAGTGTGTTCTATATCTCTGCCAAACAAACTCCCCGGAGGTTGAGCTTTCAGAAGCTAGTTTAACTCTAAGGGAGGAAGCAGCAGAATGTGCCTCTCACATCTAGCCTGTAGGAATTCAGGTTGGCAAGTTCTATGGGGAAGCCCTTTGGCGCCTTCGTTGGAAACGGGTTTGGAAATTTCAGTTTCAAAATCTCTGTGAAAAAGCGTCAGAGAAGCTTCTCCGTTTAGAATCCAGCATATCTCACTGAACCGAAGAAGTGGTAGTTAGAAGGGAGTTAGAGCTGCAAGCAGTTTGGTTTGGGAAATTAGACGCGAAATGAAACTGCAAATGCCTTCCAACAGGATTGGAAAAGTGTGTTCTATATCTCTGCGAAACAAACTCCCCGGAGGTTGAGCTTTCAGAAGCAAGTTTAACTCTAAGGGAGGAAGCAGCAGAATGTGCCTCTCACATCTAGCCTGTAGGAATTCAGGTTGGCAAGTTCTATGGGGAAGCCCTTTGGCGCCTTCGTTGGAAACGGGTTTGGAAATTTCAGTTTCAAAATCTCTGTGAAAAAGCGTCAGAGAAGCTTCTCCGTTTAGAATCCAGCATATCTCACTGAACCGAAGAAGTGGTAGTTAGAAGGGAGTTAGAGCTGCAAGCAGTTTGGTTTCGGAAATTAGACGCGAAATGAAACTGCAAATGCCTTCCAACAGGATTGGAAAAGTGTGTTCTATATCTCTGCCAAACAAACTCCCCGGAGGTTGAGCTTTCAGAAGCAAGTTTAACTCTAAGGGAGGAAGCAGCAGAATGTGCCTCTCACATCTAGCCTGTAGGAATTCAGGTTGGCAAGTTCTATGGGGAAGCCCATTGCTGCCTGTGGTAGAAACGGCATGGGAGATTTCAGTTTCAAAATCTCTGTGAAAAAGCGTCAGAGAAGCTTCTCCGTTTAGAATCCAGCATATCTCACTGAACCGAAGAAGTGGTAGTTAGAAGGGAGTTAGAGCTGCAAGCAGTTTGGTTTGGGAAATTAGATGCGAAATGACACTGCAAAGGCCTTCCAACAGGCTTGGAAAAGTGTGTTCTATATCTGTGCCAAACAGAGTCCCCGGAGGTTGAGCTTTCAGAAGCAAGCTTAACTGTTAGGGAGGAAGCAGCAGAATGTGCCTCTCACATCTAGCCTGTAGGAATTCAGGTTGGCAAGTTCTATGGGGAAGCCCATTGCTGCCTATGGTGGAAACGGCATGGGAGATTTCAGTTTCAAAATCTCTGTGAAAAAGCGTCAGAGAAGCTTCTCCGTTTAGAATCCAGCATATCTCACTGAACCGAAGAAGTGGTAGTTAGAAGGGAGTTAGAGCTGCAAGCAGTTTGGTTTGGGAAATTAGACGCGAAATGAAACTGCAAATGCCTTCCAACAGGCTTGGAAAAGTGTGTTCTATATCTCTGCCAAACAAACTCCCCGGAGGTTGAGCTTTCAGAAGCTAGTTTAACTCTAAGGGAGGAAGCAGCAGAATGTGCCTCTCACATCTAGCCTGTAGGAATTCAGGTTGGCAAGTTCTATGGGGAAGCCCATTGCTGCCTGTGGTAGAAACGGCATGGGAGATTTCAGTTTCAAAATCTCTGTGAAAAAGCGTCAGAGAAGCTTCTCCGTTTAGAATCCAGCATATCTCACTGAACCGAAGAAGTGGTAGTTAGAAGGGAGTTAGAGCTGCAAGCAGTTTGGTTTGGGAAATTAGATGCGAAATGACACTGCAAAGGCCTTCCAACAGGCTTGGAAAAGTGTGTTCTATATCTGTGCCACACAGAGTCCCCGGAGGTTGAGCTTTCAGAAGCAAGCTTAACTGTTAGGGAGGAAGCAGCAGAATGTGCCTCTCACATCTAGCCTGTAGGAATTCAGGTTGGCAAGTTCTATGGGGAAGCCCATTGCTGCCTATGGTGGAAACGGCATGGGAGATTTCAGTTTCAAAATCTCTGTGAAAAAGCGTCAGGGAAGCTTCTCCGTTTAGAATCCAGCATATCTCACTGAACCGAAGAAGTGGTAGTTAGAAGGGAGTTAGAGCTGCAAGCAGTTTGGTTTGGGAAATTAGACGCGAAATGAAACTGCAAATGTCTTCCAACAGGCTTGGAAAAGTGTGTTCTATATCTCTGCCAAACAAACTCCCCGGAGGTTGAGCTTTCAGAAGCTAGTTTATCTCTAAGGGAGGAATCAGCAGAATGTGCCTCTCACATCTAGCCTGTAGGAATTCAGGTTGGCAAGTTCTATGGGGAAGCCCATTGGCGCCTTCGTTGGAAACGGGTTTGGAAATTTCAGTTTCAAAATCTCTGTGAAAAAGCGTCAGAGAAGCTTCTCCGTTTAGAATCCAGCATATCTCACTGAACCGAAGAAGTGGTAGTTAGAAGGGAGTTAGAGCTGCAAGCAGTTTGGTTTGGGAAATTAGACGCGAAATGAAACTGCAAATGCCTTCCAACAGGCTTGGAGAAGTGTGTTCTATATCTCTGCCAAGCAGACTCCCTGGAGGTTGAGCTTTCAGAAGCTAGTTTAACTCTAAGGGAGGAAGCAGCAGAATGTGCCTCTCACATCTAGCCTGTAGGATTTCAGGTTGGCAAGTTCTATGGGGAAGCCCATTGCTGCCTATGGTGGAAACGGCATGGGAAATTTCAGTTTCAAAATCTCTGTGAAAAAGCGTCAGAGAAGCTTCTCCGTTTAGAATCCAGCATATCTCACTGAACCGAAGAAGTGGTAGTTAGAAGGGAGTTAGAGCTGCAAGCAGTTTGGTTTGGGAAATTAGACGCGAAATGACACTGCAAAGGCCTTCCAACAGGCTTGGAAAAGTGTGTTCTATATCTCTGCCAAACAAACTACCCGGAGGTTGAGCTTTCAGAAGCAAGTTTAACTCTAAGGGAGGAAGCAGCAGAATGTGCCTCTCACATCTAGCCTGTAGGAATTCAGGTTGGCAAGTTCTATGGGGAAGCCCATTGGCGCCTTCGTTGGAAACGGGTTTGGAAATTTCAGTTTCAAAATCTCTGTGAAAAAGCGTCAGAGAAGCTTCTCCGTTTAGAATCCAGCATATCTCACTGAACCGAAGAAGTGGTAGTTAGAAGGCAGTTAGAGCTGCAAGCAGTTTGGTTTGGGAAATTAGACGCGAAATGAAACTGCAAATGCCTTCCAACAGGCTTGGAAAAGTGTGTTCTATATCTCTGCCAAACAAACTCCCCGGAGGTTGAGCTTTCAGAAGCAAGTTTAACTCTAAGGGAGGAAGCAGCAGAATGTGCCTCTCACATCTACCCTGTAGGATTTCAGGTTGGCAAGTTCTATGGGGAAGCCCATTGCTGCCTATGGTGGAAACGGCATGGGAGATTTCAGTTTCAAAATCTCTGTGAAAAAGCGTCAGAAAAGCTTCTCCGTTTAGAATCCAGCATATCTCACTGAACCGAAGAAGTGGTAGTTAGAAGGGAGTTAGAGCTGCAAGCAGTTTGGTTTGGGAAATTAGACGCGAAATGAAACTGCAAATGCCTTCCAACAGGCTTGGAAAAGTGTGTTCTATATCTCTGCCAAACAAACTCCCCGGAGGTTGAGCTTTCAGAAGCTAGTTTAACTCTAAGGGAGGAAGCAGCAGAATGTGCCTCTCACATCTAGCCTGTAGGAATTCAGGTTGGCAAGTTCTATGGGGAAGCCCATTGGCGCCTTCGTTGGAAACGGGTTTGGAAATTTCAGTTTCAAAATCTCTGTGAAAAAGCGTCAGAGAAGCTTCTCCGTTTAGAATCCAGCATATCTCACTGAACCGAAGAAGTGGTAGTTAGAAGGGAGTTAGAGCTGCAAGCAGTTTGGTTTGGGAAATTAGACGCGAAATGACACTGCAAAGGCCTTCCAACAGGCTTGGAAAAGTGTGTTCTATATCTCTGCCAAACAGAGTCCCCGGAGGTTGAGCTTTCAGAAGCAAGCTTACCTGTTAGGGAGGAAGCAGCAGAATGTGCCTCTCACATCTAGCCTGTAGGAATTCAGGTTGGCAAGTTCTATGGGAAGCCCATTGCTGCCTATGGTGGAAACGGCATGGGAGATTTCAGTTTCAAAATCTCTGTGAAAAAGCGTCAGAGAAGCTTCTCTGTTTAGAATCCAGCATATCTCACTGAACCGAAGAAGTGGTAGTTAGAAGGGAGTTAGAGCTGCAAGCAGTTTGGTTTGGGAAATTAGACGAGAAATGAAACTGCAAATGCCTTCCAACAGGCTTGGAAAAGTGTGTTCTATATCTCTGCCAAACAAACTCCCCGGAGGTTGAGCTTTCAGAAGCTAGTTTAACTCTAAGGGAGGAAGCAGCAGAATGTGCCTCTCACATCTAGCCTGTAGGAATTCAGGTTGGCAAGTTCTATGGGGAAGCCCATTGCTGCCTATGGTGGAAACGGCATGGGAGATTTCAGTTTCAAAATCTCTGTGAAAAAGCGTCAGAGAAGCTTCTCCGTTTAGAATCCAGCATATCTCACTGAACCGAAGAAGTGGTAGTTAGAAGGGAGTTAGAGCTGCAAGCAGTTTGGTTTGGGAAATTAGACGCGAAATGAAACTGCAAATGCCTTCCAACAGGCTTGGAAAAGTGTGTTCTATATCTCTGCCAAACAAACTCCCCGGAGGTTGAGCTTTCAGAAGCAAGTTTAACTCTAAGGGAGGAAGCAGCAGAATGTGCCTCTCACATCTACCCTGTAGGATTTCAGGTTGGGAAGTTCTATGGGGAAGCCCATTGCTGCCTATGGTGGAAACGGCATGGGAGATTTCAGTTTCAAAATCTCTGTGAAAAAGCGTCAGAGAAGCTTCTCCGTTTAGAATCCAGCATATCTCACTGAACCGAAGAAGTGGTAGTTAGAAGGGAGTTAGAGCTGCAAGCAGTTTGGTTTGGGAAATTAGACGCGAAATGAAACTGCAAATGCCTTCCAACAGGCTTGGAAAAGTGTGTTCTATATCTCTGCCAAACAAACTCCCCGGAGGTTGAGCTTTCAGAAGCTAGTTTAACTCTAAGGGAGGAAGCAGCAGAATGTGCCTCTCACATCTAGCCTGTAGGAATTCAGGTTGGCAAGTTCTATGGGGAAGCCCTTTGGCGCCTTCGTTGGAAACGGGTTTGGAAATTTCAGTTTCAAAATCTCTGTGAAAAAGCGTCAGAGAAGCTTCTCCGTTTAGAATCCAGCATATCTCACTGAACCGAAGAAGTGGTAGTTAGAAGGGAGTTAGAGCTGCAAGCAGTTTGGTTTGGGAAATTAGACGCGAAATGAAACTGCAAATGCCTTCCAACAGGATTGGAAAAGTGTGTTCTATATCTCTGCCAAACAAACTCCCCGGAGGTTGAGCTTTCAGAAGCAAGTTTAACTCTAAGGGAGGAAGCAGCAGAATGTGCCTCTCACATCTAGCCTGTAGGAATTCAGGTTGGCAAGTTCTATGGGGAAGCCCTTTGGCGCCTTCGTTGGAAACGGGTTTGGAAATTTCAGTTTCAAAATCTCTGTGAAAAAGCGTCAGAGAAGCTTCTCCGTTTAGAATCCAGCATATCTCACTGAACCGAAGAAGTGGTAGTTAGAAGGGAGTTAGAGCTGCAAGCAGTTTGGTTTCGGAAATTAGACGCGAAATGAAACTGCAAATGCCTTCCAACAGGATTGGAAAAGTGTGTTCTATATCTCTGCCAAACAAACTCCCCGGAGGTTGAGCTTTCAGAAGCAAGTTTAACTCTAAGGGAGGAAGCAGCAGAATGTGCCTCTCACATCTAGCCTGTAGGAATTCAGGTTGGCAAGTTCTATGGGGAAGCCCATTGCTGCCTGTGGTAGAAACGGCATGGGAGATTTCAGTTTCAAAATCTCTGTGAAAAAGCGTCAGAGAAGCTTCTCCGTTTAGAATCCAGCATATCTCACTGAACCGAAGAAGTGGTAGTTAGAAGGGAGTTAGAGCTGCAAGCAGTTTGGTTTGGGAAATTAGATGCGAAATGACACTGCAAAGGCCTTCCAACAGGCTTGGAAAAGTGTGTTCTATATCTGTGCCAAACAGAGTCCCCGGAGGTTGAGCTTTCAGAAGCAAGCTTAACTGTTAGGGAGGAAGCAGCAGAATGTGCCTCTCACATCTAGCCTGTAGGAATTCAGGTTGGCAAGTTCTATGGGGAAGCCCATTGCTGACTATGGTGGAAACGGCATGGGAGATTTCAGTTTCAAAATCTCTGTGAAAAAGCGTCAGAGAAGCTTCTCCGTTTAGAATCCAGCATATCTCACTGAACCGAAGAAGTGGTAGTTAGAAGGGAGTTAGAGCTGCAAGCAGTTTGGTTTGGGAAATTAGACGCGAAATGAAACTGCAAATGCCTTCCAACAGGCTTGGAAAAGTGTGTTCTATATCTCTGCCAAACAAACTCCCCGGAGGTTGAGCTTTCAGAAGCTAGTTTAACTCTAAGGGAGGAAGCAGCAGAATGTGCCTCTCACATCTAGCCTGTAGGAATTCAGGTTGGCAAGTTCTATGGGGAAGCCCATTGCTGCCTGTGGTAGAAACGGCATGGGAGATTTCAGTTTCAAAATCTCTGTGAAAAAGCGTCAGAGAAGCTTCTCCGTTTAGAATCCAGCATATCTCACTGAACCGAAGAAGTGGTAGTTAGAAGGGAGTTAGAGCTGCAAGCAGTTTGGTTTGGGAAATTAGATGCGAAATGACACTGCAAAGGCCTTCCAACAGGCTTGGAAAAGTGTGTTCTATATCTGTGCCACACAGAGTCCCCGGAGGTTGAGCTTTCAGAAGCAAGCTTAACTGTTAGGGAGGAAGCAGCAGAATGTGCCTCTCACATCTAGCCTGTAGGAATTCAGGTTGGCAAGTTCTATGGGGAAGCCCATTGCTGCCTATGGTGGAAACGGCATGGGAGATTTCAGTTTCAAAATCTCTGTGAAAAAGCGTCAGGGAAGCTTCTCCGTTTAGAATCCAGCATATCTCACTGAACCGAAGAAGTGGTAGTTAGAAGGGAGTTAGAGCTGCAAGCAGTTTGGTTTGGAAAATTAGACGCGAAATGAAACTGCAAATGTCTTCCAACAGGCTTGGAAAAGTGTGTTCTATATCTCTGCCAAACAAACTCCCCGGAGGTTGAGCTTTCAGAAGCTAGTTTATCTCTAAGGGAGGAATCAGCAGAATGTGCCTCTCACATCTAGCCTGTAGGAATTCAGGTTGGCAAGTTCTATGGGGAAGCCCATTGGCGCCTTCGTTGGAAACGGTTTGGAAATTTCAGTTTCAAAATCTCTGTGAAAAAGCGTCAGAGAAGCTTCTCCGTTTAGAATCCAGCATATCTCACTGAACCGAAGAAGTGGTAGTTAGAAGGGAGTTAGAGCTGCAAGCAGTTTGGTTTGGGAAATTAGACGCGAAATGAAACTGCAAATGCCTTCCAACAGGCTTGGAGAAGTGTGTTCTATATCTCTGCCAAGCAGACTCCCTGGCGGTTGAGCTTTCAGAAGCTAGTTTAACTCTAAGGGAGGAAGCAGCAGAATGTGCCTCTCACATCTAGCCTGTAGGAATTCAGGTTGGCAAGTTCTATGGGGAAGCCCATTGCTGGCTATGGTGGAAACAGCATGGGAGATTTCAGTTTCAAAATCTCTGTGAAAAAGCGTCAGAGAAGCTTCTCCGTTTAGAATCCAGCATATCTCACTGAACCGAAGAAGTGGTAGTTAGAAGGCAGTTAGAGCTGCAAGCAGTTTGGTTTGGGAAATTAGACGCGAAATGAAACTGCAAATGCCTTCCAACAGGCTTGGAAAAGTGTGTTCTATATCTCTGCCAAACAAACTCCCCGGAGGTTGAGCTTTCAGAAGCAAGTTTAACTCTAAGGGAGGAAGCAGCAGAATGTGCCTCTCACATCTAGCCTGTAGGAATTCAGGTTGGCAAGTTCTATGGGGAAGCCCATTGCTGCCTATGGTGGAAACGGCATGGGAGATTTCAGTTTCAAAATCTCTGTGAAAAAGCGTCAGAGAAGCTTCTCCGTTTAGAATCCAGCATATCTCACTGAACCGAAGAAGTGGTAGTTAGAAGGGAGTTAGAGCTGCAAGCAGTTTGGTTTGGGAAATTAGATGCGAAATGACACTGCAAAGGCCTTCCAACAGGCTTGGAAAAGTGTGTTCTATATCTCTGCCAAACAGACTCCCCGGAGGTTGAGCTTTCAGAAGCAAGCTTAACTCTTAGGGAGGAAGCAGCAGAATGTGCCTCTCACATCTAGCCTGTAGGAATTCAGGTTGGCAAGTTCTATGGGGAAGCCCATTGGCGCCTTCGTTGGAAACGGGTTTGGAAATTTCAGTTTCAAAATCTCTGTGAAAAAGCGTCAGAGAAGCTTCTCCGTTTAGAATCCAGCATATCTCACTGAACCGAAGAAGTGGTAGTTAGAAGGGAGTTAGAGCTGCAAGCAGTTTGGTTTGGGAAATTAGACGCGAAATGAAACTGCAAATGCGTTCCAACAGGCTTGGAAAAGTGTGTTCTATATCTCTGCCAAACAAACTCCCCGGAGGTTGAGCTTTCAGAAACAACTTTAACTCTAAGGGAGGAAGCAGCAGAATGTGCCTCTCACATCTAGCCTGTAGGAATTCAGGTTGGCAAGTTCTATGGGGAAGCACATTGCTGCCTACGGTGGAAACGGCATGGGAGATTTCAGTTTCAAAATCTCTGTGAAAAAGCGTCAGAGAAGCTTCTCCGTTTAGAATCCAGCATATCTCACTGAACCGAAGAAGTGGTAGTTAGAAGGCAGTTAGAGCTGCAAGCAGTTTGGTTTGGGAAATTAGACGCGAAATGAAACTGCAAATGCCTTCCAACAGGCTTGGAAAAGTGTGTTCTATATCTCTGCCAAACAAACTCCCCGGAGGTTGAGCTTTCAGAAGCAAGTTTAACTCTAAGGGAGGAAGTGGCAGAATGTGCCTCTCACATCTAGCCTTTGGGAATTCAGGTTGGCAAGTTCTATGGGGAAGCCCATTGCTGCCTATGGTGGAAACGGCATGGGAGATTTCAGTTTCAAAATCTCTGTGAAAAAGCGTCAGAGAAGCTTCTCCGTTTAGAATCCAGCATATCTCACTGAACCGAAGAAGTGGTAGTTAGAAGGGAGTTAGAGCTGCAAGCAGTTTGGTTTGGGAAATTAGATGCGAAATGACACTGCAAAGGCCTTCCAACAGGCTTGGAAAAGTGTGTTCTATATCTGTGCCAAACAGAGTCCCCGGAAGTTGAGCTTTCAGAAGCCAGCTTAACTGTTAGGGAGGAAGCAGCAGAATGTGCCTCTCACATCTAGCCTGTAGGAATTCAGGTTGGCAAGTTCTATGGGGAAGCCCATTGCTGCCTATGGTGGAAACGGCATGGGAGATTTCAGTTTCAAAATCTCTGTGAAAAAGCGTCAGAGAAGCTTCTCCGTTTAGAATCCAGCATATCTCACTGAACCGAAGAAGTGGTAGTTAGAAGGGAGTTAGAGCTGCAAGCAGTTTGGTTTGGGAAATTAGACGCGAAATGAAACTGCAAATGCCTTCCAACAGGCTTGGAAAAGTGTGTTCTATATCTCTGCCAAACAAAATCCCCGGAGGTTGAGCTTTCAGAAGCTAGTTTAACTCTAAGGGAGGAAGCAGCAGAATGTGCCTCTCACATCTAGCCTGTAGGAATTCAGGTTGGCAAGTTCTATGGGGAAGCCCATTGGCGCCTTCGTTGGAAACGGGTTTGGAAATTTCAGTTTCAAAATCTCTGTGAAAAAGCGTCAGAGAAGCTTCTCCGTTTAGAATCCAGCATATCTCACTGAACCGAAGAAGTGGTAGTTAGAAGGGAGTTAGAGCTGCAAGCAGTTTGGTTTGGGAAATTAGATGCGAAATGACACTGCAAAGGCCTTCCAACAGGCGTGGAAAAGTGTGTTCTATATCTCTGCCAAACAAACTCCCCGGAGGTTGAGCTTTCAGAAGCAAGCTTAACTCTTAGGGAGGAAGCAGCAGAATGTGCCTCTCACATCTAGCCTGTAGGAATTCAGGTTGGCAAGTTCTATGGGGAAGCCCATTGCTGCCTATGGTGGAAACGGCATGGGAGATTTCAGTTTCAAAATCTCTGTGAAAAAGCGTCAGAGAAGCTTCTCCGTTTAGAATCCAGCATATCTCACTGAACCGAAGAAGTGGTAGTTAGAAGGGAGTTAGAGCTGCAAGCAGTTTGGTTTCGGAAATTAGACGCGAAATGAAACTGCAAATGCCTTCCAACAGGCTTGGAAAAGTGTGTTCTATATCTCTGCCAAACAAACTCCCCGGAGGTTGAGCTTTCAGAAGCAAGTTTAACTCTAAGGGAGTAAGCAGCAGAATGTGCCTCTCACATCTAGCCTGTAGGAATTCAGGTTGGCAAGTTCTATGGGGAAGCCCATTGCTGCCTATGGTGGAAACGGCATGGGAGATTTCAGTTTCAAAATCTCTGTGAAAAAGCGTCAGAGAAGCTTCTCCGTTTAGAACCCAGCATATCTCACTGAACCGAAGAAGTGGTAGTTAGAAGGGAGTTAGAGCTGCAAGCAGTTTGGTTTGGGAAATTAGACGCGAAATGAAACTGCAAATGCCTTCCAACAGGCTTGGAAAAGTGTGTTCTATATCTCCGCCAAACAAACTCCCCGGAGGTTGAGCTTTCAGAAGCTAGTTTAACTCTAAGGGAGGAAGCAGCAGAACGTGCCTCTCACATCTAGCCTGTAGGAATTCAGGTTGGCAAGTTCTATGGGGAAGCCCATTGCTGCCTAGGGTGGAAACGGCATGGGAGATTTCAGTTTCAAAATCTCTGTGAAAAAGCGTCAGAGAAGCTTCTCCGTTTAGAATCCAGCATATCTCACTGAACCGAAGAAGTGGTAGTTAGAAGGCAGTTAGAGCTGCAAGCAGTTTGGTTTGGGAAATTAGACGCGAAATGAAACTGCAAATGCCTTCCAACAGGCTTGGAAAAGTGTGTTCTATATCTGTGCCAAACAGAGTCCCCGGAAGTTGAGCTTTCAGAAGCCAGCTTAACTGTTAGGGAGGAAGCAGCGGAATGTGCCTCTCACATCTAGCCTGTAGGAATTCAGGTTGGCAAGTTCTATGGGGAAGCCCATTGCTGCCTATGGTGGAAACGGCATGGGAGATTTCAGTTTCAAAATCTCTGTGAAAAAGCGTCAGAGAAGCTTCTCCGTTTAGAATCCAGCATATCTCACTGAACCGAAGAAGTGGTAGTTAGAAGGGAGTTAGAGCTGCAAGCAGTTTGGTTTGGGAAATTAGACGCGAAATGAAACTGCAAATGCCTTCCAACAGGCTTGGAAAAGTGTGTTCTATATCTCTGCCAAACAAACTCCCCGGAGGTTGAGCTTTCAGAAGCTAGTTTAACTCTAAGGGAGGAAGCAGCAGAATGTGCCTCTCACATCTAGCCTTTAGGAATTCAGGTTGGCAAGTTCTATGGGGAAGCCCATTGGCGCCTTCGTTGGAAACGGGTTTGGAAATTTCAGTTTCAAAATCTCTGTGAAAAAGCGTCAGAGAAGCTTCTCCGTTTAGAATCCCGCATATCTCACTGAACCGAAGAAGTGGTAGTTAGAAGGGAGTTAGAGCTGCAAGCAGTTTGGTTTGGGAAATTAGATGCGAAATGACACTGCAAAGGCCTTCCAACAGGCTTGGAAAAGTGTGTTCTATATCTGTGCCAAACAGAGTCCCCGGAAGTTGAGCTTTCAGAAGCAAGCTTAACTGTTAGGGAGGAAGCAGCGGAATGTGCCTCTCACATCTAGCCTGTAGGAATTCAGGTTGGCAAGTTCTATGGGGAAGCCCATTGCTGCCTATGGTGGAAACGGCATGGGAGATTTCAGTTTCAAAATCTCTGTGAAAAAGCGTCAGAGAAGCTTCTCCGTTTAGAATCCAGCATATCTCACTGAACCGAAGAAGTGGTAGTTAGAAGGGAGTTAGAGCTGCAAGCAGTTTGGTTTGGGAAATTAGACGCGAAATGAAACTGCAAAGGCCTTCCAACACGCTTGGAAAAGTGTGTTCTATATCTCTGCCAAACAAACTCCCCGGAGGTTGAGCTTTCAGAAGCTAGTTTAACTCTAAGGGAGGAAGCAGCAGAATGTGCCTCTCACATCTAGCCTTTAGGAATTCAGGTTGGCAAGTTCTATGGGGAAGCCCATTGGCGCCTTCGTTGGAAACGGGTTTGGAAATTTCAGTTTCAAAATCTCTGTGAAAAAGCGTCAGAGAAGCTTCTCCGTTTAGAATCCAGCATATCTCACTGAACCGAAGAAGTGGTAGTTAGAAGGGAGTTAGAGCTGCAAGCAGTTTGGTTTGGGAAATTAGATGCGAAATGACACTGCAAAGGCCTTCCAACATGCTTGGAAAATTGTGTTCTATATCTCTGCCAAACAGACTCCCCGGAGGTTGAGCTTTCAGAAGCAAGCTTAACTCTTAGGGAGGAAGCAGCAGAATGTGCCTCTCACATCTAGCCTGTAGGAATTCAGGTTGGCAAGTTCTATGGGGAAGCCCATTGCTGCCTATGGTGGAAACGGCATGGGAGATTTCAGTTTCAAAATCTCTGTGAAAAAGCGTCAGAGAAGCTTCTCCGTTTAGAATCCAGCATATCTCACTGAACCGAAGAAGTGGTAGTTAGAAGGCAGTTAGAGCTGCAAGCAGTTTGGTTTGGGAAATTAGACGCGAAATGAAACTGCAAATGCCTTCCAACAGGCTTGGAAAAGTGTGTTCTATATCTCTGCCAAACAGACTCCCTGGAGGTTGAGCTTTCAGAAGCTAGTTTAACTCTAAGGGAGGAAGCAGCAGAATGTGCCTCTCACATCTAGCCTGTAGGAATTCAGGTTGGCAAGTTCTATGGGGAAGCCCATTGCTGCCTATGGTGGAAACGGCATGGGAGATTTCAGTTTCAAAATCTCTGTGAAAAAGCGTCAGAGAAGCTTCTCCGTTTAGAATCCAGCATATCTCACTGAACCGAAGAAGTGGTAGTTAGAAGGCAGTTAGAGCTGCAAGCAGTTTGGTTTGGGAAATTAGACGCGAAATGAAACTGCAAATGCCTTCCAACAGGCTTGGAAAAGTGTGTTCTATATCTCTGCCAAACAAACTCCCCGGAGGTTGAGCTTTCAGAAGCAAGTTTAACTCTAAGGGAGGAAGCAGCAGAATGTGCCTCTCACATCTAGCCTTTAGGAATTCAGGTTGGCAAGTTCTATGGGGAAGCCCATTGCTGCCTATGATGGAAACGGCATGGGAGATTTCAGTTTCAAAATCTCTGTGAAAAAGCGTCAGAGAAGCTTCTCCGTTTAGAATCCAGCATATCTCACTGAACCGAAGAAGTGGTAGTTAGAAGGGAGTTAGAGCTGCAAGCAGTTTGGTTTGGGAAATTAGATGCAAAATGACACTGCAAAGGCCTTCCAACAGGCTTGGAAAAGTGTGTTCTATATCTGTGCCAAACAGAGTCCCCGGAAGTTGAGCTTTCAGAAGCAAGCTTAACTGTTAGGGAGGAAGCAGCGGAATGTGCCTCTCACATCTAGCCTGTAGGAATTCAGGTTGGCAAGTTCTATGGGGAAGCCCATTGCTGCCTATGGTGGAAACGGCATGGGAGATTTCAGTTTCAAAATCTCTGTGAAAAAGCGTCAGAGAAGCTTCTCCGTTTAGAATCCAGCATATCTCACTGAACCGAAGAAGTGGTAGTTAGAAGGGAGTTAGAGCTGCAAGCAGTTTGGTTTGGGAAATTAGACGCGAAATGAAACTGCAAATGCCTTCCAACAGGCTTGGAAAAGTGTGTTCTATATCTCAGCCAAACAAACTCCCCGGAGGTTGAGCTTTCAGAAGCAAGCTTAACTGTTAGGGAGGAAGCAGCGGAATGTGCCTCTCATATCTAGCCTGCAGGAATTCAGGTTGGCAAGTTCTATGGGGAAGCCCATTGCTGCCTATGGTGGAAACGGCATGGGAGATTTCAGTTTCAAAATCTCTGTGAAAAAGCGTCAGAGAAGCTTCTCCGTTTAGAATCCAGCATATCTCACTGAACCGAAGAAGTGGTAGTTAGAAGGGAGTTAGAGCTGCAAGCAGTTTGGTTTGGGAAATTAGACGCGAAATGAAACTGCAAATGCCTTCCAACAGGCTTGGAAAAGTGTGTTCTATATCTCTGCCAAACAAACTCCCCGGAGGTTGAGCTTTCAGAAGCTAGTTTAACTCTAAGGGAGGAAGCAGCAGAATGTGCCTCTCACATCTAGCCTGTAGGAATTCAGGTTGGCAAGTTCTATGGGGAAGCCCATTGGCGCCTTCGTTGGAAACGGGTTTGGAAATTTCAGTTTCAAAATCTCTGTGAAAAAGCGTCAGAGAAGCTTCTCCGTTTAGAATCCAGCATATCTCACTGAACCGAAGAAGTGGTAGTTAGAAGGGAGTTAGAGCTGCAAGCAGTTTGGTTTGGGAAATTAGATGCGAAATGACACTGCAAAGGCCTTCCAACATGCTTGGAAAAGTGTGTTCTATATCTCTGCCAAACAGACTCCCCGGAGGTTGAGCTTTCAGAAGCCAGCTTAACTCTTAGGGAGGAAGCAGCAGAATGTGCCTCTCACATCTAGCCTGTAGGAATTCAGGTTGGCAAGTTCTATGGGGAAGCCCATTGCTGCCTATGGTGGAAACGGCATGGGAGATTTCAGTTTCAAAATCTCTGTGAAAAAGCGTCAGAGAAGCTTCTCCGTTTAGAATCCAGCATATCTCACTGAACCGAAGAAGTGGTAGTTAGAAGGCAGTTAGAGCTGCAAGCAGTTTGGTTTGGGAAATTAGACGCGAAATGAAACTGCAAATGTCTTCCAACAGGCTTGGAAAAGTGTGTTCTATATCTCTGCCAAACAAACTCCCCGGAGGTTGAGCTTTCAGAAGCTAGTTTAACTCTAAGGGAGGAATCAGCAGAATGTGCCTCTCACATCTAGCCTGTAGGAATTCAGGTTGGCAAGTTCTATGGGGAAGCCCATTGCTGGCTATGGTGGAAACAGCATGGGAGATTTCAGTTTCAAAATCTCTGTGAAAAAGCGTCAGAGAAGCTTCCCCGTTTAGAATCCAGCATATCTCACTGAACCGAAGAAGTGGTAGTTAGAAGGCAGTTAGAGCTGCAAGCAGTTTGGTTTGGGAAATTAGACGCGAAATGAAACTGCAAATGCCTTCCAACAGGCTTGGAAAAGTGTGTTCTATATCTCTGCCAAACAAACTCCCCGGAGGTTGAGCTTTCAGAAGCAAGTTTAACTCTAAGGGAGGAAGCAGCAGAATGTGCCTCTCACATCTAGCCTGTAGGAATTCAGGTTGGCAAGTTCTATGGGGAAGCCCATTGCTGCCTATGGTGGAAACGGCATGGGAGATTTCAGTTTCAAAATCTCTGTGAAAAAGCGTCAGAGAAGCTTCTCCGTTTAGAATCCAGCATATCTCACTGAACCGAAGAAGTGGTAGTTAGAAGGGAGTTAGAGCTGCAAGCAGTTTGGTTTGGGAAATTAGATGCGAAATGACACTGCAAAGGCCTTCCAACAGGCTTGGAAAAGTGTGTTCTATATCTCTGCCAAACAGACTCCCCGGAGGTTGAGCTTTCAGAAGCAAGCTTAACTCTTAGGGAGGAAGCAGCAGAATGTGCCTCTCACATCTAGCCTGTAGGAATTCAGGTTGGCAAGTTCTATGGGGAAGCCCATTGCTGCCTATGGTGGAAACGGCATGGGAGATTTCAGTTTCAAAATCTCTGTGAAAAAGCGTCAGAGAAGCTTCTCCGTTTAGAATCCAGCATATCTCACTGAACCGAAGAAATGGTAGTTAGAAGGGAGTTAGAGCTGCAAGCAGTTTGGTTTGGGAAATTAGACGCGAAATGAAACTGCAAATGCCTTCCAACAGGCTTGGAAAAGTGTGTTCTATATCTGTGCCAAACAAACTCCCCGGAGGTTGAGCTTTCAGAAGCTAGTTTAACTCTAAGGGAGGAAGCAGCAGAATGTGCCTCTCACATCTAGCCTGTAGGAATTCAGGTTGGCAAGTTCTATGGGGAAGCCCATTGGCGCCTTCGTTGGAAACGGGTTTGGAAATTTCAGTTTCAAAATCTCTGTGAAAAAGCGTCAGAGAAGCTTCTCCGTTTAGAATCCAGCATATCTCACTGAACCGAAGAAGTGGTAGTTAGAAGGGAGTTAGAGCTGCAAGCAGTTTGGTTTGGGAAATTAGATGCGAAATGACACTGCAAAGGCCTTCCAACAGGCGTGGAAAAGTGTGTTCTATATCTCTGCCAAACAGACTCCCCGGAGGTTGAGCTTTCAGAAGCAAGCTTAACTCTTAGGGAGGAAGCAGCAGAATGTGCCTCTCACATCTAGCCTGTAGGAATTCAGGTTGGCAAGTTCTATGGGGAAGCCCATTGGCGCCTTCGTTGGAAACGGGTTTGGAAATTTCAGTTTCAAAATCTCTGTGAAAAAGCGTCAGAGAAGCTTCTCCGTTTAGAATCCAGCATATCTCACTGAACCGAAGAAGTGGTAGTTAGAAGGGAGTTAGAGCTGCAAGCAGTTTGGTTTGGGAAATTAGACGCGAAATGAAACTGCAAATGCCTTCCAACAGGCTTGGAAAAGTGTGTTCTATATCTCTGCCAAACAAACTCCCCGGAGGTTGAGCTTTCAGAAGCAAGTTTAACTCTAAGGGAGGAAGCAGCAGAATGTGCCTCTCACATCTAGCCTGTAGGAATTCAGGTTGGCAAGTTCTATGGGGAAGCCCATTGCTGCCTATGGTGGAAACGGCATGGGAGATTTCAGTTTCAAAATCTCTGTGAAAAAGCGTCAGAGAAGCTTCTCCGTTTAGAATCCAGCATATCTCACTGAACCGAAGAAGTGGTAGTTAGAAGGGAGTTAGAGCTGCAAGCAGTTTGGTTTGGGAAATTAGACGCGAAATGAAACTGCAAATGCCTTCCAACAGGCTTGGAAAAGTGTGTTCTATATCTCTGCCAAACAAACTCCCCGGAGGTTGAGCTTTCAGAAGCTAGTTTAACTCTAAGGGAGGAAGCAGCACAATGTGCCTCTCACATCTAGCCTTTAGGAATTCAGGTTGGCAAGTTCTATGGGGAAGCCCATTGGCGCCTTCGTTGGAAACGGGTTTGGAAATTTCAGTTTCAAAATCTCTGTGAAAAAGCGTCAGAGAATCTTCTCCGTTTAGAATCCAGCATATCTCACTGAACCGAAGAAGTGGTAGTTAGAAGGGAGTTAGAGCTGCAAGCAGTTTGGTTTGGGAAATTAGATGCGAAATGACACTGCAAAGGCCTTCCAACAGGCTTGGAAAAGTGTGTTCTATATCTGTGCCAAACAGAGTCCCCGGAAGTTGAGCTTTCAGAAGCAAGCTTAACTGTTAGGGAGGAAGCAGCGGAATGTGCCTCTCACATCTAGCCTGTAGGAATTCAGGTTGGCAAGTTCTATGGGGAAGCCCATTGCTGCCTATGGTGGAAACGGCATGGGAGATTTCAGTTTCAAAATCTCTGTGAGAAAGCGTCAGAGAAGCTTCTCCGTTTAGAATCCAGCATATCTCACTGAACCGAAGAAGTGGTAGTTAGAAGGGAGTTAGAGCTGCAAGCAGTTTGGTTTGGGAAATTAGACGCGAAATGAAACTGCAAATGCCTTCCAACAGGCTTGGAAAAGTGTGTTCTATATCTCTGCCAAACAAACTCCCCGGAGGTTGAGCTTTCAGAAGCTAGTTTAACTCTAAGGGAGGAAGCAGCAGAATGTGCCTCTCACATCTAGCCTTTAGGAATTCAGGTTGGCAAGTTCTATGGGGAAGCCCATTGGCGCCTTCGTTGGAAACGGGTTTGGAAATTTCAGTTTCAAAATCTCTGTGAGAAAGCGTCAGAGAAGCTTCTCCGTTTAGAATCCAGCATATCTCACTGAACCGAAGAAGTGGTAGTTAGAAGGGAGTTAGAGCTGCAAGCAGTTTGGTTTGGGAAATTAGATGCGAAATGACACTGCAAAGGCCTTCCAACATGCTTGGAAAATTGTGTTCTATATCTCTGCCAAACAGACTCCCCGGAGGTTGAGCTTTCAGAAGCAAGCTTAACTCTTAGGGAGGAAGCAGCAGAATGTGCCTCTCACATCTAGCCTGTAGGAATTCAGGTTGGCAAGTTCTATGGGGAAGCCCATTGCTGCCTATGGTGGAAACGGCATGGGAGATTTCAGTTTCAAAATCTCTGTGAAAAAGCGTCAGAGAAGCTTCTCCGTTTAGAATCCAGCATATCTCACTGAACCGAAGAAGTGGTAGTTAGAAGGGAGTTAGAGCTGCAAGCAGTTTGGTTTGGGAAATTAGACGCGAAATGAAACTGCAAATGCCTTCCAACAGGCTTGGAAAAGTGTGTTCTATATCTGTGCCAAACAAACTCCCCGGAGGTTGAGCTTTCAGAAGCTAGTTTAACTCTAAGGGAGGAAGCAGCAGAATGTGCCTCTCACATCTAGCCTGTAGGAATTCAGGTTGGCAAGTTCTATGGGGAAGCCCATTGGCGCCTTCGTTGGAAACGGGTTTGGAAATTTCAGTTTCAAAATCTCTGTGAAAAAGCGTCAGAGAAGCTTCTCCGTTTAGAATCCAGCATATCTCACTGAACCGAAGAAGTGGTAGTTAGAAGGGAGTTAGAGCTGCAAGCAGTTTGGTTTGGGAAATTAGATGCGAAATGACACTGCAAAGGCCTTCCAACAGGCGTGGAAAAGTGTGTTCTATATCTCTGCCAAACAGACTCCCCGGAGGTTGAGCTTTCAGAAGCAAGCTTAACTCTTAGGGAGGAAGCAGCAGAATGTGCCTCTCACATCTAGCCTGTAGGAATTCAGGTTGGCAAGTTCTATGGGGAAGCCCATTGGCGCCTTCGTTGGAAACGGGTTTGGAAATTTCAGTTTCAAAATCTCTGTGAAAAAGCGTCAGAGAAGCTTCTCCGTTTAGAATCCAGCATATCTCACTGAACCGAAGAAGTGGTAGTTAGAAGGGAGTTAGAGCTGCAAGCAGTTTGGTTTGGGAAATTAGACGCGAAATGAAACTGCAAATGCCTTCCAACAGGCTTGGAAAAGTGTGTTCTATATCTCTGCCAAACAAACTCCCCGGAGGTTGAGCTTTCAGAAGCAAGTTTAACTCTAAGGGAGGAAGCAGCAGAATGTGCCTCTCACATCTAGCCTGTAGGAATTCAGGTTGGCAAGTTCTATGGGGAAGCCCATTGCTGCCTATGGTGGAAACGGCATGGGAGATTTCAGTTTCAAAATCTCTGTGAAAAAGCGTCAGAGAAGCTTCTCCGTTTAGAATCCAGCATATCTCACTGAACCGAAGAAGTGGTAGTTAGAAGGGAGTTAGAGCTGCAAGCAGTTTGGTTTGGGAAATTAGACGCGAAATAAAACTGCAAATGCCTTCCAACAGGCTTGGAAAAGTGTGTTCTATATCTCTGCCAAACAAACTCCCCGGAGGTTGAGCTTTCAGAAGCTAGTTTAACTCTAAGGGAGGAAGCAGCAGAATGTGCCTCTCACATCTAGCCTTTAGGAATTCAGGTTGGCAAGTTCTATGGGGAAGCCCATTGGCGCCTTCGTTGGAAACGGGTTTGGAAATTTCAGTTTCAAAATCTCTGTGAAAAAGCGTCAGAGAAGCTTCTCCGTTTAGAATCCAGCATATCTCACTGAACCGAAGAAGTGGTAGTTAGAAGGGAGTTAGAGCTGCAAGCAGTTTGGTTTGGGAAATTAGATGCGAAATGACACTGCAAAGGCCTTCCAACAGGCTTGGAAAAGTGTGTTCTATATCTGTGCCAAACAGAGTCCCCGGAAGTTGAGCTTTCAGAAGCAAGCTTAACTGTTAGGGAGGAAGCAGCGGAATGTGCCTCTCACATCTAGCCTGTAGGAATTGAGGTTGGCAAGTTCTATGGGGAAGCCCATTGCTGCCTATGGTGGAAACGGCATGGGAGATTTCAGTTTCAAAATCTCTGTGAGAAAGCGTCAGAGAAGCTTCTCCGTTTAGAATCCAGCATATCTCACTGAACAGAAGAAGTGGTAGTTAGAAGGGAGTTAGAGCTGCAAGCAGTTTGGTTTGGGAAATTAGACGCGAAATGAAACTGCAAATGCCTTCCAACAGGCTTGGAAAAGTGTGTTCTATATCTCTGCCAAACAAACTCCCCGGAGGTTGAGCTTTCAGAAGCTAGTTTAACTCTAAGGGAGGAAGCAGCAGAATGTGCCTCTCACATCTAGCCTTTAGGAATTCAGGTTGGCAAGTTCTATGGGGAAGCCCATTGGCGCCTTCGTTGGAAACGGGTTTGGAAATTTCAGTTTCAAAATCTCTGTGAAAAAGCGTCAGAGAAGCTTCTCCGTTTAGAATCCAGCATATCTCACTGAACCGAAGAAGTGGTAGTTAGAAGGGAGTTAGAGCTGCAAGCAGTTTGGTTTGGGAAATTAGATGCGAAATGACACTGCAAAGGCCTTCCAACAGGCGTGGAAAAGTGTGTTCTATATCTCTGCCAAACAGACTCCCCGGAGGTTGAGCTTTCAGAAGCAAGCTTAACTCTTAGGGAGGAAGCAGCAGAATGTGCCTCTCACATCTAGCCTGTAGGAATTCAGGTTGGCAAGTTCTATGGGGAAGCCCATTGGCGCCTTCGTTGGAAACGGGTTTGGAAATTTCAGTTTCAAAATCTCTGTGAAAAAGCGTCAGAGAAGCTTCTCCGTTTAGAATCCAGCATATCTCACTGAACCGAAGAAGTGGTAGTTAGAAGGGAGTTAGAGCTGCAAGCAGTTTGGTTTGGGAAATTAGACGCGAAATGAAACTGCAAATGCCTTCCAACAGGCTTGGAAAAGTGTGTTCTATATCTCTGCCAAACAAACTCCCCGGAGGTTGAGCTTTCAGAAGCAAGTTTAACTCTAAGGGAGGAAGCAGCAGAATGTGCCTCTCACATCTAGCCTGTAGGAATTCAGGTTGGCAAGTTCTATGGGGAAGCCCATTGCTGCCTATGGTGGAAACGGCATGGGAGATTTCAGTTTCAAAATCTCTGTGAAAAAGCGTCAGAGAAGCTTCTCCGTTTAGAATCCAGCATATCTCACTGAACCGAAGAAGTGGTAGTTAGAAGGGAGTTAGAGCTGCAAGCAGTTTGGTTTGGGAAATTAGACGCGAAATGAAACTGCAAATGCCTTCCAACAGGCTTGGAAAAGTGTGTTCTATATCTCTGCCAAACAAACTCCCCGGAGGTTGAGCTTTCAGAAGCTAGTTTAACTCTAAGGGAGGAAGCAGCACAATGTGCCTCTCACATCTAGCCTTTAGGAATTCAGGTTGGCAAGTTCTATGGGGAAGCCCATTGGCGCCTTCGTTGGAAACGGGTTTGGAAATTTCAGTTTCAAAATCTCTGTGAAAAAGCGTCAGAGAATCTTCTCCGTTTAGAATCCAGCATATCTCACTGAACCGAAGAAGTGGTAGTTAGAAGGGAGTTAGAGCTGCAAGCAGTTTGGTTTGGGAAATTAGATGCGAAATGACACTGCAAAGGCCTTCCAACAGGCTTGGAAAAGTGTGTTCTATATCTGTGCCAAACAGAGTCCCCGGAAGTTGAGCTTTCAGAAGCAAGCTTAACTGTTAGGGAGGAAGCAGCGGAATGTGCCTCTCACATCTAGCCTGTAGGAATTCAGGTTGGCAAGTTCTATGGGGAAGCCCATTGCTGCCTATGGTGGAAACGGCATGGGAGATTTCAGTTTCAAAATCTCTGTGAGAAAGCGTCAGAGAAGCTTCTCCGTTTAGAATCCAGCATATCTCACTGAACCGAAGAAGTGGTAGTTAGAAGGGAGTTAGAGCTGCAAGCAGTTTGGTTTGGGAAATTAGACGCGAAATGAAACTGCAAATGCCTTCCAACAGGCTTGGAAAAGTGTGTTCTATATCTCTGCCAAACAAACTCCCCGGAGGTTGAGCTTTCAGAAGCTAGTTTAACTCTAAGGGAGGAAGCAGCAGAATGTGCCTCTCACATCTAGCCTTTAGGAATTCAGGTTGGCAAGTTCTATGGGGAAGCCCATTGGCGCCTTCGTTGGAAACGGGTTTGGAAATTTCAGTTTCAAAATCTCTGTGAGAAAGCGTCAGAGAAGCTTCTCCGTTTAGAATCCAGCATATCTCACTGAACCGAAGAAGTGGTAGTTAGAAGGGAGTTAGAGCTGCAAGCAGTTTGGTTTGGGAAATTAGATGCGAAATGACACTGCAAAGGCCTTCCAACATGCTTGGAAAATTGTGTTCTATATCTCTGCCAAACAGACTCCCCGGAGGTTGAGCTTTCAGAAGCAAGCTTAACTCTTAGGGAGGAAGCAGCAGAATGTGCCTCTCACATCTAGCCTGTAGGAATTCAGGTTGGCAAGTTCTATGGGGAAGCCCATTGCTGCCTATGGTGGAAACGGCATGGGAGATTTCAGTTTCAAAATCTCTGTGAAAAAGCGTCAGAGAAGCTTCTCCGTTTAGAATCCAGCATATCTCACTGAACCGAAGAAGTGGTAGTTAGAAGGGAGTTAGAGCTGCAAGCAGTTTGGTTTGGGAAATTAGACGCGAAATGAAACTGCAAATGCCTTCCAACAGGCTTGGAAAAGTGTGTTCTATATCTGTGCCAAACAAACTCCCCGGAGGTTGAGCTTTCAGAAGCTAGTTTAACTCTAAGGGAGGAAGCAGCAGAATGTGCCTCTCACATCTAGCCTGTAGGAATTCAGGTTGGCAAGTTCTATGGGGAAGCCCATTGGCGCCTTCGTTGGAAACGGGTTTGGAAATTTCAGTTTCAAAATCTCTGTGAAAAAGCGTCAGAGAAGCTTCTCCGTTTAGAATCCAGCATATCTCACTGAACCGAAGAAGTGGTAGTTAGAAGGGAGTTAGAGCTGCAAGCAGTTTGGTTTGGGAAATTAGACGCGAAATGAAACTGCAAATGCCTTCCAACAGGCTTGGAAAAGTGTGTTCTATATCTCTGCCAAACAAACTCCCCGGAGGTTGAGCTTTCAGAAGCAAGTTTAACTCTAAGGGAGGAAGCAGCAGAATGTGCCTCTCACATCTAGCCTGTAGGAATTCAGGTTGGCAAGTTCTATGGGGAAGCCCATTGCTGCCTATGGTGGAAACGGCATGGGAGATTTCAGTTTCAAAATCTCTGTGAAAAAGCGTCAGAGAAGCTTCTCCGTTTAGAATCCAGCATATCTCACTGAACCGAAGAAGTGGTAGTTAGAAGGGAGTTAGAGCTGCAAGCAGTTTGGTTTGGGAAATTAGACGCGAAATAAAACTGCAAATGCCTTCCAACAGGCTTGGAAAAGTGTGTTCTATATCTCTGCCAAACAAACTCCCCGGAGGTTGAGCTTTCAGAAGCTAGTTTAACTCTAAGGGAGGAAGCAGCAGAATGTGCCTCTCACATCTAGCCTTTAGGAATTCAGGTTGGCAAGTTCTATGGGGAAGCCCATTGGCGCCTTCGTTGGAAACGGGTTTGGAAATTTCAGTTTCAAAATCTCTGTGAAAAAGCGTCAGAGAAGCTTCTCCGTTTAGAATCCAGCATATCTCACTGAACCGAAGAAGTGGTAGTTAGAAGGGAGTTAGAGCTGCAAGCAGTTTGGTTTGGGAAATTAGATGCGAAATGACACTGCAAAGGCCTTCCAACAGGCTTGGAAAAGTGTGTTCTATATCTGTGCCAAACAGAGTCCCCGGAAGTTGAGCTTTCAGAAGCAAGCTTAACTGTTAGGGAGGAAGCAGCGGAATGTGCCTCTCACATCTAGCCTGTAGGAATTGAGGTTGGCAAGTTCTATGGGGAAGCCCATTGCTGCCTATGGTGGAAACGGCATGGGAGATTTCAGTTTCAAAATCTCTGTGAGAAAGCGTCAGAGAAGCTTCTCCGTTTAGAATCCAGCATATCTCACTGAACCGAAGAAGTGGTAGTTAGAAGGGAGTTAGAGCTGCAAGCAGTTTGGTTTGGGAAATTAGACGCGAAATGAAACTGCAAATGCCTTCCAACAGGCTTGGAAAAGTGTGTTCTATATCTCTGCCAAACAAACTCCCCGGAGGTTGAGCTTTCAGAAGCTAGTTTAACTCTAAGGGAGGAAGCAGCAGAATGTGCCTCTCACATCTAGCCTTTAGGAATTCAGGTTGGCAAGTTCTATGGGGAAGCCCATTGGCGCCTTCGTTGGAAACGGGTTTGGAAATTTCAGTTTCAAAATCTCTGTGAAAAAGCGTCAGAGAAGCTTCTCCGTTTAGAATCCAGCATATCTCACTGAACCGAAGAAGTGGTAGTTAGAAGGGAGTTAGAGCTGCAAGCAGTTTGGTTTGGGAAATTAGATGCGAAATGACACTGCAAAGGCCTTCCAACAGGCTTGGAAAAGTGTGTTCTATATCTCTGCCAAACAGACTCCCTGGAGGTTGAGCTTTCAGAAGCTAGTTTAACTCTAAGGGAGGAAGCAGCAGAATGTGCCTCTCACATCTAGCCTGTAGGAATTCAGGTTGGCAAGTTCTATGGGGAAGCCCATTGCTGCCTGTGGTGGAAACGGCATGGGAGATTTCAGTTTCAAAATCTCTGTGAAAAAGCGTCAGAGAAGCTTCTCCGTTTAGAATCCAGCATATCTCACTGAACCGAAGAAGTGGTAGTAAGAAGGCAGTTAGAGCTGCAAGCAGTTTGGTTTGGGAAATTAGACGCGAAATGAAACTGCAAATGCCTTCCAACAGGCTTGGAAAAGTGTGTTCTATATCTCTGCCAAACAAACTCCCCGGAGGTTGAGCTTTCAGAAGCAAGTTTAACTCTAAGGGAGGAAGCAGCAGAATGTGCCTCTCACATCTAGCCTGTAGGAATTCAGGTTGGCAAGTTCTATGGGGAAGCCCATTGCTGCCTATGGTGGAAACGGCATGGGATTTTTCAGTTTCAAAATCTCTGTGAAAAAGCGTCAGAGAAGCTTCTCCGTTTAGAATCCAGCATATCTCACTGAACCGAAGAAGTGGTAGTTAGAAGGGAGTTAGAGCTGCAAGCAGTTTGGTTTGGGAAATTAGACGCGAAATGAAACTGCAAATGCCTTCCAACAGGCTTGGAAAAGTGTGTTCTATATCTCAGCCAAACAAACTCCCCGGAGGTTGAGCTTTCAGAAGCAAGTTTAACTCTAAGGGAGGAAGCAGCAGAATGTGCCTCTCACATCTAGCCTTTAGGAATTCAGGTTGGCAAGTTCTATGGGGAAGCCCATTGCTGCCTATGGTGGAAACGGCATGGGAGATTTCAGTTTCAAAATCTCTGTGAAAAAGCGTCAGAGAAGCTTCTCCGTTTAGAATCCAGCATATCTCACTGAACCGAAGAAGTGGTAGTTAGAAGGAAGTTAGAGCTGCAAGCAGTTTGGTTTGGGAAATTAGATGCGAAATGACACTGCAAAGGCCTTCCAACAGGCTTGGAAAAGTGTGTTCTATATCTGTGCCAAACAGAGTCCCCGGAGGTTGAGCTTTCAGAAGCAAGCTTAACTGTTAGGGAGGAAGCAGCGGAATGTGCCTCTCACATCTAGCCTGTAGGAATTCAGGTTGGCAAGTTCTATGGGGAAGCCCATTGCTGCCTATGGTGGAAACGGCATGGGAGATTTCAGTTTCAAAATCTCTGTGAAAAAGCGTCAGAGAAGCTTCTCCGTTTAGAATCCAGCATATCTCACTGAACCGAAGAAGTGGTAGTTAGAAGGGAGTTAGAGCTGCAAGCAGTTTGGTTTGGGAAATTAGACGCGAAATGAAACTGCAAATGCCTTCCAACAGGCTTGGAAAAGTGTGTTCTATATCTCTGCCAAAAAAACTCCCCGGAGGTTGAGCTTTCAGAAGCTAGTTTAACTCTAAGGGAGGAAGCAGCAGAATGTGCCTCTCACATCTAGCCTGTAGGAATTCAGGTTGGCAAGTTCTATGGGGAAGCCCATTGGCGCCTTCGTTGGAAACGGGTTTGGAAATTTCAGTTTCAAAATCTCTGTGAAAAAGCGTCAGAGAAGCTTCTCCGTTTAGAATCCAGCATATCTCACTGAACCGAAGAAGTGGTAGTTAGAAGGGAGTTAGAGCTGCAAGCAGTTTGGTTTGGGAAATTAGATGCGAAATGACACTGCAAAGGCCTTCCAACAGGCTTGGAAAAGTGTGTTCTATATCTGTGCCAAACAGAGTCCCCGGAGGTTGAGCTTTCAGAAGCAAGCTTAACTGTTAGGGAGGAAGCAGCAGAATGTGCCTCTAACATCTAGCCTGTAGGAATTCAGGTTGGCAAGTTCTATGGGGAAGCCCATTGCTGCCTATGGTGGAAACGGCATGGGAGATTTCAGTTTCAAAATCTCTGTGAAAAAGCGTCAGAGAAGCTTCTCCGTTTAGAATCCAGCATATCTCACTGGACCGAAGAAGTGGTAGTTAGAAGGGAGTTAGAGCTGCAAGCAGTTTGGTTTGGGAAATTAGACGCGAAATGAAACTGCAAAGGCCTTCCAACACGCTTGGAAAAGTGTGTTCTATATCTCTGCCAAACAAACTCCCCGGAGGTTGAGCTTTCAGAAGCTAGTTTAACTCTAAGGGAGGAAGCAGCAGAATGTGCCTCTCACATCTAGCCTGTAGGAATTCAGGTTGGCAAGTTCTATGGGGAAGCCCATTGGCGCCTTCGTTGGAAACGGGTTTGGAAATTTCAGTTTCAAAATCTCTGTGAAAAAGCGTCAGAGAAGCTTCTCCGTTTAGAATCCAGCATATCTCACTGAACCGAAGAAGTGGTAGTTAGAAGGGAGTTAGAGCTGCAAGCAGTTTGGTTTGGGAAATTAGATGCGAAATGACACTGCAAAGGCCTTCCAACAGGCTTGGAAAAGTGTGTTCTATATCTGTGCCAAACAGACTCCCCGGAGGTTGAGCTTTCAGAAGCAAGCTTAACTGTTAGGGAGGAAGCAGCAGAATGTGCCTCTCACATCTAGCCTGTAGGAATTCAGGTTGGCAAGTTCTATGGGGAAGCCCATTGCTGCCTATGGTGGAAACGGCATGGGAGATTTCAGTTTCAAAATCTCTGTGAAAAAGCGTCAGAGAAGCTTCTCCGTTTAGAATCCAGCATATCTCACTGAACCGAAGAAGTGGTAGTTAGAAGGCAGTTAGAGCTGCAAGCAGTTTGGTTTGGGAAATTAGACGCGAAATGAAACTGCAAATGCCTTCCAACAGGCTTGGAAAAGTGTGTTCTATATCTCTGCCAAACAAACTCCCCGGAGGTTGAGCTTTCAGAAGCAAGTTTAACTCTAAGGGAGGAAGCAGCAGAATGTGCCTCTCACATCTACCCTGTAGGATTTCAGGTTGGCAAGTTCTATGGGGAAGCCCATTGCTGCCTATGGTGGAAACGGCATGGGAGATTTCAGTTTCAAAATCTCTGTGAAAAAGCGTCAGAGAAGCTTCTCCGTTTAGAATCCAGCATATCTCACTGAACCGAAGAAGTGGTAGTTAGAAGGGAGTTAGAGCTGCAAGCAGTTTGGTTTGGGCAATTAGACGCGAAATGAAACTGCAAATGCCTTCCAACAGGCTTGGAAAAGTGTGTTCTATATCTCTGCCAAACAAACTCCCCGGAGGTTGAGCTTTCAGAAGCTAGTTTAACTCTAAGGGAGGAAGCAGCAGAATGTGCCTCTCACATCTAGCCTGTAGGAATTCAGGTTGGCAAGTTCTATGGGGAAGCCCATTGGCGCCTTCGTTGGAAACGGGTTTGGAAATTTCAGTTTCAAAATCTCTGTGAAAAAGCGCCAGAGAAGCTTCTCCGTTTAGAATCCAGCATATCTCACTGAACCGAAGAAGTGGTAGTTAGAAGGGAGTTAGAGCTGCAAGCAGTTTGGTTTGGGAAATTAGACGCGAAATGACACTGCAAAGGCCATCCAACAGGCTTGGAAAAGTGTGTTCTATATCTCTGCCAAACAGAGTCCCCGGAGGTTGAGCTTTCAGAAGCAAGCTTAACTGTTAGGGAGGAAGCAGCAGAATGTGCCTCTCACATCTAGCCTGTAGGAATTCAGGTTGGCAAGTTCTATGGGGAAGCCCATTGCTGCCTATGGTGGAAACGGCATGGGAGATTTCAGTTTCAAAATCTCTGTGAAAAAGCGTCAGAGAAGCTTCTCCGTTTAGAATCCAGCATATCTCACTGAACCGAAGAAGTGGTAGTTAGAAGGGAGTTAGAGCTGCAAGCAGTTTGGTTTGGGAAATTAGATGCGAAATGACACTGCAAAGGCCTTCCAACAGGCTTGGAAAAGTGTGTTCTATATCTCTGCCAAACAGACTCCCCGGAGGTTGAGCTTTCAGAAGCAAGCTTAACTCTTAGGGAGGAAGCAGCAGAATGTGCCTCTCACATCTAGCCTGTAGGAATTCAGGTTGGCAAGTTCTATGGGGAAGCCCATTGCTGCCTATGGTGGAAACGGCATGGGAGATTTCAGTTTCAAAATCTCTGTGAAAAAGCGTCAGAGAAGCTTCTCCGTTTAGAATCCAGCATATCTCACTGAACCGAAGAAGTGGTAGTTAGAAGGGAGTTAGAGCTGCAAGCAGTTTGGTTTGGGAAATTAGACGCGAAATGAAACTGCAAATGCCTTCCAACAGGCTTGGAAAAGTGTGTTCTATATCTCTGCCAAACAAACTCCCCGGAGGTTGAGCTTTCAGAAGCTAGTTTAACTCTAAGGGAGGAAGCAGCAGAATGTGCCTCTCACATCTAGCCTGTAGGAATTCAGGTTGGCAAGTTCTATGGGGAAGCCCTTTGGCGCCTTCGTTGGAAACGGGTTTGGAAATTTCAGTTTCAAAATCTCTGTGAAAAAGCGTCAGAGAAGCTTCTCCGTTTAGAATCCAGCATATCTCACTGGACCGAAGAAGTGGTAGTTAGAAGGGAGTTAGAGCTGCAAGCAGTTTGGTTTGGGAAATTAGACGCGAAATGAAACTGCAAATGCCTTCCAACAGGCTTGAAAAAGTGTGTTCTATATCTCTGCCAAACAAACTCCCCGGAGGTTGAGCTTTCAGAAGCTAGTTTAACTCTAAGGGAGGAAGCAGCAGAATGTGCCTCTCACATCTAGCCTGTAGGAATTCAGGTTGGCAAGTTCTATGGGGAAGCCCATTGCTGCCTATGGTGGAAACGGCATGGGAGATTTCAGTTTCAAAATCTCTGTGAAAAAGCGTCAGAGAAGCTTCTACGTTTAGAATCCAGCATATCTCACTGAACCGAAGAAGTGGTAGTTAGAAGGGAGTTAGAGCTGCAAGCAGTTTGGTTTGGGAAATTAGACGCGAAATGAAACTGCAAATGCCTTCCAACAGGCTTGGAAAAGTGTGTTCTATATCTCTGCCAAACAAACTCCCCGGAGGTTGAGCTTTCAGAAGCTAGTTTAACTCTAAGGGAGGAAGCAGCAGAATGTGCCTCTCACATCTAGCCTGTAGGAATTCAGGTTGGCAAGTTCTATGGGGAAGCCCATTGGCGCCTTCGTTGGAAACGCGTTTGGAAATTTCAGTTTCAAAATCTCTGTGAAAAAGCATCAGAGAAGCTTCTCCGTTTAGAATCCAGCATATCTCACTGAACCGAAGAAGTGGTAGTTAGAAGGGAGTTAGAGCTGCAAGCAGTTTGGTTTGGGAAATTAGACGCGAAATGACACTGCAAAGGCCTTCCAACAGGCTTGGAAAAGTGTGTTCTATATCTCTGCCAAACAAACTCCGCGGAGGTTGAGGTTTCAGAAGCTAGTTTAACTCTAAGGGAGGAAGCAGCAGAATGTGCCTCTCACATCTAGCCTGTAGGAATTCAGGTTGGCAAGTTCTATGGGGAAGCCCATTGCTGCCTATGGTGGAAACGGCATGGGAGATTTCAGTTTCAAAATCTCTGTGAAAAAGCGTCAGAGAAGCTTCTCCGTTTAGAATCCAGCATATCTCACTGAACCGAAGAAGTGGTAGTTAGAAGGGAGTTAGAGCTGCAAGCAGTTTGGTTTGGGAAATTAGATGCGAAATGACACTGCAAAGGCCTTCCAACAGGCTTGGAAAAGTGTGTTCTATATCTCTGCCAAACAGACTCCCCGGAGGTTGAGCTTTCAGAAGCAAGCTTAACTCTTAGGGAGGAAGCAGCAGAATGTGCCTCTCACATCTAGCCTGTAGGAATTCAGGTTGGCAAGTTCTATGGGGAAGCCCATTGCTGCCTATGGTGGAAACGGCATGGGAGATTTCAGTTTCAAAATCTCTGTGAAAAAGCGTCAGAGAAGCTTCTCCGTTTAGAATCCAGCATATCTCACTGAACCGAAGAAGTGGTAGTTAGAAGGGAGTTAGAGCTGCAAGCAGTTTGGTTTGGGAAATTAGACGCGAAATGAAACTGCAAATGCCTTCCAACAGGCTTGGAAAAGTGTGTTCTATATCTCTGCCAAACAAACTCCGCGCAGGTTGAGCTTTCAGAAGCTAGTTTAACTCTAAGGGAGGAAGCAGCAGAATGTGCCTCTCACATCTAGCCTGTAGGAATTCAGGTTGGCAAGTTCTATGGGGAAGCCCATTGGCGCCTTCGTTGGAAACGGGTTTGGAAATTTCAGTTTCAAAATCTCTGTGAAAAAGCGTCAGAGAAGCTTCTCCGTTTAGAATCCAGCATATCTCACTGAACCGAAGAAGTGGTAGTTAGAAGGGAGTTAGAGCTGCAAGCAGTTTGGTTTGGGAAATTAGACGCGAAATGAAACTGCAAATGCCTTCCAACAGGATTGGAAAAGTGTGTTCTATATCTCTGCCAAACAAACTCCCCGGAGGTTGAGCTTTCAGAAGCAAGTTTAACTCTAAGGGAGGAAGCAGCAGAATGTGCCTCTCACATCTAGCCTGTAGGAATTCAGGTTGGCAAGTTCTATGGGGAAGCCCATTGCTGCCTATGGTGGAAACGGCATGGGAGATTTCAGTTTCAAAATCTCTGTGAAAAAGCGTCAGAGAAGCTTCTCCGTTTAGAATCCAGCATATCTCACTGAACCGAAGAAGTGGTAGTTAGAAGGGAGTTAGAGCTGCAAGCAGTTTGGTTTGGGAAATTAGATGCGGAATGACACTGCAAAGGCCTTCCAACAGGCTTGGAAAAGTGTGTTCTATATCTGTGCCAAACAGAGTCCCCGGAGGTTGAGCTTTCAGAAGCAAGCTTAACTGTTAGGGAGGAAGCAGCAGAATGTGCCTCTCACATCTAGCCTGTAGGAATTCAGGTTGGCAAGTTCTATGGGGAAGCCCATTGCTGCCTATGGTGGAAACGGCATGGGAGATTTCAGTTTCAAAATCTCTGTGAAAAAGCGTCAGAGAAGCTTCTACGTTTAGAATCCAGCATATCTCACTGAACCGAAGAAGTGGTAGTTAGAAGGGAGTTAGAGCTGCAAGCAGTTTGGTTTGGGAAATTAGACGCGAAATGAAACTGCAAATGCCTTCCAACAGGCTTGGAAAAGTGTGTTCTATATCTCTGCCAAACAAACTCCCCGGAGGTTGAGCTTTCAGAAGCTAGTTTAACTCTAAGGGAGGAAGCAGCAGAATGTGCCTCTCACATCTAGCCTGTAGGAATTCAGGTTGGCAAGTTCTATGGGGAAGCCCATTGGCGCCTTCGTTGGAAACGGGTTTGGAAATTTCAGTTTCAAAATCTCTGTGAAAAAGCATCAGAGAAGCTTCTCCGTTTAGAATCCAGCATATCTCACTGAACCGAAGAAGTGGTAGTTAGAAGGGAGTTAGAGCTGCAAGCAGTTTGGTTTGGGAAATTAGACGCGAAATGACACTGCAAAGGCCTTCCAACAGGCTTGGAAAAGTGTGTTCTATATCTGTGCCAAACAGAGTCCCCGGAGGTTGAGCTTTCAGAAGCAAGCTTAACTGTTAGGGAGGAAGCAGCAGAATGTGCCTCTCACATCTAGCCTGTAGGAATTCAGGTTGGCAAGTTCTATGGGGAAGCCCATTGCTGCCTATGGTGGAAACGGCATGGGAGATTTCAGTTTCAAAATCTCTGTGAAAAAGCGTCAGAGAAGCTTCTCCGTTTAGAATCCAGCATATCTCACTGAACCGAAGAAGTGGTAGTTACAAGGGAGTTAGAGCTGCAAGCAGTTTGGTTTGGGAAATTAGACGCGAAATGAAACTGCAAAAGCCTTCCAACAGGCTTGGAAAAGTGTGTTCTATATCTCTGCCAAACAAACTCCCCGGAGGTTGAGGTTTCAGAAGCTAGTTTAACTCTAAGGGAGGAAGCAGCAGAATGTGCCTCTCACATCTAGCCTGTAGGAATTCAGGTTGGCAAGTTCTATGGGGAAGCCCATTGCTGCCTATGGTGGAAACGGCATGGGAGATTTCAGTTTCAAAATCTCTGTGAAAAAGCGTCAGAGAAGCTTCTCCGTTTAGAATCCAGCATATCTCACTGAACCGAAGAAGTGGTAGTTAGAAGGGAGTTAGAGCTGCAAGCAGTTTGGTTTGGGAAATTAGATGCGAAATGACACTGCAAAGGCCTTCCAACAGGCTTGGAAAAGTGTGTTCTATATCTCTGCCAAACAGACTCCCCGGAGGTTGAGCTTTCAGAAGCAAGCTTAACTCTTAGGGAGGAAGCAGCAGAATGTGCCTCTCACATCTAGCCTGTAGGAATTCAGGTTGGCAAGTTCTATGGGGAAGCCCATTGCTGCCTATGGTGGAAACGGCATGGGAGATTTCAGTTTCAAAATCTCTGTGAAAAAGCGTCAGAGAAGCTTCTCCGTTTAGAATCCAGCATATCTCACTGAACCGAAGAAGTGGTAGTTAGAAGGCAGTTAGAGCTGCAAGCAGTTTGGTTTGGGAAATTAGACGCGAAATGAAACTGCAAATGCCTTCCAACAGGCTTGGAAAAGTGTGTTCTATATCTCTGCCAAACAAACTCCCCGGAGGTTGAGCTTTCAGAAGCTAGTTTAACTCTAAGGGAGGAAGCAGCAGAATGTGCCTCTCACATCTAGCCTGTAGGAATTCAGGTTGGCAAGTTCTATGGGGAAGCCCATTGGCGCCTTCGTTGGAAACGGGTTTGGAAATTTCAGTTTCAAAATCTCTGTGAAAAAGCGACAGAGAAGCTTCTCCGTTTAGAATCCAGCATATCTCACTGAACCGAAGAAGTGGTAGTTAGAAGGCAGTTAGAGCTGCAAGCAGTTTGGTTTGGGAAATTAGACGCGAAATGAAACTGCAAATGCCTTCCAACAGGCTTGGAAATGTGTGTTCTATATGTCTGCCAAACAAACTCCCCGGAGGTTGAGCTTTCAGAAGCAAGTTTAACTCTAAGGGAGGAAGCAGCAGAATGTGCCTCTCACATCTAGCCTGTAGGAATTCAGGTTGGCAAGTTCTATGGGGAAGCCCATTGCTGCCTATGGTGGAAACGGCATGGGAGATTTCAGTTTCAAAATCTCTGTGCAAAAGCGTCAGAGAAGCTTCTCCGTTTAGAATCCAGCATATCTCACTGGACTGAAGAAGTGGTAGTTAGAAGGGAGTTAGAGCTGCAAGCAGTTTGGTTTGGGAAATTAGACGCGAAATGAAACTGCAAATGCCTTCCAACAGGCTTGGAAAAGTGTGTTCTATATCTCTGCCAAACAAACTCCCCGGAGGTTGAGCTTTCAGAAGCTAGTTTAACTCTAAGGGAGGAAGCAGCAGAATGTGCCTCTCACATCTAGCCTGTAGGAATTCAGGTTGGCAAGTTCTATGGGGAAGCCCATTGGCGCCTTCGTTGGAAACGGGTTTGGAAATTTCAGTTTCAAAATCTCTGTGAAAAAGCGTCAGAGAAGCTTCTCCGTTTAGAATCCAGCATATCTCACTGAACCGAAGAAGTGGTAGTTAGAAGGGAGTTAGAGCTGCAAGCAGTTTGGTTTGGGAAATTAGATGCGAAATGACACTGCAAAGGCCTTCCAACAGGCTTGGAAAAGTGTGTTCTATATCTCTGCCAAACAGACTCCCCGGAGGTTGAGCTTTCAGAAACAAGCTTAACTGTTAGGGAGGAAGCAGCAGAATGTGCCTCTCACATCTAGCCTGTAGGAATTCAGGTTGGCAAGTTCTATGGGGAAGCCCATTGCTGCCTATGGTGGAAACGGCATGGGAGATTTCAGTTTCAAAATCTCCGTGAAAAAGCGTCAGAGAAGCTTCTCCGTTTAGAATCCAGCATATCTCACTGAACCGAAGAAGTGGTAGTTAGAAGGCAGTTAGAGCTGCAAGCAGTTTGGTTTGGGAAATTAGACGCGAAATGAAACTGCAAATGCCTTCCAACAGGCTTGGAAAAGTGTGTTCTATATCTCTGCCAAACAAACTCCCCGGAGGTTGAGCTTTCAGAAGCAAGTTTAACTCTAAGGGAGGAAGCAGCAGAATGTGCCTCTCACATCTAGCCTGTAGGAATTCAGGTTGGCAAGTTCTATGGGGAAGCCCATTGCTGCCTATGGTGGAAACGGCATGGGAGATTTCAGTTTCAAAATCTCTGTGAAAAAGCGTCAGAGAAGCTTCTCCGTTTAGAATCCAGCATATCTCACTGAACCGAAGAAGTGGTAGTTAGAAGGGAGTTAGAGCTGCAAGCAGTTTGGTTTGGGAAATTAGACGCGAAATGACACTGCAAAGGCCTTCCAACAGGCTTGGAAAAGTGTGTTCTATATCTGTGCCAAACAGAGTCCCCGGAGGTTGAGCTTTCAGAAGCAAGCTTAACTGTTAGGGAGGAAGCAGCAGAATGTGCCTCTCACATCTAGCCTGTAGGAATTCAGGTTGGCAAGTTCTATGGGGAAGCCCATTGCTGCCTATGGTGGAAACGGCATGGGAGATTTCAGTTTCAAAATCTCTGTGAAAAAGCGTCAGAGAAGCTTCTCCGTTTAGAATCCAGCATATCTCACTGAACCGAAGAAGTGGTAGTTACAAGGGAGTTAGAGCTGCAAGCAGTTTGGTTTGGGAAATTAGACGCGAAATGAAACTGCAAAAGCCTTCCAACAGGCTTGGAAAAGTGTGTTCTATATCTCTGCCAAACAAACTCCCCGGAGGTTGAGGTTTCAGAAGCTAGTTTAACTCTAAGGGAGGAAGCAGCAGAATGTGCCTCTCACATCTAGCCTGTAGGAATTCAGGTTGGCAAGTTCTATGGGGAAGCCCATTGCTGCCTATGGTGGAAACGGCATGGGAGATTTCAGTTTCAAAATCTCTGTGAAAAAGCGTCAGAGAAGCTTCTCCGTTTAGAATCCAGCATATCTCACTGAACCGAAGAAGTGGTAGTTAGAAGGGAGTTAGAGCTGCAAGCAGTTTGGTTTGGGAAATTAGATGCGAAATGACACTGCAAAGGCCTTCCAACAGGCTTGGAAAAGTGTGTTCTATATCTCTGCCAAACAGACTCCCCGGAGGTTGAGCTTTCAGAAGCAAGCTTAACTCTTAGGGAGGAAGCAGCAGAATGTGCCTCTCACATCTAGCCTGTAGGAATTCAGGTTGGCAAGTTCTATGGGGAAGCCCATTGCTGCCTATGGTGGAAACGGCATGGGAGATTTCAGTTTCAAAATCTCTGTGAAAAAGCGTCAGAGAAGCTTCTCCGTTTAGAATCCAGCATATCTCACTGAACCGAAGAAGTGGTAGTTAGAAGGGAGTTAGAGCTGCAAGCAGTTTGGTTTGGGAAATTAGACGCGAAATGAAACTGCAAATGCCTTCCAACAGGCTTGGAAAAGTGTGTTCTATATCTCTGCCAAACAAACTCCCCGGAGGTTGAGCTTTCAGAAGCTAGTTTAACTCTAAGGGAGGAAGCAGCAGAATGTGCCTCTCACATCTAGCCTGTAGGAATTCAGGTTGGCAAGTTCTATGGGGAAGCCCATTGGCGCCTTCGTTGGAAACGGGTTTGGAAATTTCAGTTTCAAAATCTCTGTGAAAAAGCGTCAGAGAAGCTTCTCCGTTTAGAATCCAGCATATCTCACTGGACCGAAGAAGTGGTAGTTAGAAGGGAGTTAGAGCTGCAAGCAGTTTGGTTTGGGAAATTAGACGCGAAATGAAACTGCAAATGCCTTCCAACAGGCTTGGAAAAGTGTGTTCTATATCTCTGCCAAACAAACTCCCCGGAGGTTGAGCTTTCAGAAGCAAGTTTAACTCTAAGGGAGGAAGCAGCAGAATGTGCCTCTCACATCTAGCCTGTAGGAATTCAGGTTGGCAAGTTCTATGGGGAAGCCCTTTGCTGCCTATGGTGGAAACGGCATGGGAGATTTCAGTTTCAAAATCTCTGTGAAAAAGCGTCAGAGAAGCTTCTCCGTTTAGAATCCAGCATATCTCACTGAACTGAAGAAGTGGTAGTTAGAAGGGAGTTAGAGCTGCAAGCAGTTTGGTTTGGGAAATTAGATGCGGAATGACACTGCAAAGGCCTTCCAACAGGCTTGGAAAAGTGTGTTCTATATCTGTGCCAAACAGAGTCCCCGGAGGTTGAGCTTTCAGAAGCCAGCTTAACTGTTAGGGAGGAAGCAGCAGAATGTGCCTCTCACATCTAGCCTGTAGGAATTCAGGTTGGCAAGTTCTATGGGGAAGCCCATTGCTGCCTATGGTGGAAACGGCATGGGAGATTTCAGTTTCAAAATCTCTGTGAAAAAGCGTCAGAGAAGCTTCTCCGTTTAGAATCCAGCATATCTCACTGAACCGAAGAAGTGGTAGTTAGAAGGGAGTTAGAGCTGCAAGCAGTTTGGTTTGGGCAATTAGACGCGAAATGAAACTGCAAATGCCTTCCAACAGGCTTGGAAAAGTGTGTTCTATATCTCTGCCAAACAAACTCCCCGGAGGTTGAGCTTTCAGAAGCTAGTTTCACTCTAAGGGAGGAAGCAGCAGAATGTGCCTCTCACATCTAGCCTGTAGGAATTCAGGTTGGCAAGTTCTATGGGGAAGCCCATTGGCGCCTTCGTTGGAAACGGGTTTGGAAATTTCAGTTTCAAAATCTCTGTGAAAAAGCGTCAGAGAAGCTTCTCCGTTTAGAATCCAGCATATCTCACTGAACCGAAGAAGTGGTAGTTAGAAGGCAGTTAGAGCTGCAAGCAGTTTGGTTTGGGAAATTAGACGCGAAATGACACTGCAAAGGCCATCCAACAGGCTTGGAAAAGTGTGTTCTATATCTCTGCCAAACAGAGTCCCCGGAGGTTGAGCTTTCAGAAGCAAGCTTAACTGTTAGGGAGGAAGCAGCAGAATGTGCCTCTCACATCTAGCATGTAGGAATTCAGGTTGGCAAGTTCTATGGGGAAGCCCATTGCTGCCTATGGTGGAAACGGCATGGGAGATTTCAGTTTCAAAATCTCTGTGAAAAAGCGTCAGAGAAGCTTCTCCGTTTAGAATCCAGCATATCTCACTGAACCGAAGAAGTGGTAGTTAGAAGGGAGTTAGAGCTGCAAGCAGTTTGGTTTGGGAAATTAGATGCGAAATGACACTGCAAAGGCCTTCCAACAGGCTTGGAAAAGTGTGTTCTATATCTCTGCCAAACAGACTCCCCGGAGGTTGAGCTTTCAGAAGCAAGCTTAACTCTTAGGGAGGAAGCAGCAGAATGTGCCTCTCACATCTAGCCTGTAGGAATTCAGGTTGGCAAGTTCTATGGGGAAGCCCATTGCTGCCTATGGTGGAAACGGCATGGGAGATTTCAGTTTCAAAATCTCTGTGAAAAAGCGTCAGAGAAGCTTCTCCGTTTAGAATCCAGCATATCTCACTGAACCGAAGAAGTGGTAGTTAGAAGGGAGTTAGAGCTGCAAGCAGTTTGGTTTGGGAAATTAGACGCGAAATGAAACTGCAAATGCCTTCCAACAGGCTTGGAAAAGTGTGTTCTATATCTCTGCCAAACAAACTCCCCGGAGGTTGAGCTTTCAGAAGCTAGTTTAACTCTAAGGGAGGAAGCAGCAGAATGTGCCTCTCACATCTAGCCTGTAGGAATTCAGGTTGGCAAGTTCTATGGGGAAGCCCATTGGCGCCTTCGTTGGAAACGGGTTTGGAAATTTCAGTTTCAAAATCTCTGTGAAAAAGCGTCAGAGAAGCTTCTCCGTTTAGAATCCAGCATATCTCTCTGGACCGAAGAAGTGGTAGTTAGAAGGGAGTTAGAGCTGCAAGCAGTTTGGTTTGGGAAATTAGACGCGAAATGAAACTGCAAATGCCTTCCAACAGGCTTGAAAAAGTGTGTTCTATATCTCTGCCAAACAAACTCCCCGGAGGTTGAGCTTTCAGAAGCTAGTTTAACTCTAAGGGAGGAAGCAGCAGAATGTGCCTCTCACATCTAGCCTGTAGGAATTCAGGTTGGCAAGTTCTATGGGGAAGCCCATTGCTGCCTATGGTGGAAACGGCATGGGAGATTTCAGTTTCAAAATCTCTGTGAAAAAGCGTCAGAGAAGCTTCTCCGTTTAGAATCCAGCATATCTCACTGAACCGAAGAAGTGGTAGTTAGAAGGGAGTTAGAGCTGCAAGCAGTTTGGTTTGGGAAATTAGATGCGGAATGACACTGCAAAGGCCTTCCAACAGGCTTGGAAAAGTGTGTTCTATATCTGTGCCAAACAGAGTCCCCGGAGGTTGAGCTTTCAGAAGCCAGCTTAACTGTTAGGGAGGAAGCAGCAGAATGTGCCTCTCACATCTAGCCTGTAGGAATTCAGGTTGGCAAGTTCTATGGGGAAGCCCATTGCTGCCTATGGTGGAAACGGCATGGGAGATTTCAGTTTCAAAATCTCTGTGAAAAAGCGTCAGAGAAGCTTCTACGTTTAGAATCCAGCATATCTCACTGAACCGAAGAAGTGGTAGTTAGAAGGGAGTTAGAGCTGCAAGCAGTTTGGTTTGGGAAATTAGACGCGAAATGAAACTGCAAATGCCTTCCAACAGGCTTGGAAAAGTGTGTTCTATATCTCTGCCAAACAAACTCCCCGGAGGTTGAGCTTTCAGAAGCTAGTTTAACTCTAAGGGAGGAAGCAGCAGAATGTGCCTCTCACATCTAGCCTGTAGGAATTCAGGTTGGCAAGTTCTATGGGGAAGCCCATTGGCGCCTTCGTTGGAAACGGGTTTGGAAATTTCAGTTTCAAAATCTCTGTGAAAAAGCATCAGAGAAGCTTCTCCGTTTAGAATCCAGCATATCTCACTGAACCGAAGAAGTGGTAGTTAGAAGGGAGTTAGAGCTGCAAGCAGTTTGGTTTGGGAAATTAGACGCGAAATGACACTGCAAAGGCCTTCCAACAGGCTTGGAAAAGTGTGTTCTATATCTGTGCCAAACAGAGTCCCCGGAGGTTGAGCTTTCAGAAGCAAGCTTAACTGTTAGGGAGGAAGCAGCAGAATGTGCCTCTCACATCTAGCCTGTAGGAATTCAGGTTGGCAAGTTCTATGGGGAAGCCCATTGGCGCCTTCGTTGGAAACGGGTTTGGAAATTTCAGTTTCAAAATCTCTGTGAAAAAGCGACAGAGAAGCTTCTCCGTTTAGAATCCAGCATATCTCACTGAACCGAAGAAGTGGTAGTTAGAAGGGAGTTAGAGCTGCAAGCAGTTTGGTTTGGGAAATTAGACGCGAAATGAAACTGCAAATGCCTTCCAACAGGCTTGGAAATGTGTGTTCTATATGTCTGCCAAACAAACTCCCCGGAGGTTGAGCTTTCAGAAGCAAGTTTAACTCTAAGGGAGGAAGCAGCAGAATGTGCCTCTCACATCTAGCCTGTAGGAATTCAGGTTGGCAAGTTCTATGGGGAAGCCCATTGCTGCCTATGGTGGAAACGGCATGGGAGATTTCAGTTTCAAAATCTCTGTGCAAAAGCGTCAGAGAAGCTTCTCCGTTTAGAATCCAGCATATCTCACTGGACCGAAGAAGTGGTAGTTAGAAGGGAGTTAGAGCTGCAAGCAGTTTGGTTTGGGAAATTAGACGCGAAATGAAACTGCAAATGCCTTCCAACAGGCTTGGAAAAGTGTGTTCTATATCTCTGCCAAACAAACTCCCCGGAGGTTGAGCTTTCAGAAGCTAGTTTAACTCTAAGGGAGGAAGCAGCAGAATGTGCCTCTCACATCTAGCCTGTAGGAATTCAGGTTGGCAAGTTCTATGGGGAAGCCCATTGGCGCCTTCGTTGGAAACGGGTTTGGAAATTTCAGTTTCAAAATCTCTGTGAAAAAGCGTCAGAGAAGCTTCTCCGTTTAGAATCCAGCATATCTCACTGAACCGAAGAAGTGGTAGTTAGAAGGGAGTTAGAGCTGCAAGCAGTTTGGTTTGGGAAATTAGATGCGAAATGACACTGCAAAGGCCTTCCAACAGGCTTGGAAAAGTGTGTTCTATATCTCTGCCAAACAGACTCCCCGGAGGTTGAGCTTTCAGAAACAAGCTTAACTGTTAGGGAGGAAGCAGCAGAATGTGCCTCTCACATCTAGCCTGTAGGAATTCAGGTTGGCAAGTTCTATGGGGAAGCCCATTGCTGCCTATGGTGGAAACGGCATGGGAGATTTCAGTTTCAAAATCTCTGTGAAAAAGCGTCAGAGAAGCTTCTCCGTTTAGAATCCAGCATATCTCACTGAACCGAAGAAGTGGTAGTTAGAAGGGAGTTAGAGCTGCAAGCAGTTTGGTTTGGGAAATTAGACGCGAAATGACACTGCAAAGGCCTTCCAACAGGCTTGGAAAAGTGTGTTCTATATCTGTGCCAAACAGAGTCCCCGGAGGTTGAGCTTTCAGAAGCAAGCTTAACTGTTAGGGAGGAAGCAGCAGAATGTGCCTCTCACATCTAGCCTGTAGGAATTCAGGTTGGCAAGTTCTATGGGGAAGCCCATTGCTGCCTATGGTGGAAACGGCATGGGAGATTTCAGTTTCAAAATCTCTGTGAAAAAGCGTCAGAGAAGCTTCTCCGTTTAGAATCCAGCATATCTCACTGAACCGAAGAAGTGGTAGTTACAAGGGAGTTAGAGCTGCAAGCAGTTTGGTTTGGGAAATTAGACGCGAAATGAAACTGCAAAAGCCTTCCAACAGGCTTGGAAAAGTGTGTTCTATATCTCTGCCAAACAAACTCCCCGGAGGTTGAGGTTTCAGAAGCTAGTTTAACTCTAAGGGAGGAAGCAGCAGAATGTGCCTCTCACATCTAGCCTGTAGGAATTCAGGTTGGCAAGTTCTATGGGGAAGCCCATTGGCGCCTTCATTGGAAACGGCATGGGAGATTTCAGTTTCAAAATCTCTGTGAAAAAGCGTCAGAGAAGCTTCTCCGTTTAGAATCCAGCATATCTCACTGAACCGAAGAAGTGGTAGTTAGAAGGCAGTTAGAGCTGCAAGCAGTTTGGTTTGGGAAATTAGACGCGAAATGAAACTGCAAATGCCTTCCAACAGGCTTGGAAAAGTGTGTTCTATATCTCTGCCAAACAGACTCCCCGGAGGTTGAGCTTTCAGAAGCAAGCTTAACTCTTAGGGAGGAAGCAGCAGAATGTGCCTCTCACATCTAGCCTGTAGGAATTCAGGTTGGCAAGTTCTATGGGGAAGCCCATTGCTGCCTATGGTGGAAACGGCATGGGAGATTTCAGTTTCAAAATCTCTGTGAAAAAGCGTCAGAGAAGCTTCTCCGTTTAGAATCCAGCATATCTCACTGAACCGAAGAAGTGGTAGTTAGAAGGGAGTTAGAGCTGCAAGCAGTTTGGTTTGGGAAATTAGACGCGAAATGAAACTGCAAATGCCTTCCAACAGGCTTGGAAAAGTGTGTTCTATATCTCTGCCAAACAAACTCCCCGGAGGTTGAGCTTTCAGAAGCTAGTTTAACTCTAAGGGAGGAAGCAGCAGAATGTGCCTCTCACATCTAGCCTGTAGGAATTCAGGTTGGCAAGTTCTATGGGGAAGCCCATTGGCGCCTTCGTTGGAAACGGGTTTGGAAATTTCAGTTTCAAAATCTCTGTGAAAAAGCGTCAGAGAAGCTTCTCCGTTTAGAATCCAGCATATCTCACTGGACCGAAGAAGTGGTAGTTAGAAGGGAGTTAGAGCTGCAAGCAGTTTGGTTTGGGAAATTAGACGCGAAATGAAACTGCAAATGCCTTCCAACAGGCTTGAAAAAGTGTGTTCTATATCTCTGCCAAACAAACTCCCCGGAGGTTGAGCTTTCAGAAGCAAGTTTAACTCTAAGGGAGGAAGCAGCAGAATGTGCCTCTCACATCTAGCCTGTAGGAATTCAGGTTGGCAAGTTCTATGGGGAAGCCCTTTGCTGCCTATGGTGGAAACGGCATGGGAGATTTCAGTTTCAAAATCTCTGTGAAAAAGCGTCAGAGAAGCTTCTCCGTTTAGAATCCAGCATATCTCACTGAACCGAAGAAGTGGTAGTTAGAAGGGAGTTAGAGCTGCAAGCAGTTTGGTTTGCGAAATTAGATGCGGAATGACACTGCAAAGGCCTTCCAACAGGCTTGGAAAAGTGTGTTCTATATCTGTGCCAAACAGAGTCCCCGGAGGTTGAGCTTTCAGAAGCCAGCTTAACTGTTAGGGAGGAAGCAGCAGAATGTGCCTCTCACATCTAGCCTGTAGGAATTCAGGTTGGCAAGTTCTATGGGGAAGCCCATTGCTGCCTATGGTGGAAACGGCATGGGAGATTTCAGTTTCAAAATCTCTGTGAAAAAGCGTCAGAGAAGCTTCTACGTTTAGAATCCAGCATATCTCACTGAACCGAAGAAGTGGTAGTTAGAAGGGAGTTAGAGCTGCAAGCAGTTTGGTTTGGGAAATTAGACGCGAAATGAAACTGCAAATGCCTTCCAACAGGCTTGGAAAAGTGTGTTCTATATCTCTGCCAAACAAACTCCCCGGAGGTTGAGCTTTCAGAAGCTAGTTTAACTCTAAGGGAGGAAGCAGCAGAATGTGCCTCTCACATCTAGCCTGTAGGAATTCAGGTTGGCAAGTTCTATGGGGAAGCCCATTGGCGCCTTCGTTGGAAACGGGTTTGGAAATTTCAGTTTCAAAATCTCTGTGAAAAAGCGTCAGAGAAGCTTCTCCGTTTAGAATCCAGCATATCTCACTGAACCGAAGAAGTGGTAGTTAGAAGGGAGTTAGAGCTGCAAGCAGTTTGGTTTGGGAAATTAGACGCGAAATGACACTGCAAAGGCCTTCCAACAGGCTTGGAAAAGTGTGTTCTATATCTGTGCCAAACAGAGTCCCCGGAGGTTGAGCTTTCAGAAGCAAGCTTAACTGTTAGGGAGGAAGCAGCAGAATGTGCCTCTCACATCTAGCCTGTAGGAATTCAGGTTGGCAAGTTCTATGGGGAAGCCCATTGCTGCCTATGGTGGAAACGGCATGGGAGATTTCAGTTTCAAAATCTCTGTGAAAAAGCGTCAGAGAAGCTTCTCCGTTTAGAATCCAGCATATCTCACTGAACCGAAGAAGTGGTAGTTACAAGGGAGTTAGAGCTGCAAGCAGTTTGGTTTGGGAAATTAGACGCGAAATGAAACTGCAAAAGCCTTCCAACAGGCTTGGAAAAGTGTGTTCTATATCTCTGCCAAACAAACTCCCCGGAGGTTGAGGTTTCAGAAGCTAGTTTAACTCTAAGGGAGGAAGCAGCAGAATGTGCCTCTCACATCTAGCCTGTAGGAATTCAGGTTGGCAAGTTCTATGGGGAAGCCCATTGCTGCCTATGGTGGAAACGGCATGGGAGATTTCAGTTTCAAAATCTCTGTGAAAAAGCGTCAGAGAAGCTTCTCCGTTTAGAATCCAGCATATCTCACTGAACCGAAGAAGTGGTAGTTAGAAGGGAGTTAGAGCTGCAAGCAGTTTGGTTTGGGAAATTAGATGCGAAATGACACTGCAAAGGCCTTCCAACAGGCTTGGAAAAGTGTGTTCTATATCTCTGCCAAACAGACTCCCCGGAGGTTGAGCTTTCAGAAGCAAGCTTAACTCTTAGGGAGGAAGCAGCAGAATGTGCCTCTCACATCTAGCCTGTAGGAATTCAGGTTGGCAAGTTCTATGGGGAAGCCCATTGCTGCCTATGGTGGAAACGGCATGGGAGATTTCAGTTTCAAAATCTCTGTGAAAAAGCGTCAGAGAAGCTTCTCCGTTTAGAATCCAGCATATCTCACTGAACCGAAGAAGTGGTAGTTAGAAGGCAGTTAGAGCTGCAAGCAGTTTGGTTTGGGAAATTAGACGCGAAATGAAACTGCAAATGCCTTCCAACAGGCTTGGAAAAGTGTGTTCTATATCTCTGCCAAACAAACTCCCCGGAGGTTGAGCTTTCAGAAGCTAGTTTAACTCTAAGGGAGGAAGCAGCAGAATGTGCCTCTCACATCTAGCCTGTAGGAATTCAGGTTGGCAAGTTCTATGGGGAAGCCCATTGGCGCCTTCGTTGGAAACGGGTTTGGAAATTTCAGTTTCAAAA
This sequence comes from Cynocephalus volans, assembly GCF_027409185.1. Lineage (NCBI taxonomy): Eukaryota > Metazoa > Chordata > Mammalia > Dermoptera > Cynocephalidae > Cynocephalus > Cynocephalus volans. The sequence goes on from NW_026902378.1 coordinate 654,898, forward strand.
TCTCTGTGAAAAAGCGACAGAGAAGCTTCTCCGTTTAGAATCCAGCATATCTCACTGAACCGAAGAAGTGGTAGTTAGAAGGGAGTTAGAGCTGCAAGCAGTTTGGTTTGGGAAATTAGACGCGAAATGAAACTGCAAATGCCTTCCAACAGGCTTGGAAAAGTGTGTTCTATATCTCTGCCAAAAAGACTCCCTGGAGGTTGAGCTTTCAGAAGCTAGTTTAACTCTAAGGGAGGAAGCAGCAGAATGTGCCTCTCACATCTAGCCTGTAGGAATTCAGGTTGGCAAGTTCTATGGGGAAGCCCATTGCTGCCTATGGTGGAAACAGCATGGGAGATTTCAGTTTCAAAATCTCTGTGAAAAAGCGTCAGAGAAGCTTCTCCGTTTAGAATCCAGCATATCTCACTGAACCGAAGAAGTGGTAGTTAGAAGGCAGTTAGAGCTGCAAGCAGTTTGGTTTGGAAAATTAGACGCGAAATGAAACTGCAAATGCCTTCCAACAGGCTTGGAAAAGTGTGTTCTATATCTCTGCCAAACAAACTCCCCGGAGGTTGAGCTTTCAGAAGCTAGTTTAACTCTAAGGGAGGAAGCAGCAGAATGTGCCTCTCACATCTAGCCTGTAGGAATTCAGGTTGGCAAGTTCTATGGGGAAGCCCATTGGCGCCTTCGTTGGAAACGGCATGGGAGATTTCAGTTTCAAAATCTCTGTGAAAAAGCGTCAGAGAAGCTTCTCCGTTTAGAATCCAGCATATCTCACTGGACCGAAGAAGTGGTAGTTAGAAGGGAGTTAGAGCTGCAAGCAGTTTGGTTTGGGAAATTAGACGCGAAATGAAACTGCAAATGCCTTCCAACAGGCTTGGAAATGTGTGTTCTATATGTCTGCCAAACAAACTCCCCGGAGGTTGAGCTTTCAGAAGCAAGTTTAACTCTAAGGGAGGAAGCAGCAGAATGTGCCTCTCACATCTAGCCTGTAGGAATTCAGGTTGGCAAGTTCTATGGGGAAGCCCATTGGCGCCTTCATTGGAAACGGCATGGGAGATTTCAGTTTCAAAATCTCTGTGAAAAAGCGACAGAGAAGCTTCTCCGTTTAGAATCCAGCATATCTCACTGAACCGAAGAAGTGGTAGTTAGAAGGGAGTTAGAGCTGCAAGCAGTTTGGTTTGGGAAATTAGACGCGAAATGAAACTGCAAATGCCTTCCAACAGGCTTGGAAAAGTGTGTTCTATATCTCTGCCAAAAAGACTCCCTGGAGGTTGAGCTTTCAGAAGCTAGTTTAACTCTAAGGGAGGAAGCAGCAGAATGTGCCTCTCACATCTAGCCTGTAGGAATTCAGGTTGGCAAGTTCTATGGGGAAGCCCATTGCTGCCTATGGTGGAAACAGCATGGGAGATTTCAGTTTCAAAATCTCTGTGAAAAAGCGTCAGAGAAGCTTCTCCGTTTAGAATCCAGCATATCTCACTGAACCGAAGAAGTGGTAGTTAGAAGGCAGTTAGAGCTGCAAGCAGTTTGGTTTGGAAAATTAGACGCGAAATGAAACTGCAAATGCCTTCCAACAGGCTTGGAAAAGTGTGTTCTATATCTCTGCCAAACAAACTCCCCGGAGGTTGAGCTTTCAGAAGCTAGTTTAACTCTAAGGGAGGAAGCAGCAGAATGTGCCTCTCACATCTAGCCTGTAGGAATTCAGGTTGGCAAGTTCTATGGGGAAGCCCATTGGCGCCTTCGTTGGAAACGGCATGGGAGATTTCAGTTTCAAAATCTCTGTGAAAAAGCGTCAGAGAAGCTTCTCCGTTTAGAATCCAGCATATCTCACTGGACCGAAGAAGTGGTAGTTAGAAGGGAGTTAGAGCTGCAAGCAGTTTGGTTTGGGAAATTAGACGCGAAATGAAACTGCAAATGCCTTCCAACAGGCTTGGAAATGTGTGTTCTATATGTCTGCCAAACAAACTCCCCGGAGGTTGAGCTTTCAGAAGCAAGTTTAACTCTAAGGGAGGAAGCAGCAGAATGTGCCTCTCACATCTAGCCTGTAGGAATTCAGGTTGGCAAGTTCTATGGGGAAGCCCATTGGCGCCTTCATTGGAAACGGGTTTGGAAATTTCAGTTTCAAAATCTCTGTGAAAAAGCGTCAGAGAAGCTTCTCCGTTTAGAATCCAGCATATCTCACTGAACCGAAGAAGTGGTAGTTAGAAGGGAGTTAGAGCTGCAAGCAGTTTGGTTTGGGAAATTAGACGCGAAATGACACTGCAAAGGCCTTCCAACAGGCTTGGAAAAGTGTGTTCTATATCTCTGCCAAACAGAGTCCCCGGAGGTTGAGCTTTCAGAAGCAAGCTTAACTGTTAGGGAGGAAGCAGCAGAATGTGCCTCTCACATCTAGCCTGTAGGAATTCAGGTTGGCAAGTTCTATGGGGAAGCCCATTGCTGCCTATGGTGGAAACGGCATGGGAGATTTCAGTTTCAAAATCTCTGTGAAAAAGCGTCAGAGAAGCTTCTCCGTTTAGAATCCAGCATATCTCACTGAACCGAACAAGTGGTAGTTAGAAGGGAGTTAGAGCTGCAAGCAGTTTGGTTTGGGAAATTAGACGCGAAATGAAACTGCAAATGCCTTCCAACAGGCTTGGAAAAGTGTGTTCTATATCCCTGCCAAACAAACTCCCCGGAGGTTGAGCTTTCAGAAGCTAGTTTAACTCTAAGGGAGGAAGCAGCAGAATGTGCCTCTCACATCTAGCCTGTAGGAATTCAGGTTGGCAAGTTCTATGGGGAAGCCCATTGCTGCCTATGGTGGAAACGGCATGGGAGATTTCAGTTTCAAAATCTCTGTGAAAAAGCGTCAGAGAAGCTTCTCCGTTTAGAATCCAGCATATCTCACTGAACCGAAGAAGTGGTAGTTACAAGGGAGTTAGAGCTGCAAGCAGTTTGGTTTGGGAAATTAGACGCGAAATGAAACTGCAAAAGCCTTCCAACAGGCTTGGAAAAGTGTGTTCTATATCTCTGCCAAACAAACTCCCCGGAGGTTGAGGTTTCAGAAGCTAGTTTAACTCTAAGGGAGGAAGCAGCAGAATGTGCCTCTCACATCTAGCCTGTAGGAATTCAGGTTGGCAAGTTCTATGGGGAAGCCCATTGGCGCCTTCATTGGAAACGGCATGGGAGATTTCAGTTTCAAAATCTCTGTGAAAAAGCGTCAGAGAAGCTTCTCCGTTTAGAATCCAGCATATCTCACTGAACCGAAGAAGTGGTAGTTAGAAGGCAGTTAGAGCTGCAAGCAGTTTGGTTTGGGAAATTAGACGCGAAATGAAACTGCAAATGCCTTCCAACAGGCTTGGAAAAGTGTGTTCTATATCTCTGCCAAAAAGACTCCCTGGAGGTTGAGCTTTCAGAAGCTAGTTTAACTCTAAGGGAGGAAGCAGCAGAATGTGCCTCTCACATCTAGCCTGTAGGAATTCAGGTTGGCAAGTTCTATGGGGAAGCCCATTGCTGCCTATGGTGGAAACGGCATGGGAGATTTCAGTTTCAAAATCTCTGTGAAAAAGCGTCAGAGAAGCTTCTCCGTTTAGAATCCAGCATATCTCACTGAACCGAAGAAGTGGTAGTTACAAGGGAGTTAGAGCTGCAAGCAGTTTGGTTTGGGAAATTAGACGCGAAATGAAACTGCAAAAGCCTTCCAACAGGCTTGGAAAAGTGTGTTCTATATCTCTGCCAAACAAACTCCCCGGAGGTTGAGGTTTCAGAAGCTAGTTTAACTCTAAGGGAGGAAGCAGCAGAATGTGCCTCTCACATCTAGCCTGTAGGAATTCAGGTTGGCAAGTTCTATGGGGAAGCCCATTGGCGCCTTCATTGGAAACGGCATGGGAGATTTCAGTTTCAAAATCTCTGTGAAAAAGCGTCAGAGAAGCTTCTCCGTTTAGAATCCAGCATATCTCACTGAACCGAAGAAGTGGTAGTTAGAAGGGAGTTAGAGCTGCAAGCAGTTTGGTTTGGGAAATTAGACGCGAAATGAAACTGCAAATGCCTTCCAACAGGCTTGGAAAAGTGTGTTCTATATCTCTGCCAAAAAGACTCCCTGGAGGTTGAGCTTTCAGAAGCTAGTTTAACTCTAAGGGAGGAAGCAGCAGAATGTGCCTCTCACATCTAGCCTGTAGGAATTCAGGTTGGCAAGTTCTATGGGGAAGCCCATTGCTGCCTATGGTGGAAACAGCATGGGAGATTTCAGTTTCAAAATCTCTGTGAAAAAGCGTCAGAGAAGCTTCTCCGTTTAGAATCCAGCATATCTCACTGAACCGAAGAAGTGGTAGTTAGAAGGCAGTTAGAGCTGCAAGCAGTTTGGTTTGGAAAATTAGACGCGAAATGAAACTGCAAATGCCTTCCAACAGGCTTGGAAAAGTGTGTTCTATATCTCTGCCAAACAAACTCCCCGGAGGTTGAGCTTTCAGAAGCTAGTTTAACTCTAAGGGAGGAAGCAGCAGAATGTGCCTCTCACATCTAGCCTGTAGGAATTCAGGTTGGCAAGTTCTATGGGGAAGCCCATTGGCGCCTTCGTTGGAAACGGCATGGGAGATTTCAGTTTCAAAATCTCTGTGAAAAAGCGTCAGAGAAGCTTCTCCGTTTAGAATCCAGCATATCTCACTGGACCGAAGAAGTGGTAGTTAGAAGGGAGTTAGAGCTGCAAGCAGTTTGGTTTGGGAAATTAGACGCGAAATGAAACTGCAAATGCCTTCCAACAGGCTTGGAAATGTGTGTTCTATATGTCTGCCAAACAAACTCCCCGGAGGTTGAGCTTTCAGAAGCAAGTTTAACTCTAAGGGAGGAAGCAGCAGAATGTGCCTCTCACATCTAGCCTGTAGGAATTCAGGTTGGCAAGTTCTATGGGGAAGCCCATTGGCGCCTTCATTGGAAACGGGTTTGGAAATTTCAGTTTCAAAATCTCTGTGAAAAAGCGTCAGAGAAGCTTCTCCGTTTAGAATCCAGCATATCTCACTGAACCGAAGAAGTGGTAGTTAGAAGGGAGTTAGAGCTGCAAGCAGTTTGGTTTGGGAAATTAGACGCGAAATGACACTGCAAAGGCCTTCCAACAGGCTTGGAAAAGTGTGTTCTATATCTCTGCCAAACAGAGTCCCCGGAGGTTGAGCTTTCAGAAGCAAGCTTAACTGTTAGGGAGGAAGCAGCAGAATGTGCCTCTCACATCTAGCCTGTAGGAATTCAGGTTGGCAAGTTCTATGGGGAAGCCCATTGCTGCCTATGGTGGAAACGGCATGGGAGATTTCAGTTTCAAAATCTCTGTGAAAAAGCGTCAGAGAAGCTTCTCCGTTTAGAATCCAGCATATCTCACTGAACCGAACAAGTGGTAGTTAGAAGGGAGTTAGAGCTGCAAGCAGTTTGGTTTGGGAAATTAGACGCGAAATGAAACTGCAAATGCCTTCCAACAGGCTTGGAAAAGTGTGTTCTATATCCCTGCCAAACAAACTCCCCGGAGGTTGAGCTTTCAGAAGCTAGTTTAACTCTAAGGGAGGAAGCAGCAGAATGTGCCTCTCACATCTAGCCTGTAGGAATTCAGGTTGGCAAGTTCTATGGGGAAGCCCATTGCTGCCTATGGTGGAAACGGCATGGGAGATTTCAGTTTCAAAATCTCTGTGAAAAAGCGTCAGAGAAGCTTCTCCGTTTAGAATCCAGCATATCTCACTGAACCGAAGAAGTGGTAGTTACAAGGGAGTTAGAGCTGCAAGCAGTTTGGTTTGGGAAATTAGACGCGAAATGAAACTGCAAAAGCCTTCCAACAGGCTTGGAAAAGTGTGTTCTATATCTCTGCCAAACAAACTCCCCGGAGGTTGAGGTTTCAGAAGCTAGTTTAACTCTAAGGGAGGAAGCAGCAGAATGTGCCTCTCACATCTAGCCTGTAGGAATTCAGGTTGGCAAGTTCTATGGGGAAGCCCATTGGCGCCTTCATTGGAAACGGCATGGGAGATTTCAGTTTCAAAATCTCTGTGAAAAAGCGTCAGAGAAGCTTCTCCGTTTAGAATCCAGCATATCTCACTGAACCGAAGAAGTGGTAGTTAGAAGGCAGTTAGAGCTGCAAGCAGTTTGGTTTGGGAAATTAGACGCGAAATGAAACTGCAAATGCCTTCCAACAGGCTTGGAAAAGTGTGTTCTATATCTCTGCCAAACAGACTCCCCGGAGGTTGAGCTTTCAGAAGCAAGCTTAACTCTTAGGGAGGAAGCAGCAGAATGTGCCTCTCACATCTAGCCTGTAGGAATTCAGGTTGGCAAGTTCTATGGGGAAGCCCATTGCTGCCTATGGTGGAAACGGCATGGGAGATTTCAGTTTCAAAATCTCTGTGAAAAAGCGTCAGAGAAGCTTCTCCGTTTAGAATCCAGCATATCTCACTGAACCGAAGAAGTGGTAGTTAGAAGGGAGTTAGAGCTGCAAGCAGTTTGGTTTGGGAAATTAGACGCGAAATGAAACTGCAAATGCCTTCCAACAGGCTTGGAAAAGTGTGTTCTATATCTCTGCCAAACAAACTCCCCGGAGGTTGAGCTTTCAGAAGCTAGTTTAACTCTAAGGGAGGAAGCAGCAGAATGTGCCTCTCACATCTAGCCTGTAGGAATTCAGGTTGGCAAGTTCTATGGGGAAGCCCATTGGCGCCTTCGTTGGAAACGGGTTTGGAAATTTCAGTTTCAAAATCTCTGTGAAAAAGCGTCAGAGAAGCTTCTCCGTTTAGAATCCAGCATATCTCACTGGACCGAAGAAGTGGTAGTTAGAAGGGAGTTAGAGCTGCAAGCAGTTTGGTTTGGGAAATTAGACGCGAAATGAAACTGCAAATGCCTTCCAACAGGCTTGAAAAAGTGTGTTCTATATCTCTGCCAAACAAACTCCCCGGAGGTTGAGCTTTCAGAAGCAAGTTTAACTCTAAGGGAGGAAGCAGCAGAATGTGCCTCTCACATCTAGCCTGTAGGAATTCAGGTTGGCAAGTTCTATGGGGAAGCCCTTTGCTGCCTATGGTGGAAACGGCATGGGAGATTTCAGTTTCAAAATCTCTGTGAAAAAGCGTCAGAGAAGCTTCTCCGTTTAGAATCCAGCATATCTCACTGAACCGAAGAAGTGGTAGTTAGAAGGGAGTTAGAGCTGCAAGCAGTTTGGTTTGGGAAATTAGATGCGGAATGACACTGCAAAGGCCTTCCAACAGGCTTGGAAAAGTGTGTTCTATATCTGTGCCAAACAGAGTCCCCGGAGGTTGAGCTTTCAGAAGCCAGCTTAACTGTTAGGGAGGAAGCAGCAGAATGTGCCTCTCACATCTAGCCTGTAGGAATTCAGGTTGGCAAGTTCTATGGGGAAGCCCATTGCTGCCTATGGTGGAAACGGCATGGGAGATTTCAGTTTCAAAATCTCTGTGAAAAAGCGTCAGAGAAGCTTCTACGTTTAGAATCCAGCATATCTCACTGAACCGAAGAAGTGGTAGTTAGAAGGGAGTTAGAGCTGCAAGCAGTTTGGTTTGGGAAATTAGACGCGAAATGAAACTGCAAATGCCTTCCAACAGGCTTGGAAAAGTGTGTTCTATATCTCTGCCAAACAAACTCCCCGGAGGTTGAGCTTTCAGAAGCTAGTTTAACTCTAAGGGAGGAAGCAGCAGAATGTGCCTCTCACATCTAGCCTGTAGGAATTCAGGTTGGCAAGTTCTATGGGGAAGCCCATTGGCGCCTTCGTTGGAAACGGGTTTGGAAATTTCAGTTTCAAAATCTCTGTGAAAAAGCGTCAGAGAAGCTTCTCCGTTTAGAATCCAGCATATCTCACTGAACCGAAGAAGTGGTAGTTAGAAGGGAGTTAGAGCTGCAAGCAGTTTGGTTTGGGAAATTAGACGCGAAATGACACTGCAAAGGCCTTCCAACAGGCTTGGAAAAGTGTGTTCTATATCTGTGCCAAACAGAGTCCCCGGAGGTTGAGCTTTCAGAAGCAAGCTTAACTGTTAGGGAGGAAGCAGCAGAATGTGCCTCTCACATCTAGCCTGTAGGAATTCAGGTTGGCAAGTTCTATGGGGAAGCCCATTGCTGCCTATGGTGGAAACGGCATGGGAGATTTCAGTTTCAAAATCTCTGTGAAAAAGCGTCAGAGAAGCTTCTCCGTTTAGAATCCAGCATATCTCACTGAACCGAAGAAGTGGTAGTTACAAGGGAGTTAGAGCTGCAAGCAGTTTGGTTTGGGAAATTAGACGCGAAATGAAACTGCAAAAGCCTTCCAACAGGCTTGGAAAAGTGTGTTCTATATCTCTGCCAAACAAACTCCCCGGAGGTTGAGGTTTCAGAAGCTAGTTTAACTCTAAGGGAGGAAGCAGCAGAATGTGCCTCTCACATCTAGCCTGTAGGAATTCAGGTTGGCAAGTTCTATGGGGAAGCCCATTGCTGCCTATGGTGGAAACGGCATGGGAGATTTCAGTTTCAAAATCTCTGTGAAAAAGCGTCAGAGAAGCTTCTCCGTTTAGAATCCAGCATATCTCACTGAACCGAAGAAGTGGTAGTTAGAAGGGAGTTAGAGCTGCAAGCAGTTTGGTTTGGGAAATTAGATGCGAAATGACACTGCAAAGGCCTTCCAACAGGCTTGGAAAAGTGTGTTCTATATCTCTGCCAAACAGACTCCCCGGAGGTTGAGCTTTCAGAAGCAAGCTTAACTCTTAGGGAGGAAGCAGCAGAATGTGCCTCTCACATCTAGCCTGTAGGAATTCAGGTTGGCAAGTTCTATGGGGAAGCCCATTGCTGCCTATGGTGGAAACGGCATGGGAGATTTCAGTTTCAAAATCTCTGTGAAAAAGCGTCAGAGAAGCTTCTCCGTTTAGAATCCAGCATATCTCACTGAACCGAAGAAGTGGTAGTTAGAAGGCAGTTAGAGCTGCAAGCAGTTTGGTTTGGGAAATTAGACGCGAAATGAAACTGCAAATGCCTTCCAACAGGCTTGGAAAAGTGTGTTCTATATCTCTGCCAAACAAACTCCCCGGAGGTTGAGCTTTCAGAAGCTAGTTTAACTCTAAGGGAGGAAGCAGCAGAATGTGCCTCTCACATCTAGCCTGTAGGAATTCAGGTTGGCAAGTTCTATGGGGAAGCCCATTGGCGCCTTCGTTGGAAACGGGTTTGGAAATTTCAGTTTCAAAATCTCTGTGAAAAAGCGACAGAGAAGCTTCTCCGTTTAGAATCCAGCATATCTCACTGAACCGAAGAAGTGGTAGTTAGAAGGGAGTTAGAGCTGCAAGCAGTTTGGTTTGGGAAATTAGACGCGAAATGAAACTGCAAATGCCTTCCAACAGGCTTGGAAAAGTGTGTTCTATATCTCTGCCAAAAAGACTCCCTGGAGGTTGAGCTTTCAGAAGCTAGTTTAACTCTAAGGGAGGAAGCAGCAGAATGTGCCTCTCACATCTAGCCTGTAGGAATTCAGGTTGGCAAGTTCTATGGGGAAGCCCATTGCTGCCTATGGTGGAAACAGCATGGGAGATTTCAGTTTCAAAATCTCTGTGAAAAAGCGTCAGAGAAGCTTCTCCGTTTAGAATCCAGCATATCTCACTGAACCGAAGAAGTGGTAGTTAGAAGGCAGTTAGAGCTGCAAGCAGTTTGGTTTGGAAAATTAGACGCGAAATGAAACTGCAAATGCCTTCCAACAGGCTTGGAAAAGTGTGTTCTATATCTCTGCCAAACAAACTCCCCGGAGGTTGAGCTTTCAGAAGCTAGTTTAACTCTAAGGGAGGAAGCAGCAGAATGTGCCTCTCACATCTAGCCTGTAGGAATTCAGGTTGGCAAGTTCTATGGGGAAGCCCATTGGCGCCTTCGTTGGAAACGGCATGGGAGATTTCAGTTTCAAAATCTCTGTGAAAAAGCGTCAGAGAAGCTTCTCCGTTTAGAATCCAGCATATCTCACTGGACCGAAGAAGTGGTAGTTAGAAGGGAGTTAGAGCTGCAAGCAGTTTGGTTTGGGAAATTAGACGCGAAATGAAACTGCAAATGCCTTCCAACAGGCTTGGAAATGTGTGTTCTATATGTCTGCCAAACAAACTCCCCGGAGGTTGAGCTTTCAGAAGCAAGTTTAACTCTAAGGGAGGAAGCAGCAGAATGTGCCTCTCACATCTAGCCTGTAGGAATTCAGGTTGGCAAGTTCTATGGGGAAGCCCATTGGCGCCTTCATTGGAAACGGCATGGGAGATTTCAGTTTCAAAATCTCTGTGAAAAAGCGACAGAGAAGCTTCTCCGTTTAGAATCCAGCATATCTCACTGAACCGAAGAAGTGGTAGTTAGAAGGGAGTTAGAGCTGCAAGCAGTTTGGTTTGGGAAATTAGACGCGAAATGAAACTGCAAATGCCTTCCAACAGGCTTGGAAAAGTGTGTTCTATATCTCTGCCAAAAAGACTCCCTGGAGGTTGAGCTTTCAGAAGCTAGTTTAACTCTAAGGGAGGAAGCAGCAGAATGTGCCTCTCACATCTAGCCTGTAGGAATTCAGGTTGGCAAGTTCTATGGGGAAGCCCATTGCTGCCTATGGTGGAAACAGCATGGGAGATTTCAGTTTCAAAATCTCTGTGAAAAAGCGTCAGAGAAGCTTCTCCGTTTAGAATCCAGCATATCTCACTGAACCGAAGAAGTGGTAGTTAGAAGGCAGTTAGAGCTGCAAGCAGTTTGGTTTGGAAAATTAGACGCGAAATGAAACTGCAAATGCCTTCCAACAGGCTTGGAAAAGTGTGTTCTATATCTCTGCCAAACAAACTCCCCGGAGGTTGAGCTTTCAGAAGCTAGTTTAACTCTAAGGGAGGAAGCAGCAGAATGTGCCTCTCACATCTAGCCTGTAGGAATTCAGGTTGGCAAGTTCTATGGGGAAGCCCATTGGCGCCTTCGTTGGAAACGGCATGGGAGATTTCAGTTTCAAAATCTCTGTGAAAAAGCGTCAGAGAAGCTTCTCCGTTTAGAATCCAGCATATCTCACTGGACCGAAGAAGTGGTAGTTAGAAGGGAGTTAGAGCTGCAAGCAGTTTGGTTTGGGAAATTAGACGCGAAATGAAACTGCAAATGCCTTCCAACAGGCTTGGAAATGTGTGTTCTATATGTCTGCCAAACAAACTCCCCGGAGGTTGAGCTTTCAGAAGCAAGTTTAACTCTAAGGGAGGAAGCAGCAGAATGTGCCTCTCACATCTAGCCTGTAGGAATTCAGGTTGGCAAGTTCTATGGGGAAGCCCATTGGCGCCTTCATTGGAAACGGGTTTGGAAATTTCAGTTTCAAAATCTCTGTGAAAAAGCGTCAGAGAAGCTTCTCCGTTTAGAATCCAGCATATCTCACTGAACCGAAGAAGTGGTAGTTAGAAGGGAGTTAGAGCTGCAAGCAGTTTGGTTTGGGAAATTAGAGGCGAAATGACACTGCAAAGGCCTTCCAACAGGCTTGGAAAAGTGTGTTCTATATCTGTGCCAAACAGAGTCCCCGGAGGTTGAGCTTTCAGAAGCAAGCTTAACTGTTAGGGAGGAAGCAGCAGAATGTGCCTCTCACATCTAGCCTGTAGGAATTCAGGTTGGCAAGTTCTATGGGGAAGCCCATTGCTGCCTATGGTGGAAACGGCATGGGAGATTTCAGTTTCAAAATCTCTGTGAAAAAGCGTCAGAGAAGCTTCTCCGTTTAGAATCCAGCATATCTCACTGAACCGAACAAGTGGTAGTTAGAAGGGAGTTAGAGCTGCAAGCAGTTTGGTTTGGGAAATTAGACGCGAAATGAAACTGCAAATGCCTTCCAACAGGCTTGGAAAAGTGTGTTCTATATCCCTGCCAAACAAACTCCCCGGAGGTTGAGCTTTCAGAAGCTAGTTTAACTCTAAGGGAGGAAGCAGCAGAATGTGCCTCTCACATCTAGCCTGTAGGAATTCAGGTTGGCAAGTTCTATGGGGAAGCCCATTGCTGCCTATGGTGGAAACGGCATGGGAGATTTCAGTTTCAAAATCTCTGTGAAAAAGCGTCAGAGAAGCTTCTCCGTTTAGAATCCAGCATATCTCACTGAACCGAAGAAGTGGTAGTTAGAAGGGAGTTAGAGCTGCAAGCAGTTTGGTTTGGGAAATTAGATGCGAAATGACACTGCAAAGGCCTTCCAACAGGCTTGGAAAAGTGTGTTCTATATCTCTGCCAAACAAACTCCCCGGAGGTTGAGCTTTCAGAAGCAAGCTTAACTCTTAGGGAGGAAGCAGCAGAATGTGCCTCTCACATCTAGCCTGTAGGAATTCAGGTTGGCAAGTTCTATGGGGAAGCCCATTGTTGCCTATGGTGGAAACGGCATGGGAGATTTCAGTTTCAAAATCTCTGTGAAAAAGAGTCAGAGAAGCTTCTCCGTTTAGAATCCAGCATATCTCACTGAACCGAAGAAGTGGTAGTTAGAAGGGAGTTAGAGCTGCAAGCAGTTTGGTTTGGGAAATTAGACGCGAAATGAAACTGCAAATGCCTTCCAACAGGCTTGGAAAAGTGTGTTCTATATCTCTGCCAAACAAACTCCCGGGAGGTTGAGCTTTCAGAAGCAAGTTTAACTCTAAGGGAGGAAGCAGCAGAATGTGCCTCTCACATCTAGCCTGTAGGAATTCAGGTTGGCAAGTTCTATGGGGAAGCCCATTGCTGCCTGTGGTAGAAACGGCATGGGAGATTTCAGTTTCAAAATCTCTGTGAAAAAGCGTCAGAGAAGCTTCTCCGTTTAGAATCCAGCATATCTCACTGAACCGAAGAAGTGGTAGTTAGAAGGGAGTTAGAGCTGCAAGCAGTTTGGTTTGGGAAATTAGATGCGAAATGACACTGCAAAGGCCTTCCAACAGGCTTGGAAAAGTGTGTTCTATATCGGTGCCAAACAGAGTCCCCGGAGGTTGAGCTTTCAGAAGCAAGCTTAACTGTTAGGGGGAAGCAGCAGAATGTGCCTCTCACATCTAGCCTGTAGGAATTCAGGTTGGCAAGTTCTATGGGGAAGCCCATTGCTGCCTATGGTGGAAACGGCATGGGAGATTTCAGTTTCAAAATCTCTGTGAAAAAGCGTCAGGGAAGCTTCTCCGTTTAGAATCCAGCATATCTCACTGAACCGAAGAAGTGGTAGTTAGAAGGGAGTTAGAGCTGCAAGCAGTTTGGTTTGGGAAATTAGACGCGAAATGAAACTGCAAATGCCTTCCAACAGGCTTGGAAAAGTGTGTTCTATATCTCTGCCAAACAAACTCCCCGGAGGTTGAGCTTTCAGAAGCTAGTTTAACTCTAAGGGAGGAAGCAGCAGAATGTGCCTCTCACATCTAGCCTGTAGGAATTCAGGTTGGCAAGTTCTATGGGGAAGCCCATTGGCGCCTTCATTGGAAACGGGTTTGGAAATTTCAGTTTCAAAATCTCTGTGAAAAAGCGTCAGAGAAGCTTCTCCGTTTAGAATCCAGCATATCTCACTGAACCGAAGAAGTGGTAGTTAGAAGGGAGTTAGAGCTGCAAGCAGTTTGGTTTGGGAAATTAGACGCGAAATGACACTGCAAAGGCCTTCCAACAGGCTTGGAAAAGTGTGTTCTATATCTCTGCCAAACAGAGTCCCGGGAGGTTGAGCTTTCAGAAGCAAGCTTAACTGTTAGGGAGGAAGCAGCAGAATGTGCCTCTCACATCTAGCCTGTAGGAATTCAGGTTGGCAAGTTCTATGGGGAAGCCCATTGCTGCCTATGGTGGAAATGGCATGGGAGATTT